>NC_134359.1:285634588-285934588 GCF_048569485.1 Anomaloglossus baeobatrachus | reverse complement strand
AATACTTTGTGTGGCCTCCAGAGGCAATAGCTATACACCCAATTGTCTGGGTCTCCCAATGGAGCGACAAAGAAAGTCTGCTTCCCAGTTTTCTACGCCCGGGATGTGAACTGCGGATATGGTGGAGGCTGTGGCTTCCACCCACAGCAGAATCCGCCGGACTTCCTGGAAGGCTTGCCGACTGCGTGTTCCGCCTTGGTGGTTGATGTATGCCACCGCGGTGGAGTTGTCCGACTGAATTCGGATCTGCTTGCCTTCCAGCCACGGCTGGAACGCCTTTAGGGCAAGGTACACTGCCCTTATCTCCAGAACATTGATCTGAAGGGAGGACTCTGGCTGAGTCCAGGTACCCTGAGCCCTGTGGTGGAGAAAGACCGCTCCCCACCCTGACAGACTCGCGTCCGTCGTGACCACCGCCCAGGATGGGGGTAGGAAGGATTTCCCCTTCGACAATGACGTGGGAAGAAGCCACCACCGAAGGGAGGCTTTGGCTGCCTGAGAAAGGGAGACGTTCCTGTCGAGGGACGTCGACTTCCTGTCCCATTTGCGGAGAATGTCCCATTGAAGTGGACGCAGATGAAACTGCGCAAAAGGAACTGCCTCCATTGCTGCCACCATCTTCCCTAGGAAGTGCATGAGGCGCCTCAAGGGGTGTGACTGGCCTTGAAGGAGAGATTGCACCCCTGTCTGTAGTGAACGCTGTTTGTCCAGCGGAAGTTTCACTATCGCTGAGAGAGTATGAAACTCCATGCCAAGATATGTCAGTGATTGGGCCGGTGTCAGATTTGACTTTGGGAAATTGATGATCCACCCGAATCTCTGGAGAGTCTCCAGAGCAATGTTCAGGCTGTGTTGGCATGCCACTCGAGAGGGTGCCTTGACAAGCAGATCGTCTAAGTAAGGGATCACCGAGTGTCCCTGAGAGTGTAGGACTGCTACCACTGTTGCCATGACCTTGGTGAAAACCCGTGGGGCTGTCGCCAGGCCGAAAGGCAGTGCCACGAACTGAAGGTGTTCGTCCCCTATGGCGAAACGCAGGAAGCGCTGATGCTCTGGTGCAATCGGTACGTGGAGATAAGAATCTTTGATGTCGATTGATGCTAGGAAATCTCCTTGGGACATTGAGGCGATGACGGAGCGGAGCGATTCCATCCGGAACCGCCTGGTTTTTACGTGTTTGTTGAGCAGTTTTAGGTCCAGAACAGGACGGAAAGATCCGTCCTTTTTTGGCACCACAAACAAGTTGGAGTAAAAACCGTGACCCTGTTGCTGAAGAGGAACAGGGATCACCACTCCTTCTGCCTTCAGAGTGCTCACCGCCTGAAGAAGAGCATCGGCTCGCTCGGGGGGCGGAGATGTTCTGAAGAATCGAGTCAGAGGACGAGAGCTGAACTCTATCCTGTAACCGTGAGACAGAATATGTCTCTCACCCAACGGTCTTGTACCTGTGGCAGCCAGGCGTCGCAAAAGCGGGAGAGCCTGCCACCGACCGAGGATGCGCTTTGAAGAGGCCGAAAGTCATGAGGAGGCCGCTTTGGGAGCGGTTCCTCCGGCGGTCTTTTTAGGGCGTGACTTAGACCGCCATGAATCGGAGTTCCTCTGACCCTTCTGTGGCCTGTTGGACGAGGAGAATTGAGACCTGCCCGCGGGCCGAAAGGACCGAAACCTCGATTGTACCTTCCGTTGTTGAGGTCTGTTTGGTTTGGACTGGGGTAAGGATGATTCCTTTCCCTTGGACTGTTTAATGATTTCATCCAATCGCTCACCAAACAGGCGGTCGCCAGAAAATGGCAAACCGGTTAAGAACTTTTTGGAAGCAGAGTCTGCCTTCCATTCACGTAGCCACATGGCCCTGCGGACTGCCACCGAATTGGCGGATGCTACCGCCGTACGGCTCGCAGAGTCCAGGATAGCATTAATGGCGTAGGACGCAAACGCCGACGCCTGAGAGGTTAAGGACACCACCTGCGGAGCAGAGGCACGTGTGACTGCATTAATCTGCGAGTGACAAGCTGAGATAGCTTGGAGTGCCCATACGGCTGCGAATGCCGGAGCAAAGGACGCGCCGATAGCTTCATAGATGGATTTCAACCAGAGCTCCATCTGTCTGTCAGTGGCATCTTTGAGTGAAGCCCCATCTTCCACTGCAACTATGGATCTAGCCGCCAGTCTGGAGACTGGAGGATCCACCTTGGGACACTGAGCCCAACCCTTGACAACGTCAGGGGGGAAGGGATAACGTGTGTCCTTAAGGCGCTTAGAAAAGCGCTTATCTGGACAAGCTCGGTGTTTCTGGACTGCCTCTCTGAAGTCGGAGTGATCCAGAAACGTACTCGTTGTACGCTTGGGAAACCTAAAACGGAATTTCTCCTGCTGAGAAGCTGACTCCTCAATTGGAGGAGCTGGGGGAGAAAGATCCAACACCTGATTGATGGACGCTATAAGGTCATTCACTATGGCGTCTCCTTCAGGTGTATCTAGGTTGAGAGCGGCCTCAGGATCAGAATCCTGATCTGCCACCTCCGCTTCATCCTCTAGAGAGTCCTCCTGCTGAGACCCTGAGCAGTGTGATGAAGTCGAGGGAAGCTCCCAGCGAGCCCGCTTAGGCGGTCTGGGACTGCGGTCCGTGTCGGAGACCTCGCCGTGGGACCTATGAGTCACCCCAGGAGCACTTTGCTGCTCCAACCGAGGGGGGCCTGGGGTCAATGATTCCACAGTGCCCGGGGCCTGTGTTACCGGTCTGGACTGCAAGGCTTCTAGTATCTTAGCAGACCATTTATCCATAGACTCAGAAAGTTTGTCAGCGAATACTGCAAACTCCGTCCCTGTCACCTGGACAGTAGTAGCAGGTGGTTCCACCTGGGTCACCAGTGGCAGGGGGTCCGGCTGAGTAAGTGCCACAGGGGCCGAGCATTGCACACAATGAGGGTAGGTGGAACCTGCCGGTAGCATAGCCGCACATGAGGTACAGGTTGCAAAGTAAGCCTGTGCTTTGGCACCCTTGCTTTTTGCGGACGACATGCTGTTGCCTCCTCTGAGTACAATCCGGGAGGGTATATAGCCAAAAATCAACAGTGCGACAGTACAGAGAAAATGTATATCATATAAGCATATATATAAATACACTTCGGCACCCAGGGGGGCCAGCACCTAGTAACAGGTGCGGCTTACCGACCGCCCAAAGCGGTTGTGTGACCACCAGATTCCCTGCCTGGGCCTCCCAGAGCCGTGTTGTCTCTCCTCTCCAGCTTCAGAAGTGCTGACAGGAATGGCTGCCGGCGTTCTGTGGGGAGGAGGGGGCCGTGGGCGTGCCCTAGAAAGTGCGGGAATCTGGTGCCCCACGGTGCTCAGTGAGGGGGGAGGAGGATACAAAGTATGCTCCAGCCCTCAGCGTTGACATCCAGTGCAGCGTCCCTCCCTTCCCCTGACTGGCAGGCCCGGGGGCGGGAGTATGCGGTACTAGGCCGCAGAAGCCGGGGACTAAAGTTATAAGCGCGGCCGGCAAACAAGCGCGGCCAGCGCGGTAGTCCCCGACGCACTAACACACCCAGCAGTGCTGCAGCGTGTATGACACAAGCGCTCCATGCGCCGTCCCCAAGGGGACACAGAGTACCTCACAGTAGCAGGGCCTTGTCCCTGACGATACCCGGCTCCTGTCCAGCAGATTCCCCAGGGGCTGCGGAGGGAGCACGGTCCCAGTGCCTGGAGACCGATTAGGATCCCACTTCACCCAGAGCCCTTAAGGGATGGGGAAGGAAAACAGCATGTGGCTCCTGCCTATGTACCCACAATGGGTACCTCAACCTTAACAGCACCGCCGACCAGAGTGGGGTGAGAAGGGAGCATGCCGGGGGCCCTGTTATGGGCCCTCTTTTCTTCCATCCGATATAGTCAGCAGCTGCTGCTGACTAAATTGTGGAGCTATGCGTGCATGTGTGCCTCCTTCGCACAAAGCATAAAAACTGAGGAGCCCGTGATGCACGGGGGGGGTGTATAGGCAGAAGGGGAGGGGCTTTACACTTTTAAGTGTAATACTTTGTGTGGCCTCCGGAGGCAGAAGCAATACACCCCAATTGTCTGGGTCTCCCAATGGAGCGACAAAGAAGAAGGGAATTTTGTTACTTACCGTAAATTCCTTTTCTTCTAGCTCCTATTGGGAGACCCAGACGATTGGGTGTATAGCACTGCCTCCGGAGGCCACACAAAGCATTACACTAAAAAGTGTAAGGCCCCTCCCCTTCTGGCTATACACCCCCAGTGGGATCACTGGCTCACCAGTTTTAGTGCAAAAGCAAGAAGGAGGAAAGCCAATAACTGGTTTAAACAAATTCACTCCGAAGTAACGTCGGAGAACTGAAAACCATTCAACATGAACAACATGTGTACCCGAAAAACAACCAAAAATCCCGAAGGACAACAGGGCGGGTGCTGGGTCTCCCAATAGGAGCTAGAAGAAAAGGAATTTACGGTAAGTAACAAAATTCCCTTCTTCTTCGGCGCTCCATTGGGAGACCCAGACGATTGGGACGTCCAAAAGCTGTCCCTGGGTGGGTAAAGAAATACCTCATGTTAGAGCTGCAAAGACAGCCCTCCCCTACGGGGAGGCAATTGCCGCCTGCAGGACTCTTCTACCTAGGCTGGCGTCCGCCGAAGCATAGGTATGCACCTGATAATGTTTGGTGAAAGTGTGCAGACTCGACCAGGTAGCTGCCTGGCACACCTGTTGAGCCGTAGCCTGGTGTCGTAATGCCCAGGACGCACCCACGGCTCTGGTAGAATGGGCCTTCAGCCCTGATGGAACCGGAAGCCCAGCAGAACGGTAGGCTTCAAGAATTGGTTCTTTAATCCATCGAGCCAGGGTGGCCTTGGAAGCCTGCGACCCTTTGCGCTTACCAGCGACAAGGACAAAGAGTGCATCCGAGCGGCGCAGGGGCGCCGTGCGGGAAATGTAGATTCTGAGTGCTCTCACCAGATCCAACAAATGTAGATCCTTTTCATACCGATGCACTGCATGCGGATAAAAGGAAGGCAAGGAGATATCCTGATTAAGGTGAAAAGAGGACACCACCTTAGGGAGAAACTCCTGAATGGGGCGCAGCACTACCTTGTCCTGGTGGAACACCAGGAAAGGAGCTTTGCATGACAGCGCTGCTAGTTCAGACACTCTCCGAAGAGACGTGACCGCTACCAGAAAGGCCACTTTCTGTGAGAGTCGAGAAAGTGACACATCCCTCAGGGGCTCGAAAGGCGGCTTCTGGAGAGCAACAAGGACCTTGTTTAGATCCCACGGATCTAACGGCCGCCTGTACGGAGGTACGATATGACACACCCCCTGCAGGAACGTGCGCACCTGAGAAAGTCGCGCTAGACGCTTCTGAAAAAAACACGGATAGTGCCGAGACTTGCCCTTTAAGGGAGCCGAGCGACAAGCCCTTTTCCAACCCAGATTGCAGGAAGGAAAGAAAAACAGGTAACGCGAATGGCCAGGGGGATACTCCTTGTGCAGAGCACCAGGATAAGAAAATCTTCCACGTTCTGTGGTAGATCTTAGAAGTGGACTTCCTAGCCTGTCTCATGGTGGCCACGACCCCTTGGGGTAATCCTGAAGACGCTAGGATCCAGGACTCAATGGCCACACAGTCAGGTTCAGGGCCGCAGAATTCCGATGGAAAAACGGCCCTTGGGACAGTAAGTCTGGACGGTCTGGTAGTGCCCACGGTTGGCCGACCGTGAGATGCCACAGATCCGGGTACCACGACCTCCTCGGCCAGTCTGGGGCGACGAGTATGACGCGGCCGCAATCGGATCTGATCTTGCGTAACACTCTGGGCAAGAGTGCCAGAGGTGGAAACACATAAGGGAGCCGGAACTGCGACCAATCTTGCACTAAGGCGTCTGCCGCCAGAGCTCTTTGATCGCGAGACCGCGCTATGAAGGTCGGGACCTTGTTGTTGTGCCGAGACGCCATTAGGTCGACGTCCGGCACCCCCCAGCGGCGGCAGATTTCCTGAAACACGTCCGGGTGAAGGGACCATTCCCCTGCGTCCATGCCCTGGCGACTGAGGAAGTCTGCTTCCCAGTTTTCTACGCCCGGGATGTGAACTGCTGATATGGTGGATGCTCTTTCCTCCACCCACATCAGAATCCACCTGACTTCCTGGAAGGCTTGCCGACTGCGAGTCCCTCCTTGGTGGTTGATGTATGCCACCGCTGTGGAGTTGTCCGACTGAATTCGGATCTGCTTTCCTTCCAGCCACTGCTGGAAGGCTAATAGGGCAAGATATACTGCCCTGATTTCCAGAACATTGATCTGAAGGGTGGACTCCTGCTGAGTCCACGTCCCTTGAGCCCTGTGGTGGAGAAAAACTGCTCCCCACCCTGACAGACTCGCGTCTGTCGTGACCACTGCCCAGGATGGGGGCAGGAATGATCTCCCCTGTGATAATGAGGTGGGAAGAAGCCACCATTGCAGAGAGTCCTTGGCCGTCTGAGAAAGGGAGACTTTCCTGTCTAGGGAAGTTGTCTTCCCGTCCCATTGGCGGAGAATGTCCCATTGAAGTGGGCGCAGATGAAACTGCGCGAACGGGACTGCCTCCATTGCTGCCACCATCTTCCCTAGGAAGTGCATGAGGCGCCTTAAGGGGTACGACTGACTCTGAAGGAGAGACTGCACCCCTGTCTGTAGTGACCGCTGCTTGTCCAGCGGAAGCTTCACTATCGCTGAGAGAGTATGAAACTCCATGCCAAGATACGTTAGTGATTGAGTCGGAGCTAGGTTGGACTTTGAAAAGTTGATGATCCACCCGAAAGTCTGGAGAGTCTCCAGCGCAACATTCAGGCTGTGTTGGCATGCCTCTTGAGAGGGTGCTTTGACAAGTAGATCGTCCAAGTAAGGGATCACCGAATGTCCCTGAGAATGCAAGACTGCTACCACTGCCGCCATGACCTTGGTGAAAACCCGTGGGGCTGTCGCCAGACCAAATGGCAGAGCTACGAACTGGAGATGGTCGTCTCCTATCACGAAACGTAGAAAACGTTGGTGCTCTGTAGCAATCGGTACGTGGAGATAAGCATCCTTGATGTCTATTGATGCAAGGAAATCTCCCTGAGACATTGAGGCAATGACGGAGCGGAGGGATTCCATCCGGAACCGCCTGGCGTTCACATGCTTGTTGAGCAGCTTTAGGTCCAGAACAGGACGAAACGAGCCGTCCTTTTTTGGAACCACAAAGAGATTGGAGTAAAAACCTTGCCCTTGTTCCTGCAGAGGAACAGGGATCACCACTCCTTCTGCTTTTAGTGAGCACACCGCTTGCAGAAGGGCATCTGCTCGGTCGGGATGTGGGGAGGTTCTGACGAACCGAGGCGGAGGACGAGAACTGAATTCTATCCTGTACCCGTGAGACAAAATGTCTGCTACCCACCGGTCTTTGACCTGTGGCAGCCAAATGTCGCAAAAGCGGGAGAGCCTGCCACCGACCGAGGATGCGGAGGGATGAGGCCGAAAGTCATGAGGCCGCCGCCTTGGAAGCGGTTCCTCCGGTTGCTTTCTTGGAGCGTGAATGAGCCCGCCAGGAATCTGAGCTCCTTTGCTCCTTCTGAGTCCCTTTGGACGAGGAGAATTGGGTCTTGCCGGAGCCTCGAAAGGACCGAAACCTCGACTGCCACTTCCTCTGTTGAGGTTTGCTTGATCTGGGCTGGGGTAAGGAGGAGTCCTTACCCTTGGATTGCTTAATGATTTCAGCCAATTGTTCACCAAACAGTCTATCTACAGATAGTGGCAAGCTGGTTAAACATTTTTTGGAAGCAGAATCCGCTTTCCATTCTTTTAACCACAAGGCTCTGCGCAAGACAACAGAGTTGGCAGACGCAATAGAGGTACGGCTCGTAGAGTCCAGGACAGCGTTGATAGCGTAAGTTGCAAACGCAGACATTTGCGAGGTTAGGGACGCTACTCGCGGCACTGCTGGACATATGATAGAGTCCACCTGTGCCAAGCCAGCTGAAATAGCTTGGAGTGCCCACACGGCCGCGAATGCTGGAGCAAACGACGCGCCGATAGCTTCATAGACAGACTTTAACCAAAGGTCCATCTGTCTGTCATTGGCATCTTTAAGTGAAGCCCCATCTTCCACTGCAATTATGGATCTAGCCGCAAGCCTGGAGATTGGGGGGTCCACCTTTGGACACTGGGTCCAGCGTTTGACCACATCAGGGGGAAAGGGATAACGTGTATCCTTAAGACGTTTGGAGAAACGCTTATCTGGGCAAGCATGGTGTTTCTGGACCGATTCTCTGAAGTCAGCGTGGTCCAGAAAAGTACTCAGTTTAGGCTTGGGATACCTGAAATGGAACTTCTCCTGCTGTGCAGCTGCCTCCTCTGCAGAAGGGGCAGGGGGAGAAATTTCCAATAGACTATTGATGGCCCCTATAAGGTCATTTACCATGGCGTCACCATCAGGAGTATCCAGATTGAGAGCGGTTTCAGGATTAGACTCCTGATCCCCCTCCTCTGTCTCATCATGTAGAGACTCTTCTCGCTGAGACCCTGATCCGCGTGATGACGTGGAGGGTCTCTCCCAGCGAGCACGCTTAGGCTGTCTGGGACTGTCATCTGAATCAGAGCCGTCAGGCTGAGATGCCTGGGACCCCCTTGAAGCACGGATTAACTCCAACTGAGGGGGACCGGGGAACAGTGCCGCAGCATTGTCCATGGACTGAGTAACTGGCCTGGCCTGCAAGGTCTCTAGGATCTTTGTCATAGTGACAGACATCCTGTCAGCAAAAACTGCAAACTCTGTCCCCGTCACCGGGACAGGGTTCACCGGCGACTCTGCCTGGGCCACTACCACCATAGACTCCGGCTGACGAAGTGGCACAGGGACCGAACATTGCACACAATGGGGGTCATTGTAACCTGCCGGTAGATTAGCCCCACAAGCGGCACAAGTAGCGCTCACAGCCTGTGTCTTGGCACCCTTGCGTTTTGCAGATGACATGTTGTCGTCTCCTCAGAGCAATTGGGGTATACAGCCAAGAAGCGACCTTACAGTGCAAAATATATATATGGTACAGAGAAAAAAGTACACAAATATAACACTGTGGCACTAGTGGGGCCAGCACTTAAGTGCTGCTTACCGCCCGCTTAACGCGGGTGTGTGGTCGCCAGAAATCCCTTGTCTGGGTCTCCCAGAGCCTGTGTCCGTTCTCCAGCCAGACTGCATGTAGGAATGGCTGCCGGCGTCCTATGGAGAGGGGCGGGCCCTGGGCGTGTGCAGACGAAGAGCGGGAAACCTGCGTCCCACTGTGCTCAGTGAGAGGGCTGGAGCATGTAAATAAGGCTCCAGCCCTCGGCGCTGATGAATGGTACAGCGTCTCTCCCTTGCCCTGATTGACAGGGTGGGGGCGGGAACGAAGCGGAGCTAGGCCGCAGAAGCCGGGGACTAAATTTATAAGCGACGCCGTCGTAAAAGCACGGTCGCCGCTAAGTCCCCGGCGCACTACAAGTCGCAGTTGCGCCGCCGCCTAGGGGCGGCCGGCGCGGCAGTCCCCAACATATAAAGTCACACAGAAAAACTGTAGTGACTATAAGCCCAGCGCGCAGCGCTACTGTCCCCGGCGCACTAGCACACCCAGCAAGTCTGGAGTGTGCGCGGCCTGTACATACGGGGACACAGAGTACCTTAATGTCGCAGGGCCTTGTCCCTGAACGGTACCCAGCTCCGTATCCAGCAGGTTCCATGGGTCTGTGGATGGAGCCCGGCCTCAGGGCTTGTGGGCCGGTAAGATCCCACTTCCTCAGAGCCCCTCAGGGGGATGGGGAATGAAAACAGCATGTGGGCTCCAGCCTCCGTACCCGCAATGGGTACCTCAACCTTAACAAACACCGCCGACATAAAGTGGGGTGAGAAGGGAGCATGCTGGGGGCCCTAGTATGGGCCCTCTTTTCTTCCATCCGACATAGTCAGCAGCTGCTGCTGACTAAACAGTGGAGCTATGCGTGGATGTCTGACCTCCTTCGCACAAAGCAGAAAACTGGTGAGCCAGTGATCCCACTGGGGGTGTATAGCCAGAAGGGGAGGGGCCTTACACTTTTTAGTGTAATGCTTTGTGTGGCCTCCGGAGGCAGTGCTATACACCCAATCGTCTGGGTCTCCCAATGGAGCGCCGAAGAAACATCAGTTTCGGTTCCCCAAACGTACACGGAGTGCGTTTTTCGATCACTCTAACTTCAGAGACGCTGTCCAGAAGCCCAGAGCGGTTCCGGACAAGCGCTTTACTAAGCGCCTTACTGACACACGTTACCCCTTCCCCTCGGACGTAGTTAAGGGTTGGGCTCAATGTCCCAAGGTGGATCCTCCAGTCTCTAGATTGGCGGCTAGATCTGTAGTATCGGTGGCAGATGGCTCATCGCTGAAGGATGCCACTGACAGACAGATAGAGCTCCTGGTGAAATCCATCTATGAAGCCACGGGCGCGTCTTTTGCCCCGGCCTTTGCAGCCGTGTGGGCACTACAAGCTATCTCAGCTTGTCTGGCTGAGATTAATGCAGTCACACGTAATTCTGCTCCGCAGGTTGCGTCTCTGACTTCTCAAGCGTCAGCTTTTTCTTCCTACGCCATGAACGCAGTCCTAGACTCTGCTAGCCGTACAGCGGTGGCATCCGCTAATTCTGTGGCAGTCCGCAGGGCCATGTGGCTGCGCAAATGGAAGGCAGACTCTGCCTCAAAGAGGTTCTTAACCGGTTTGCCGTTTTCTGGCGACCGATTGTTTGGCGAACGATTGGATGAGATTATTAAGGAATCCAAGGGAAAGGACTCCTCCTTACCCCAGTCCAAACCTAAGAGACCTCAGCAACGGAAAATTCAATCGAGGTTTTGGTCCTTTCGTCCCTCCGCCAAGTCCCAATCCTCTTCGTCCAGCAGGCCGGAGAAAGGCCAGAGGAACTCCTATGCGTGGCGGTCTAAGTCACGCCCCCAGAAGGCCGCCGGAGGCACTGCCTCCAAGGCGGCCTCCTCATGACTCTCGGCATCCCCGAACCGCATCCTCGGTCGGTGGCAGGCTCTCCCGCTTTTGCGACGCCTGGTGGCCACATGTTCAAGACCGATGGGTGAGAGACATTCTGTCTCACGGTTACAGGATAGAGTTCAGCTCTCGTCCTCCGACTCGTTTCTTCAGAACCTCTCCGCCCCCCCCGCTCGGGCCGACGCACTTTTTCAGGCAGTGGACGCTCTGAAGACAGAAGGAGTTGTGATCCCTGTTCCCCCTCAGGAGCATGGTCGCGGCTTTTACTCCAACTTGTTCGTGGTGCCAAAGAAGGACGGATCATTCCGTCCCGTTCTGGACCTCAAACTGCTCAACAGACACGTGAGAACCAGACGGTTTCAGATGGAATCTCTCCGCTCGGTCATCGCCTCGATGTCACAAGGAGACTTCCTAGCATCGATCGAGATCAAAGATGCTTATCTCCATGTGCCGATCGCACACGAACATCAACGCTTCTTGCGTTTCGCCATCGGGGACGAACACCTTCAGTTCGTGGCATTGACTTTCGGCCTGGCGACAGCCCCATGGGTGTTCACCAAAGTCATGGCATCCGTTGTGGCGGTCCTACACTCTCAGGGCCACTCGGTGATCCCCTACTTAGACGATCTCCTAGTCAGGGCACCTTCTCGGGTGGCGTGTCAACACAGCCTTACCGTCGCTCTGGCGACTCTCCAGCAGTTCGGGTGGATAATCAACTTCCCAAAATCCAAGTTGACACCGACCCAATCACTGACTTACCTCGGGATGGAGTTTCATACACAGTCAGCGGTAGTCAAGCTACCGCTGGACAAACAGCTTTCTCTGCAGGCAGGGGTGCATTCTCTTCTTCGGGGTCAGTCACACCCCTTGAGGCGCCTCATGCACTTCCTGGGGAAGATGGTGGCAGCGATGGAGGCAGTGCCGTTCGCGCAATTCCATCTGCGGCCACTCCAATGGGACATTCTCCGCAAATGGGACAGGAGGTCGACTTCCCTCGACAGGAACGTCTCTCTGTCCCTTGCAACCAAGACGTCTCTTCAGTGGCGGCTCCTTCCCAATTCTCTATCGCAAGGAAAATCCTTCCTACCCCCAACCTGGGCTGTGGTCACCACGGACGCGAGCCTGTCAGGGTGGGGAGCGGTTTTCCTCCACCACAGGGCTCAGGGAACCTGGACTCCGGTAGAGTCCTCCCTTCAGATCAATGTTCTGGAGATAAGGGCAGTGTATCTAGCCCTATTGGCTTTCCATCGGCGGCTGGAGGGCAGACAGATCCGTATACAGTCGGACAACGCCACTGCCGTCGCATACATCAACCACCAGGGCGGCACGCGCAGTCGTCAGGCCTTCCAGGAAGTCAGGCGGATTCTGCAGTGGGTGGAAGCCACAGCCTCCACGATCTCCGCAGTTTACATCCCGGGCGTAGAAAACTGGGAAGCAGATTTTCTCAGTCGTCAGGGCATGGACGCGGGGGAATGGTCTCTTCACCCAGACGTGTTTCGAGAGATCTGTCGCCGCTGGGGAACGCCGGACGTCGATCTCATGGCGTCACGACACAACAAAGTCCCGGCATTCATGGCCCGTTCCCAAGATCACAGAGCTCTGGCGGCGGACGCATTAGTTCAGGATTGGTCGCAGTTTCGACTGCCTTATGTATTTCCTCCTCTGGCGATGCTGCCCAGAGCGTTACGCAAGATCAGATCCGACTGTCGTCGCGCCATTCTCGTCGCTCCAGATTGGCCGAGGCGATCGTGGTACCCGAATCTGTGGCATCTAACGGTGGGTCAACCGTGGGCGCTTCCAGACCGCCCAGACTTGCTGTCACAAGGGCCGTTTTTCCATCTGAATTCTGTGGCCCTCAACCTGACTGTGTGGCCATTGAGTCCTGGCTCCTAGCGTCTTCAGGATTATCTCAGGATGTCATTGCCACTATGAGACAGGCCAGGAAACCAACGTCCGCCAAGATCTATTACAGATCTTGGCGGATCTTCTTACCCAGGTGCTCTGATAATGGGTTTACTCCCTGGCCGTTTGCCTTACCCACTTTTCTTTCATTCCTTCAATCCGGAATGGACAAGGGTTTGTCACTCGGCTCTCTCAATGGACAAGTATCGGCGCTCTCCGTATTTTTTCAAAAGCGCCTGGCCAGGCTTCCGCAGGTCCGCACGTTCCTGCAGGGAGTTTGCCACATAGTCCCACCTTACAAGCGTCCGCTGGAACCCTGGGACCTTAACAGGGTGCTAACGGCTCTTCAGAAACCACCTTTCGAGCCGCTGCGGGATGTTTCTTTATCACGTCTTTCGCAGAAGGTGCCATTTCTAGTGGCAATTACATCACTCCGGAGAGTGTCGGAGCTTGCAGCGCTGTCATGCAAAGCCCCCTTCCTGGTTTTTCACCAGGATAAGGTGGTTCTGCGTCCGGTCCCGGAATTTCTCCCTAAGGTGGTATCCCCTTTTCATCTCAATCAGGATATCTCCTTACCTTCATTTTGCCCTAATCCAATTCACCAATGTGAAAAGGATTTGCACTCATTAGATCTAGTGAGAGCACTCCGGTTCTACGTGTCTCGCACGGCGCCCCTGCGCCGTTAAGATGCGCTCTTTGTCCTTGTCGCTGGCCAGCGTAAGGGTTCGCAGGCTTCCAAGTCAACCTTGGCTCGGTGGATCAAGGAACAGATTCTTGAAGCCTACCGTTCTTCTGGGCTTCCGCTTCCTTCAGGGCTGAAAGCCCATTCTACCAGAGCCGTGGGTGCGTCCTGGGCATTGCGGCACAGGGCTACGGCTCAGCAGGTGTGTCAGGCGGCTACCTGGTCTAGTCTGCACACTTTCATGAAGCACTATCAAGTGCATACCTATGCTTCGGCAGACGCCAGTCTAGGTAGGCGAGTCCTCCAGGCGGCGGTTGCCCACCTGTAAGAGGAGGGCCGTTTCGGCTCTTTTTATCGAGGTATTCTTTTACCCACCCAGGGACTGCTTTTGGACGTCCCAATTGTCTGGGTCTCCCAATGGAGCGACAAAGAAGAAGGGAATTTTGTTTACTTACCGTAAATTCCTTTTCTTCTAGCTCCTATTGGGAGACCCAGCACCCGCCCCTGTTCCCTTCGGGCTGGTTGTTCTTTTGTGTACACATGTTGTTCATGTTGAATTGTTCTTTTGGTTCATGGTTCAGTTCTCCGAACATCCTTCGGATTGAATTTACCTTAGACCAATTTATAAGTTTCCTCCTTCCTGCTTTTGCACCAAAACTGAGGAGCCAGTGATGCACGGGAGGGTGTATAGGCAGAGGGGAGGGGTTACACTTTTAAAGTGTAATACTTTGTGTGGCCTCCGGAGGCAGAAGCTATACACCAATTGGCTGGGTCTCCCAATAGGAGCTAGAAGAAAAGGAATTTACGGTAAGTAAACAAAATTCCCTTCTTTTATGGTTCTACACAGCGGTCTGGGCTCTTATATACAGTATGTTAGAATGCTGTATATAAGAGCCCACTGGGGGTGGCCGCAGCTTATAGGCCCAAAATCTGCTGACAGGTTCCCTTTAAGTCATACCTTTGAACTTTAGGAAGCTGGAAGATTTCCTGCCATACAGAAAACAAGCCCTTGTTCTGATCCTTCAGCCCGATCTTCATTGTCTGGACCGTCCGCATGTTCAGTTCCTTTTTTCCTTTGCCATGTAGAAACTGAGAAAAGGAAATTCCAGTGTTATTTAAGGGGCGCCTATACCAAGTACTGTTGAGGATAAGAATTAAATATCCAGAAATACTTAATTCAGCCATTTCATAGACATTATATATATATATATATATATATATATATATATATATATATATATATATATATAGTTTAGTAGATGTAAACTAACACATTTATGCATGTCTTTGTTCTTTTTATTAACATGTATATATAGGTATATTGCATATTCAGTGTATTCTCCTTAACACCGTAAATATCAGTATATGTAATTTGAAGATGGCTGCCATATCCTGTCTACACCCGGGACGATGAACAAAGGAATTCCTAAAAGCCTGGACTGTCCAATCAAAAAGAGACTATGCTAATTCCTATACGTCTTGAAGCCCCGACCGACGATACTTGATTGGACTAAAACTTTTGTTTACACCCCCTTACTTCTCGGCATAGGGGCTTTGTCTAAGGCGGGCACGTTGCGACATCGGTAACAATGTGTTACCGATGCTGCAGCGATAGTCCCGCTCCCGTCGCACGTGTGATATCTAGTGAAAGCTGCCGCAGCGATTATCGCTACGGCAGCTTCACACGCACATACCTGCCGTGCGACGTCCCTCTGGCCGGCGACCCGCCTCCTTCCTTAGGGAGGCGGGTCGTGCGGCGTCACAGCGACGTCACACGGCAGGCGGCCATTTGAAGCAGAGGGGCGGAGATGAGCAGGATTTAAAAATCCCGCCCACCTCCGTCCTTCTCATTGCAGCCGGGAGGCAGGCAAGTTGAAGTTCCTCGCTCCTGCGGCTTCATACACAGCGATGTGCGCTGCCGCAGGAGCGAGGAACAACATCGTACCTGTCGCACCATCGGCATTATGGAAATCTCGGAGGCTGCAGCGATGATACGATAACGACGCTTTAGCGCTCGTTCATCGTATCAAAAAGGTTTTACACGTTGCGATATCGACTGCGACGCCGGATGTGCGTCACTTTCGATTTGACCCCATCGACATCGCACGTGCAATGTCGCAACGTGCAAAGCCGCCCTAAGAATAAAGTTTTCAGTTTTGCCCAGCGTCTGTCGTGAGAGGAAGAGTCATAATTGATTCAATTATTATTTCTCGCTGTGCACACGACAATATAATTTGAAACCGCAGTCAGATCCAAAGAGGGACCGCTTGGGTCCCGTCCTTAACAGTACCACGCAGCAAAGCTGTAAAGTGAGTAGCCATACAGTAGGACGAGGACTCCCTATAGATCCATACTATGAAGCCATAGGTGCATCGCCTGATATCCTATAGTGCCCTTAAAGCAGCCCCATCTAAGGAAAGATAAAAAGAGTAAAAACTGCACAGAAATGGAAAATCATAAAAAAGGGCCCGTTGTAAAGTAAAGGAAGCAGCGCTAATGAGCAGACTGGTCGCACACGTACCTGCAGCGTATTAATACAGGACCTTATATCGTTATCTGTCTTCTCACACAACGCCATCAGGGCCCCAGTGTCGGCTTTCATGCCCTGTTTAAGAGTGATCTGCAAAAGCAAAAATTGGCATGAAAACCATTTCTTGGCAAAGTACAGAAAAGTACAAAGCCGCGGCTTTCACTAACCTCATACAATCTTTGTACCAGCCTGGAGGGCAACGTCTGAGGGAAATTCAGCATGAACGCCTGCTGCCTGAGCGGCCGCAGAGACGGCACGTACCTGCACAGGACAGAGGAGGATCAATGCCTACACAGCGGGGAAGAGAGCCAGTGCCAATCACCCAAACCGGGCACAGACGTTACAATAGGCCTTAAGAATGATTTATATTACAAGAAAAGAAGGGAATTTTGTTTACTTACCGTAAATTCCTTTTCTTCTAGCTCCTATTGGGAGACCCAGACAATTGGGTGTATAGCTACTGCCTCCGGAGGCCACACAAAGTATTACACTTTAAAAAGTGTAACCCCTCCCCTCTGCCTATACACCCTCCCGTGCATCACGGGCCCATCAGTTTTGGTGCCAAAGCAGGAAGGAGGAAACTTATAAATTGGTGTAAGGTAAATTCAATCCGAAGGATATTCGGAGAACTGAAACCATGAACCAAAAGAACAATTCAACATGAACAACATGTGTACACAAAAGAACAACAGCCCGAAGGGAACAGGGGCGGGTGCTGGGTCTCCCAATAGGAGCTAGAAGAAAAGGAATTTACGGTAAGTAAACAAAATTCCCTTCTTCTTTGTCGCTCCATTGGGAGACCCAGACAATTGGGATGTCCAAAAGCAGTCCCTAGGTGGGTAAAAGAATACCTCGATAAAAAGAGCCGAAACAACGGCCCCCTCTTACAGGTGGGCAACCGCCGCCTGAAGGACTCGCCTACCTAGGCTGGCATCTGCCGAAGCATAGGTATGCACCTGATAGTGTTTCGTGAAAGTGTGCAGACTCGACCAGGTAGCCGCCTGACACACCTGCTGAGCCGTAGCCTGGTGCCGCAATGCCCAGGACGCACCCACGGCTCCGGTAGAATGGGCTTTCAGCCCTGAAGGAATCGGAAGCCCAGAAGAACGGCAGGCTTCAAAAATCGGTTCCTTGATCCACCGAGCCAAGGTTGACTTGGAAGCCTGCGACCCCTTACGCTGGCCAGCGACAAGGACAATGAGCGCATCAGAACGGCGCAATGGCGCCGTGCGAGACACGTAGATCCGGAGTGCTCTCACTAGATCTAACAAATGCAAATCCTTTTCATATTGGTGAATTGGATGAGAGCAAAATGAAGGTAAGGAGATATCCTGATTGAGATGAAAAGTGGACACCACCTTAGGGAGAAAGTCCGGGACCGGACGCAGAACCACCTTATCCTGGTGAAATACCAGGAAGAAGGGAATTTTGTTTACTTACCGTAAATTCCTTTTCTTCTAGCTCCAATTGGGAGACCCAGACAGTGGGTGTATAGCTACTGCCTCTGGAGGCCGCACAAAGAACTACACTTAAAAGTGTAAGGCCCCTCCCCTTCTGGCTATACACCCTCCCGTAGGAGTACGGATTCCTCAGTTTTAGTACCAAAGCAAGAAGGAGGAAAGCCAATAACAGTTTCAAAAACAAATTCAATCCGATAACAAGATCGGAGAACTTAAGAAACAACATGAACAACATGTGCACCCGAAAAACGAAACCCTAAGAACAAATAGGGCGGGTGCTGGGTCTCCCAATTGGAGCTAGAAGAAAAGGAATTTACGGTAAGTAAACAAAATTCCCTTCTTCTTTTTCGCTCCTAATTGGGAGACCCAGACAGTGGGACGTCCAAAAGCAGTCCCTGGGTGGGTAAAAAGATACCACATGAACGGGCTGTCAGACAGCCTCTTCCTACAGGTGGGCCACCGCCGCCTGAAGGACCTGTCTACCTAGGCTGGCATCTGCCGAAGCGTAGGTATGCACTTGATAGTGTTTGGTAAACGTGTGCAGACTCGACCAGGTAGCCGCCTGGCACACTTGCTGAGCCGTAGCCTGATGCCGCAATGCCCAGGACGCACCCACGGCTCTGGTAGAATGGGCCTTCAGTCCAGATGGAATCGGAAGCCCAGCAGAACGGTATGTGTGAAGAATTGGTTCCTTGATCCACCGCGCCAGGGTGGATTTGGAAGCTTGCGATCCCTTATGCTGACCAGCGACTAGGACAAAGAGCGCATCAGAACGGCGTAGAGACGCCGTGCGAGAAATGTAAATCCTGAGTGCTCTCACCAGGTCCAACAGATGTAAACCCCTTTTCAAATTGGTGAACTGGATGCGGACACAAAGATGGCAAAGTGATATCCTGATTGAGATGAAAGGAAGAAACCACCTTGGGAGAAAACTCTGGAATTGGACGCAGTACTACCTTGTCTTGGTGAAACACCAGGAAGGGAGATTTGCAAGATAACGCCGCTAGCTCGGACACTCTTCGAAGAGACGTGACCGCCACAAGAAAAACTACCTTTTGTGAAAGCCGAGAAAGGGGAACCTCTTTCAAAGGCTCGAAAGGCGGCTTCTGGAGAGCAATGAGAACCTTGTTCAGATCCCAGGGTTCCAATGGCCGTCTGTAAGGAGGAACGATATGACAAACTCCTTGGAGAAACGTGCGTACTTTAGAAAGCCGTGCCAAGCGCTTCTGAAAGAATACGGATAGCGCGGAGACTTGACCCTTAAGCGAGCTAAGCGACAAACCTTTTTCCAACCCAGACTGCAGGAAGGAAAGAAAAATTGGCAATGCAAATGGCCAGGGAGAAAACCCTTGAGCCAAGCACCACGCTAAGAATATCTTCCACGTCCTGTGATAGATCTTAGCTGAGGATGGTTTTCTAGCCTGTCTCATTGTGGCAACAACTTCATGAGATAAACCTGAGGCCGCTAGGATCCAGGACTCAATGGCCACACAGTCAGGTTCAGGGCCGCAGAATTCAGATGGAAAAACGGCCCTTGAGACAGCAAATCTGGACGGTTTGGTAGTGTCCACGGTTGGCCTACCGTGAGATGCCACAGATCCGGGTACCACGACCTTCTTGGCCAATCTGGAGCGACGAGTATGGCTCGATGGCAGTCGGACTTGATTTTCCGGAGAACTCTGGGTAACAATGCTAGAGGTGGGAACACATAGGGGAGTCGGAATTGCGACCAATCCTGAACCAAGGCGTCTGCCGCCAGCGCTCGGTGATCGTGAGACCGTGCCATGAAAACTGGGACCTTGTTGTTGTGCCGTGACGCCATCAGATCGACGTCCGGCGTCCCCCAGCGGCAACAGATCTGCTGAAACACGTCCGGGTGAAGGGACCATTCTCCTGCGTCCATGCCCTGGCGACTGAGAAAGTCTGCTTCCCAGTTTTCCACGCCTGGGATGTGAACTGCGGATATGGTGGACGCTCTGCTTTCCACCCACGTCAAAATCCGCTGGACTTCTTGAAAAGCTTGGCGACTGCGTGTTCCCCCTTGGTGGTTGATGTACGCCACCGCCGTGGAATTGTCCGACTGAATCCGAATCTGCTTGCCTTCCAGCCATTGTTGGAAGGCTCGCAGGGCAAGATAGATTGCTCTGATTTCCAGAACATTGATCTGCAGGGTGGACTCTTCCTGAGTCCACGTCCCCTGAGCCCTGTGGTGGAGAAACACCGCTCCCCACCCTGATAGGCTCGCATCCGTCGTGACCACTGCCCAGGACGGGGGAAGGAACGTCTTTCCCTGTGACAATGAGGTGGGGAGAAGCCACCAACGCAGAGAGTCCTTGGCAGTCAGAGAGGGAGACAGTCCTGTCGAGGGACGTCGATTTCCCATCCCATTGGCGTAGAATGTCCCATTGTAGAGGGCGCAGATGAAACTGCGCGAACGGGACTGCCTCCATTGCTGCTACCATCTTTCCTAGGAAATGCATGAGGCGCCTCAGTGAGTGCGACTGGCTCTGAAGGAGAGATTGCACTCCAGTCCGTAGCGAGCACTGCTTGTCCAGTGGAAGCCTCACTATCGCTGAGAGAGTATGAAACTCCATGCCAAGATAAGTCAGAGATTGGGTCGGGGTTAGATGAGACTTTGGAAAGTTGATAATCCACCCGAAACTCTGGAGAGTGTCTAGTGCCACCTTCAGACTGTGTTGGCATGCCTCTTGAGAGGGTGCCTTTATAAGCAGGTCGTCTAGATACGGGATGACCGAGTGACCCTGCGAGTGCAGAACAGCTACTACTGCTGCCATGACTTTGGTGAAGACCCGGGGGGCTGTTGCCAGACCGAAAGGTAACGCTACGAACTGTAGGTGTTCGTCGTGTATGACGAAGCGTAGGAAACGCTGATGCTCTGGTGCAATCGGCACGTGGAGATACGCATCTTTGATATCTATTGATGCTAGAAAATCTCCTTGAGACATTGAGGCTATGACGGAGCGTAGGGATTCCATCCGGAACCTCCTGACTTTTACGTGTCTGTTGAGCAACTTTAGATCCAGGACGGGTCGATACGATCCGTCCTTTTTTGGGACGACAAACAGATTGGAGTAAAAACCGCGACCTTGTTCCTGAAGAGGGACGGAGGTCACCACTCCTTCCGCCTTTAGAGCGGCCACCGCCTGCAACAGAGCATCGGCTCGGTCTGGTGGTGGAGAAGTTCTGAAGAAACGAGTTGGCGGACGAGAACTGAACTCTATCCTGTACCCGTGAGACAGAATATCCCTCACCCAACGGTCTTTGACGCGTGACAGCCAAATGTCGCCAAAGTGGGAAAGCCTCCCACCGACCGCGGGTGTGGGAATCGGAGACCGCAAGTCAGGAGGACGCCGTCTTGGCAACGGTTCCTCCGGCTGTCCTTTTTGGGCGTGACTGAGACCTCCAAGAATCTGAGCGTCTCTGGTCTTTTTGAGTCTTTTTTGACGAGGCGAATTGGGACCTGCCCGGTCCTCGAAAGGACCGATAACCAGACTGACCCTTCCTCTGTTGGGGTTTGTTTTGTCTGTGTTGCGGTAAGGATGAGTCCTTACCCTTGGAGTGTTTGATGATTTCATCCAAACGCTCTCCAAACAATCGGTCACGAGGAAAAAGGCAAATTGGTTAAGCACTTCTTGGAATGAGAATCTGCTTTCCAATGTCTCAACCACAGGGCCCTACGCAAAACAACGGAGTTGGCTGACGCCACTGCCGTGCGGCTTGTAGCGTCAAGAACAGCATTAATCGCGTACGACGCGAATGCCGCCATTTGCGAGGTCAATGGTGCTACCTGCGGGGCAAATGCACGTGTGACTGAGTCGACTCGCGCAAGCCCGGCTGAGATAGCTTGGAGTGCCCATACGGCCGCAAAAGAAGGCGCTAATGACGCTCCAATCGCTTCATAGATGGATTTCAGCCAGAGCTCCATCTGCCTGTCAGTGGCATCTTTAAGTGCCGCTCCATCTTCAACTGCAACCAAGGATCTAGCTGCAAGCCTGGAAATTGGAGGATCCACTTTTGGACACTGGGTCCAACCCTTGACCACCTCAGGGGGAAAAGGGTAGCGTGTATCTTTAAGCCGTTTAGGAAAACGCCTTTCAGGATAAGCGTGGGGTTTCTGGATTGCGTCTCTAAAGTCAGCGTGGTCCAGAAAAGTGCTTAATGTACGCTTAGGGTATCTGAAATGGATTCTCTCGTGCTGCGAAGCTGACTCCTCTACAAGAGGAGCTGGTGGGGAAATATTTAACATCTTATTGATGTTAAATATAAGATCATTAACTATGGCGTCACCATCTGGTGTATCTAGATTGAGAGCGGTCCCAGGATCAGAATCCTGATCAGTTACGTCCGCCTCATCACCCATAGATTCATCTCGCTGGGATCCTGACCATTGAGATGAATGTGAAGGCCCGTCATAGCGAGCCCGCTTAGGCTGCCCGGGGCCATCGTCCGAGTCAGAGTCTTCACCCTGAGGTGTATATGCCCGTCCCGGAGCTTGGAGCTGAGGGGGACCAGGGGGCAATGATTGCACAGTGTCCGTGGCCTGAAGTACAGGCCTAGCTCGCAATGTGTCAAGAATTTGTGACATAGTGAGAGACATTCTGTCAGCAAAAGCTGCAAACTCAGTTCCTGTCACCTGGACAGCATTCACAGGTGGTACACCCTGGGTCACGTCCAGCAGAGGTCCCGACTGTGCAAGCGCCGCAGGGGCCGAGCACTGCACACAATGGGGGTCCGTGGAGCCTGCCGGTAGAAAAGTCCCACATGCGGTGCAGGAAGCATATAATGTCTGTGCCTTGGCACCCTTGCGTTTTACGGACGACATGCTGCTGGCTCTCTGCAATGTGAGAGAGTCTATAGCCAAAGGGCGACCAGCGCTATGTAATACCAAGTATTTGTAGAAACAAAATACTAAGAATACTACTGGCACAAGAGGGGGTGAGCCCTGAGGGCTGCTTACCGCCCGCTGAATAGCGGGTAAGAGGCGCAGAATTCCTTGTCTGGGTCTCCCCGGCTCCCCTCTGCAGCTCAGCGTGTCAGCAGGAATGGCTGCCGGCGTCTGTGGAGAGGGGCGGTCCGTGGGAGTTCCCAAACAAAAGTGCGGGAAACAGTGTCCCCTCTGTGCCTATTGTGAGGGCTGGAGTATGTAAAAACGACTCCAGCCCTCAGCGCTGATGCACTGACCAGCGTCCCGCCCCCTCTCC
The DNA here is from genome assembly GCF_048569485.1 of Anomaloglossus baeobatrachus. Taxonomy (NCBI): domain Eukaryota; kingdom Metazoa; phylum Chordata; class Amphibia; order Anura; family Aromobatidae; genus Anomaloglossus; species Anomaloglossus baeobatrachus. The sequence continues at coordinate 285,911,767 of NC_134359.1, read as the reverse complement.
TGACTGGCAGGTCTGGGGGCGGGAACGAACGGAAGCAGGCCGCAAAAGCCGGGGACTCGAGTTATCAGCGCGGCCGCCGTAAAAGCGCGGGCCGCGCTGAAGTCCCCGGCGCACCACAAGTGCCAGCCGCGCCGCAGTCCCAGCGGCCGGCGTGACCGTTCCCAGAAGTGGCCAGCGTCCCGCCCCTCTCCTGACTGGCAGGTCTGGAGGCGGGAACGAACGGAAGCAGGCCGCAAAAGCCGGGGACTCGAGTTATCAGCGCGGCCGCCGTAAAAGCGCGGGCCGCGCTGAAGTCCCTGGCGCACCACAAGTGCCAGCCGCGCCGCAGTCCCAGCGGCCGGCGCGACCGATTCCTAGAAGTGTGCCTGCTTCAGCGAAGCTGAATGAGGCCATGGCACAAGCGCCGTAGCGCTGATGTCCCCCGGCGCACTACAACACCCAGCATGCTGCGGTGTGAGCGCCAAATGCACGGGGACACAGAGTACCTTGAGGAAGCAGGGCCATGTCCCTGATGTACTCCGCTCCATCCAGCATCTTCTCCAGGGGCTGTAGATGGAGCACGGTCTCAGTGCCTGGAGACCAGTAAATCCCACTTCACCCAGAGCCCTGTAAAAAGGGATGGGGAAGGAATCAGCATGTGGGCTCCTGCCGCCGTACCCGCAATGGGTACCTCAACCTTACAAACACCTCCGACATACAGTGGGGTGAGAAGGGAGCATGCTGGGAGCCCTGTATGGGCCCTCTTTTCTTCCATCCGACATAGTCAGCAGCTGCTGCTGACTAAAAACAATGGAGCTATGCGTGCGTGTCTGACCTCCTGCGCACAAAGCTAAAAGTGAGGAATCCGTACTCCTACGGGAGGGTGTATAGCCAGAAGGGGAGGGGCCTTACACTTTTAAGTGTAGTTCTTTGTGCGGCCTCCAGAGGCAGTAGCTATACACCCACTGTCTGGGTCTCCCAATTAGGAGCGAAAAAGAAAAGGCCTTTACATGACAGTGCTGCAAGCTCTGACACTCTACGGAGTGAAGTAACCGCCACTAGAAATGCCACCTTCTGCGAAAGACGTGATAGAGAGACATCCCACAGCGGCTCAAAAGGTGGTTTTTGAAGAGCCTGTAGAACCATGTTGAGATCCCAGGGTTCCAGCGGACGCTTGTAAGGTGGGACTATGTGGCAAACTCCCTGCAGGAACGTGCGGACCTGCGGAAGCCTGGCTAGACGCTTTTGAAAAAACACGGAAAGCGCAGAGACTTGACCTTAGAGAGAGCCGAGAGACAACCCTTGTCCAATCCCGATTGAAGGAAGGAAAGAAAACTGGGTAAGGCAAACGGCCAGGGGGTACACCCCCTCTCAGAGCACCAGGCTAAGAAGATCCTCCAAGTTCTGTGACAGATCTTGGCTGACGTTGGTTTCCTGGCCTGTCTCATAGTGGCCACACAGTCAGATTGAGGGCCGCAGAATTCAGATGGAAAAATGGCCCTTGAGATAGCAAGTCTGGTCGGTCTGGGAGCGCCCACGGTTGCCCCACCGTGAGATGCCACAGATCGGGGTACAACGACCGCCTCGGCCAATCTGGAGCGACAAGAATGGCGCGGCGGCAGTCGGACCTGATCTTGCGCAACACTCTGGGCAGCATTGCCCGAGAAGGGAATACATAAGGCAGTTGAAACTGCGACCAATCCTGAACTAAGGCGTCCGCCGCCAGAGCTCTGTGGTCCTGAGACCGTGCCATGAATGCCAGGACCTTGTTGTTGTGCCGAGACGCCATGAGATCGACGTCCGGCGTTCCCCAGCGGCAACCGATCTCTTGAAACACGTCCGGGTGGAGAGACCATTCCCCCGCGTCCATGCCCTGGCGACTGAGGAAGTCTGCTTCCCAGTTTTCTACGCCCGGAATGTGAACCGCGGAGATGGTGGAGGCTGTGGCCTCCGCCCACAGCAGAATCCGCCGGACTTCTTGGAAGGCTGGACGACTGCGAGTGCCGCCCTGGTGGTTGATGTACGCAACCGCCGTGGCGTTGTCCGACTGTATGCGGATCTGCCTGCCCTCCAGCCACCGATGGAACGCCTTGAGGGCTAGATACACTGCCCTTATCTCCAGAACATTGATCTGAAGGGAGGACTCTGTCAGAGTCCAGGTTCCCTGAGCCTCGTGGTGGAGAAAAAATGTTCCCCATCCTGACAGGCTCGCGTCCGTCGTGACCACAGCCCAGGATGGGGGCAGAAAGGATTTCCTTTCGACAGAGAAGTGGGGAGAAGCCACCACTGAAGTGAGGTCTTGGCTTCCAGAGACAGAGAGACGTTCCTGTCTAAGGACGTCGGCCTCTTGTCCCATTTGCTGAGAATGTCCTATTGGAGAGGACGCAGATGAAATTGCGCAAACGGAACTGCCTCCATTGCTGCCACCATCTTCCCCAGGAAGTGCATGAGGCGCCTCAAGGGGTGCGACTGGGCCCGAAAAAGGGATTGCACCCCTGTCTGCAGCGACCGCTGTTTGTCCAGCGGCAGCTTGGCCATCGCTGAGAGAGTATGAAACTCCATCCTGAGGTACGTCAGTGACTGGGTCGGAGACAATTTTGACTTTGGAAAATTGATGATCCACCCGAAACCTCTGGAGAGTCTCCAGAGCAACAGTCAGACTGTGTTAACAAGCCACCCAAGAGGGTGCTTTGACTAGGAGAACGTCTGGGTAAGGGATCACCGAGTGGCCCTGAGAGTGTAGGATCGCTACGACGGATGCCATGACCTTGGTGAAGACCCGTGGGTCTGTCGCCAGGCCGAAAGACAGTGCCACAAACTGAAGGTGTTCGTCCCCGATGGCGAAACGCAGGAAGCGTTGATGCCCTTGAGCGATCTGCCATGGAGATAGACATCTGTGATGTCGATTGATGCTAGGAAGTCTCCTTGGGACATCGAAGCGATGACAGATCGGAGGGATTCCATGCGAAACCGCCTGGTTGTCACATGTTTGTTGAGCAATTTGAGGTCCAAAACGGAACGGAATGAGCCGTCCTTTTTTGGCACCACGAACAGATTGGAGTAAAAACCGCGACCGCGTTCCTGAGGGGAACGGGGATCACCACTCCTTCTGTTGTCAGAGTGTCCACCGCCTGAAAAGCGCAACGGTCCGTTCGGGGGGTGGAGATGTTCTGAAAAAAACGAGTCGGAGGACGAGAGCTGAACTCTTATCCTGAAACCGTGAGACAGAATGTCTCTCACCCATCGGTCTTGGACATGTGGCCCCAGGCGTCGCAAAAGCGGGAGAGCCTGCCACCGACCGAGGATGCGGTTTGGGGCGGCCGAAAGTCATGAGGAGGCCGCCTTGGAGACGGTGCCTCCGGTGGTCTTTGGAGGACGTGACTTAGACCGCCGTGGAGAAGAGTTCCTCTGGCTCTTCTGTGGCCTGTTGGACGAGGAGGGCTGGGACGCTTGAGAAGCCAAGGACACAACCTGCGGGGCAGAGATACGTGCGACCGCATCAATCTCAGCCAGAGAAGCTGAGATAGCTTGGAGAGCCCTCACGGCTGCGAAGGCCGGAGCAAAAGATGCGCCTATGGCTTCAAAGATGGATTTCATCATAAGCTTTATTTGCCTGTCAGTGGCATCCATGAGAGATGAACCATCTGCCACTAATACTACGGATCTAGCCGCCAGTCTGGAGACTGGAGGATCCACCCTGTGACACTGAGCCCAACCCTTAACTACGTCAGGGGGGAAGAGGGTAACGTGTGTCATTAAGGCGCTTAGTAAAGCGCTTGTCCGGAAAGTTCTGTGCTTCTGGACAGCCTCTCTGAGGTTAGAGTGATCGAAAAAAACGCACTCCGTGTACATTTGGGAAACCTAAACTGGTGTTTCTCCCGCTGTGAAGCCGACTCCTCCTTAGGAGAAGATGGGGAAGAGAGGTCTAGCACCTGGTTGACGGACGCTATAAGGTCGTTTACTATGGCGTCCCCTTCAGGTGTATCCAGATTGAGCGCAACGTTAGGTTCAGAGCCCTGAGCTGCGACCTCCGCTTCATCCTTAACTACGACAGTGAAGTCGTGGAAGGTTCCCAGCGAGCCCGGTTAGCCTGTGTGAGGCCGCGGTCCGTGTCGGATTTCTCACCGTGGGATCTGGGTGTTACCCCAGGAGCCCCTTGTTATACCGACCCAGAGGGGCCTGGGGGAGATGAACTCAAAGCTCCCTGGCCCTGTGTTACCGTTCTGGACTGCAAAGCTTCCAGCTTAGCAACCCCTCTGTTCATAGACTGGGCCATGGAATGACTCAGAGTTGCTCAGTAAAACGTGCAAACTCTGTCCCTGCCAGCTGTGCAGTGAAAACCGGTGGTACCACCCGAGCCGAGGGTCCCACCCGTGCCAGAGGCTCCGGCTGAGTGAGTGTCCCAGGGGCCAAGCATTTGCAATGATAGGTGGAACCTGCCGGCAATATAGCCGCACAAGAGGTACAGGTTGCAAAGAAAACCTGTGCCTTGGCACCCTTACTGTTTGCGGACGACCTGCTGATGTCACCTCTTAGTAATCAGCGAGGGTATATAGCCAAAAGCAAATAGTGCTGCCGAACAGTGAAATCATATACTATATATATATATATATATATTATATATATATATATATATATATATATATATATATATATATATATATATATATATATACATACATACATACATACATACATACATACATACATACATACATATACACACACACACACACACACACACACTTCGGCACCTAAGGGGGGCCAGCACCCGATTGGGAAACTGGTGCCCCACAGTGCACAGTGAGGGGGGAGGAGGATACCAAGTATGCTCCAGCCCTCACTGCCGACGTCCCGTCGGCCGTCCCGTCGTTACCCCTGACTGGCAGGCCCGGGAACGGGAGTATATGGTACTAGGCCGCAATGAATGCAGGGCTCTGTCCCTGATGATGTCCTGTCTCCTGTCCGTCAGAATCCCCCAGGGGCTGCGGATGGAGCCCGGTCCCAGTGCATGGCGACCGGTTATGAACCCCCTCTCATAGAGCTGCAGTGCTGCCGAACAGCGAGCACATTCTGAGATCTCCACCGGCAGAATCATGCCATATAACAATGGCTGCCGGCGTTCCGAGGGGAGGAGGGAGCCGAGGGCGGAACCACAAAAGTGCGGGAATCTGCGCCCCATAGTGAACAGTGAGGGGGGAGGAGGACAGCGAAGTGTGCTCCAGCCCTCACCGTCGGCGTCATACCGACCGTCCCGCCCTTCCCCCTGACTGGCAGGCCCAGGGGCGGGAGTTCAATACACTAGGCCGCAAAAGCCGGGGACTAAAGTAAAAACCGCGGCCGGCAAACAGGCACGGACGGCGCGGTAGTCCCGGTCAAAAAAAAAATCACACCGCAGTCGCTGCAGTGTCTGAGGCCAAGGTGCTTCATGCACCGTCCCAAAGGGGACACAGAGTACCTGTAGATGCAGGGCCATGTCCCTGACGATACTCCATCTCCTGTCCGGCAGATACCACCAGGGGCTGCGGAGGGAGCCCGGTCCCAGTGCCTGGATGACCGGTTAGGATCCCACTTCATCCAGGGCCCCTAAGGGATGGGGAAGGAAAACGGCATGTGGCTCCAGCCTATGTACCCGCAATGGGTACCTCAACCTTAACAGCACCGCCGACTCAGTGGGGTGAGAAGGGAGCATGCCGGGGGCCCTGTTAGGCCCTGTTACAGGGGGCCCTGTTACAGGGGGCCCTGTCTTTTCTTCCATCCGATATAATCAGCAGCTGCTGCTGACTAAAATGTGGAGCATTGTGTGAGTGTCAGCCTCCAACACAAAGCATAAAACTGATGGGCCCGTGATGCACGGGAGGGTGTATAGGCAGAGGGGAGGGGTTACACTTTTTAAAGTGTAATACTTTGTGTGGCCTCCGGAGGCAGTAGCTATACACCCAATTGTCTGGGTCTCCCAATGGAGCGACAAAGAAAGGAAACAAAACGTTTGATGGAAAAAGACAAAAGAAAAAAAAAAAAAATTTAGGCTATAGGCTGCCAATTTATATAAAAAAAAAAAAAAGTTATAGCGGATCTGCAATAACTTTCCGATAAGTGGGGGTCCAACTGCTGGTACCTGCACAGATTGGCAAAAGGGGCCTCTTTAAACCCTGTTAGATTGGAGCAGCATCGTTCATGCTCATCCGCCGCTCCATTCATTCCCTACAGGTCTCCCAATCAGCACTGTAAGAGAAATGGAGCAGCGGTCTGAAGTCCGAAATCCTACTCTGGATAAATAAAGGCACCCGTCGGGGATAAAGATTGCCCATTCCGCCTGATCAGATTGGATTTCAGCAGTCGGATGAGAAAGTGATCACCAATCTTCTGGACTTGCTTTTACCAGAAGGCGATACAGAATACATAAAGCACCGCAGTATGTGGAGTAGAAAAAGAAAAGCTGAAGTTAAAGACGTTATTGTAGAGGATACTAACTGGTCGTTGCAAATACAGATGATGGGTCGGAGCATCAGACCCCCCTCTTTCTTTTTCTTCTTGGTTGCAGTCACTTCGGTACCGCCGTCCGCATCCTTGCCGTCTTTACGGTTGATTAAGCTTAGCAGCATATTGATGGAGACCTGGAGAGTGGAAAGGAGTCAAAACGGCATTAGGCAACCACGAGTTTACAACCTCGGCCATGATTCTCTGGCAGATCAGTGTTTAGATACTGCCAGACAACCGAGCATTCATGTCTTATCAATATCAGTCACCTTTTCCCCTTATGTGGGCTTTACACGTTACGATCTATCGTGCGATTGCACGAGCGATCGTACCGGCCCCCGTCATTTGTGCGTCACGGGCAAAATCGCTGCCCGTGTCGCACAGTCGTTAAACCGCCGTCACACGTACTTACCTGCTGAGCGACCTCGCTGTGGGCGGCGAACACCCTCTTTCTGAGGGGGGACGGACGTTCGGCGTCACAGCGACGTCACACAGCGGCCGGCCAATAGAAGCGGAGGGGCGTAGATGAGCGGGACGTAAACATCCCGCCCACCTCATTCCGCATAGCCGGCGGGTGCCGTGGGACGCAGGTAAGCTGTGTTCATTGTTCCCGGGGTGTCACACAGAGCGATGTGTGCTACCCCGGGTACGATGAACAATCGGCGCCCTGTTAAATAAACAATTTTTTAAAACTTAACGACGAGTACACGACTCACGATTTGTGAGCGATTCTGCGTCGCTCAGAGGTGTCACACGAGACGTCGTTGTGAACGATGTTGGATGTGCGTCACGAAAACCGTGACCCCTGACGATGCATAGCACGGTAGCTCGTCTCGTGTAAAGCCCGCATTACAATAAGGCTATGTGCGCACTTACCGGATTTTGCCGCGGATTTTCTGCATGTTTCGCTGCAGAAAATGTTCATAACATCTCGGCAGTGAATCACCAGCAAATCCTATGGAGAAAAAGAAGGGAATTTTGTTTACTTACCGTAAATTCCTTTTTCTTCTAGCTCCAATTGGGAGACCCAGACAATTGGGGTGTATAGCTTCTGCCTCCGGAGGCCACACAAAGTATTACACTTAAAAGTGTAAAGCCCCTCCCCTTCTGCCTATACACCCCCCCGTGCATCACGGGCTCCTCAGTTTTGGTGCAAAAGCAGGAAGGAGGAAACTTAAAAATTGGTCTAAAGTAAATTCAATCCGAAGGAAGTTCGGAGAACTGAAAACCATTCAACATGAACAACATGTGTACACAAAGAACAACAGCCCGAAGGGAACAGGGGCGGGTGCTGGGTCTCCCAATTGGAGCTAGAAGAAAAGGAATTTACGGTAAGTAAACAAAGAAGGGAATTTTGTTACTTACCGTAAATTCCTTTTCTTCTAGCTCTTATTGGGAGACCCAGACGATTGGGGTATAGCTACTGCCCTCCGGAGGCCACACAAAGCACTACACTAAAAAGTGCAAGGCCCCTCCCCTTCTGGCTATACCCCCCCGTGACATCACGGGTTCTCCAGTTTTAGTGCCAAAGCAAGAAGGGGGAAAGCCAATAACTGGTTTAAACAAATTAACTCCGAGTAACATCGGAGAACTGAAAAACCGTTCAACATGAACAACATGTGTACCCGCAAACAACAAAAAAATCCCGAAGGACAACAGGGCGGGTGCTGGGTCTCCCAATAAGAGCTAGAAGAAAAGGAATTTACGGTAAGTAACAAAATTCCCTTCTTCTTCAGCGCTCTATTGGGAGACCCAGACGATTGGGACGTCCAAAAGCTGTCCCTGGGTGGGTAACGAAATACCTCATGTTAGAGCTGCAAGACAGCCCTCCCCTATGGGGAAGCCACTGCCGCCTGCAGGGCTCTTCTACCTAGGCTGGCGTCCGCCGAAGCATAGGTATGCACCTGATAATGTTTGGTGAAAAAATGTGCAGGCTCGACCAGGTAGCTGCCTGGCACACCTGTTGAGCCGTAGCCTGGTGTCGTAATGCCCAGGACGCACCTACGGCTCTGGTAGAATGGGCCTTCAGCGCTGAAGGAACCGGAAGCCCCGCAGAACGGTAGTCTTCAAGAATTGGTTCTTTGATCCATCGAGCCATGGTGGCTTTAGAAACCTGCAACCCCTTGCGCGTACCAGCGACAAGGACAAAAAATGCATCAGAGCGGCGCATGGGCGCCGTGCGGGAAATGTAGATTCTGAGTGCTCTCCCCAGAACTAACAACTGTAAATCCTTTTCATACCGGAGAACCGGATGAGAACAAAAGGAAGGTAAGGATATATCCTGATTAAGAAGAAACGCGGATACAACCTTAGGGAGAAACTCCTGAATAGGGTGCAGCACCACCTTGTCCTGGTGGAATACTAGGAAGGGAGCCTTGAATGACAGAGCCGCCAGCTCAGACACTCGCCGAAGCGACGTGATCGCAACCAGAAAGGCCACTTTCTGTGACAGGCGCGAAAGGGAAACTTCCCTCAGAGGCTCGAAAGGCGGCTTCTGGAGAGCAACTAGTACCCTGTTCAGATCCCATGGATCTAACGGCCGCTTGTACGGGGGCACAATATGACAAACCCCCTGTAGTAACGTGCGCACCTTAGGAAGACGTGCTAGACGCTTCTGAAAAGAACACGGATAGTGCCGAGACTTGCCCTTAAAGGGAGCCGAGCGACCAACCTCTTTCCCAACCAGATTGCAGGAGAGAAGGCAAAGTAGGCAATGCCGATGGCCAGGGAGACACTCCCTGAGCAGAACACTAAGATAAGAATATCTTCCACGATTTGTGGTAGATCTTGGCAGACCGCGGCTGGCTAGCCCGTCTCATGGTGGCAATGACGTCGTGCTCACGGTCGACCGACGGTGAGGTGCCACAGATCTCGGTACCACGACCTCCCCGGCCAGTTTGGGGCGACGAGGATGGTGTGGCAGCAATCGGTAGCTGGAACTGTGACCAATCCTGAGCCAAGGCGCCTGTCGCCAGAGCTCTTTGATCGTAAGACCGCGTCATGAAAATCGGGACCTTGTTGTTGCCGAGAAGCCATAACGTCGACGTCCGTCTTCATCCTGCGGCTACAGATTTCTTGAAAACAAACGGGTGCAGAGCCCATTCCCCTGCGTCCACGCCCTGGCGACTGAGGAAGTCTGCTTCCTAGTGTTGTACGCCCGGGATATGAACAGCTGATATGGTGTATGCTCTGTCTTCTACCCATAGCAGAATCCGCCGGACCTCTTGGGAGGCTTGTCGACTGCGTAGTCCGCCTTGGTGGTTGGTGTATGCCACCGCTGTGGATAGTCCGACTGAATTCGGATCTATTTGCATTCCAGCCACTGCAGGAAGGCTTGCAGTGCAAGATACACTGCCCAGAGCTCCAGACCACTGAGTTGAAGAGTGGACTCCTCTGAAGACGGTCTTTGACCGTCTGGAAAAGTGACACGTTCCTGTGTAGGGACATCGACTTCCCTCCCATAAGCGAAGAATGTGCTATTGAGGCGGACGCAGATGAAACTGCGTGAAAAAAGCTCGCCTCTGGATGAGGCGCCTCCTTGAAGGAGAGACTGCCCCCTCGTCTGTAGTGAACGCTGTTTGTCCAGCGGAAGCTTCACTATCGCTGAGAGAGTGTGAAAACTCTCCAGGAGATGCCAGCGATTGGGTTCAACCTTGAAAAGTTGAAGACCCACCCGAAACTCTGGGAAGGGTCCAGCGCCATGTTCAGGTTGTGTTGGCATGCTTCTAAAGGAGAGTGCCTTGACCAGTAGATTGCCCAAGTAAAGGATCACAGAGTGACCGTGAGAGCGCGGGACTGCTCCCTCTGCTGCCACGAACTTGGTGAACACCCGTGGGGCTGTCGCCAGCCAAAGGGTATGGCTACGAAACGAAATATTCTCGTCTTTAATAACGAATCGTAGCCAACGCCGGTGCCTCGGAGCAATCGGCACGTGTAGATAAGCATCCTGATGTCTATTGATGTTAGGAAAACTCCTTGAGACAGAGAGGCAATGACGGAGCGGAGTGATGCCATCCGGAACCGCCTGGTTTTCACGTGCTTGTTAAGCAGTATAAATGCCAGAACGGGACGGAAGGAGCCGTCCTATTTTGGCACCACGACCAGGTCGGAGCAAAATGCGTATCTGGTTCCTGAAGAGGAACAGGGATTACCGCTCTTTCCGCCTGCAGAAGAGCCTCGGCTCGGTCGGTGCGGTAGTTTGAAAACAAACTGACTCTCACTCACGGGCCCTTGACCTGCGGTAGGTAAATTCCGCTAAAGCGGGGGAGTCTGCCCCCCCGCGGTTGCGGAGTGAGAGGGCTGAAAATTATGAGGAAAAACACTTTGGTAGCGGGTCCTCCGGCTGCCTTCCCCGGGCGTGATTGAGCCCGCTAGGAATCTATGCCCTTCTGGGCTTTTTGAGTCGTCTTGGATAGTTGAATGATTTCATTCAACCCTTACCAACAGACTATCACTAGATAAAGGCAACCTGGTTAAGCACTTCGTTGGAAGCAGCCTCTGTTCCAATCTCTCAACTACTAGCCTCTGCGTAAAAACACGGAGTTGGCGGGTGCCACTGACGTCCGGCTCGTAGAGTCTCGGACAGCAATAACAGCATGATTCGCCATGCCGACATTGCGAGTTAAAGACGCTGCTGGGACCGAGAGTACCTGTGACAGCGACCCCCTGCGCAATACTAGCTGAAATAGCTTGGAGTGCCTTCACGGCTGCGACTGCCGGAGCAACCGACCTGCCGATAGCTTCATAGACAGATTGCAACCAGAGGCCAATCTGCCTGTCAATGGCATTTTGAAGTGAAGTCCTATCCACCACTACAACTATAGATCTAGCTGCAAGCATGGAGATTGGGGGATCCACATTTGGATACTGGGTCTAGCGCTTGACCACGTCAGGGGGGAGCGACACGTGTCTCATTAATACGGTCGGAGAAACGCTTATCGTGATAAGCGTGTCGTTTCTGGACTGCTTCTCTGGAGTCAGAGTGCTAAACAAGTACTCAATATACGCTTGAGATACTGAAATAGAGATTTCTCTTGCTGTGAAGCTGACCCCTCCACTGGAGGAGTTGAGGGAGAAATACCCAACCTTTCGTTGATGGACGCAATAAGATTATTCACTATAGCGTCACCATCCGGTGTATCCGGATTGAGAGCGGTCTCAGGATCAGAGTCCTGAACAGCTACGTCTGCCTCAACGTACAGAGAGTACTCCAGCTGGGACCTTGACCAGTGATGGAGTCGAGGGCTAATCCCAGCGAGCCCGCTTAGGCCATCTGGGACTGTCGACCGTGTCGGATGTCTGCTCTCTGGGATGCCTGGAATCACTCTGGCGCCTTGAGATGCTCCAAATCAGGGCGGCCAGGGTCATTGCAACCATATTGCCCACGGTCTGCTTGGGGTGCAAAGTCTGTAAGATGTCAGTCATAGTCACAGACAATATATCAGCGGAAAAACTGCAACTTCGTCCCTGTCTCTGGACAGAGATCACAGGTGGTTCTTTTGGCCACATATAGCAGAGACCCCGGTTGAGCAATTGCACGCACTGGGGGTCCTGGAACCGTATGACATGCAGTACAAGCAGCATAGAAAGCCCGTGCATTGGCAACTTGTCTTTTTCTGCTGTTGTTGTCTAGCTATCTAAGAGCCTAGCCGAGGATAGCGACCGTACAGTGAATAGTCATACAAGCATGAAGTACAAATAAACACTTCAGTACATGTAGTACACGCAGCATTGAAAACTTGTGGCTTGGCACATTTGCTCTTCTGCTGCTGTTGTCTATTTATCTAGGAGCATGAGACAAGGATAGCGACATACAGTGAATGTATAGCATACAAGCCTGACAGTAAACACTGCAGCCCATGCAATCCAAGCAGCATTGAAAGCTTGCGCGTTAGCACCCTAGCCTTTCTGCTGCTGTTGTCTATTTATCCAGGAACATTAGCCAAGGATAGCGACATACAGTGAATGTATAGCATACAAGCATGACAGTAAACACTGCAGCCCATGCAAGTCAAGCAGCATTGAAAACTTGTGCCGTAGCACCATTGCTCTACTGCTGCTTTTGTCTGTTTATCTGGGCGCATTAGCCAAGAATAGCGACATACAGTGAATGTATAGCATAACAATAAACCGTGCAGCACATGCAAGCGAAGCAGCATTGAAAGCTTGTGCCTTAGCACAAATTGCTCTACTGCTGCTGTTGCCCAATCTGACAGTAAACACTGCAGCACATGCAAACGACGAAGCATTGAAAGCTTGTGCCTCAGCAGCATTGCTTATTTGCTGCTGTTGCCCAGAATAGCGACAGTACAGTACAGTGCATAGCATATCAGCACACAGTCCAAAAGCCCACTTCAGCATTAGTGGTGTCAGTACTGCTTACCGCCCGCACAAGAGCGGGTGTGAGGTCGCCCAAAAACCTGTGACTGGTTCCGTTCTCCCAGAGTGGAAACCATAATGGCTGCCGGCTTCTCTTCCCCGTCCTGTGCAGAGGGGCGGGCCGTGGGCGAGCCCCAGCCAAGAGCGGGAACCCGGCGTCTCACTGTGTTCAGTGAGAGGGGGCTGGAGAATGCAAAGCAGACTCCAGCTCCCTGCGCTGAGCTTCTGTACAGCGTCCCGCCCCTCCTCTGACTGGCAGGGCTGGGGCGGGAACGAAACGAAAGCTAGGCCGCAAAGCCGGGGACTCGAGTAATAAGCGCGGCCGTCCTATGTGCACGGCCGACGCCGAAGTCCCCCGGCGCACCACAAGTCCCAGCCGCGCCACAATGTAAAAAACAATCAGCAGCGGCCGGCGCGGCCGTTTTCAATACATAAATTCACTCAGCAAAGCTGCAGTGAATAATAGCACCAGCGCTCCGCGCTGTTGTCCCCGGCGCACTAACACTCCCAGCAATGCTGGTGTGTGTGTGCGCGCTTGCCCGGGGACACAGAGTACCTTGATGTAGCAGGGCCCTGTCCCTGACGATACTCAGCTCCATATCCAGCAGGTTCTTTTGGGTCTGTGGATGGAGCTCGGTCTCTGTGCCTGGAGACCGGTAAGATCCCACTTCACCCAGAGCCCCTCATGGGGATGGGGAAGGAAAACAGCATGTGGGCTCCGGCCTCTGTACTAGCAATAAGTACCTCAACCTTACAACACCATCCACGGGTGAGAAGGGAGCATGCTGGGGGCCCTATATGGGCCCTCTTTTCTTCCATCCGACATAGTCAGCAGCTACTGCTGACTAAAATCTGTGGAGCTATGCATGGATGTCTGACCTCCTTCGCACACAAAGCTAAAACTGGAGAACCCGTGATGTCACGGGGGGGGTATAGCCAGAAGGGGAGGGGCCTTGCACTTTTTAGTGTAGTGCTTTGTGTGGCCTCCGGAGGGCAGTAGCTATACCCCAATCGTCTGGGTCTCCCAATAGAGCGCTGAAGAAATTCCCTTCTTTGTCGCTCCATTGGGAAACCCAGACAAATGGGACGTCCAAAAGCAGTCCCTGGGTGGGTAAAATAATACCTCGTAATAGAGCCGTAAAAACGGCCCCTTCCTACAGGTGGGCAACCGCCGCCTGAAGGACTCGCCTACCTAGGCTGGCATCTGCCGAAGCATAGGTATGCACCTGATAGTGTTTCGTGAAAGTGTGCAGGCTCGACCAGGTAGCCGCCTGACACACCTGCTGAGCCGTAGCCTGGTGCCGCAAAGCCCAGGACGCACCCACGGCCCTGGTAGAATGGGCCTTCAGCCCTGAGGGAACCGGAAGCCCAGAAGAACGGTAGGCTTCAAGAATTGGTTCCTTGATCCACCGAGCCAGGGTTGACTTGGAAGCCTGTGACCCTTTACGCTGGCCAGCGACAAGGACAAAGAGTGCATCCGAGCGGCGCAGGGGCGCCGTACGAGAAATGTAGAGTCTGAGTGCTCTCACCAGATCTAACAAGTGCAAATCCTTTTCACATTGGTGAACTGGATGAGGACAAAAAGAAGGTAAAGAGATATCCTGATTGAGATGAAAGGGGGATACCACCTTAGGGAGAAATTCCGGAACCGGCCACAGAACCACCTTGTCCTGCTGAAACACCAGGAAAGGGGCTTTGCATGACAGCGCTGCTAGCTCAGACACTCTCCGAAGTGATGTGACTGCTACTAGGAAGACCACTTTCTGCGAAAGGCGTGAAAGAGAAATATCCTTCATTGGCTCGAACGGTGGTTTCTGAAGAGCCATCAGCACCCTGTTCAGATCCCAGGGTTCTAACGGACGCTTGTAAGGAGGGACTATGTGACAAACCCCCTGCAGGAACGTGCGTACCTGTGGAAGTCTGGCTAGGCGCTTCTGAAAAAACACAGAGAACGCTGAGACTTGTCCCTTAAGGGAGCCGAGCGACAAACCCTTTTCCAATCCGGATTGAAGGAAGGAAAGAAAAGTGGGCAAGGCAAATTGCCAGGGAGTAAAACCCTGATCAGAGCACCAGGATAAGAATATCCTCCACGTCCTGTGGTAGATCTTGGCGGACGTTGGTTTCCTGGCCTGTCTCATAGTGGCAATGACCTCTTGAGATAACCCTGAAGACGCTAGGATCCAGGACTCAATGGCCACACAGTCAGGTTGAGGGCCGCAGAATTCAGATGGAAAAACGGCCCTTGAGACAGCAAGTCTGGTCGGTCTGGTAGTGCCCACGGTTGGCCCACCGTGAGATGCCACAGATCCGGGTACCACGACCTCCTCGGCCAGTCTGGAGCGACGAGGATGGCGCGGCGGCAGTCGGACCTGATCTTGCGTAACACTCTGGGCAGCAGTGCCAGAGGAGGAAACACATAAGGCAGTTGAAACTGCGACCAATCCTGAACTAATGCGTCCGCCGCCAGAGCTCTGTGATCTTGAGACCGTGCCATGAATGCCGGGACCTTGTTGTTGTGCCGTGACGCCATTAGGTCGACGTCCGGCATCCCCCAGCGGCAACAGATCTCTTGAAACACGTCCGGGTGAAGGGACCATTCCCCTGCGTCCATGCCCTGGCGACTGAGAAAGTCTGCTTCCCAGTTTTCTACGCCCGGGATGTGAACTGCGGATATGGTGGAGGCTGTGGCTTCCACCCACAGCAGAATCCGCCGGACTTCCTGGAAGGCTTGCCGACTGTGTGTTCCGCCTTGGTGGTTGATGTATGCCACCGCGGCGGAGTTGTCCGACTGAATTCGGATCTGCTTGCCTTCCAGCCACAGCTGGAACGCCTTTAGGGCAAGATACACTGCCCTTATCTCCAGAACATTGATCTGAAGGGAGGACTCCGGCTGAGTCCAGGTACCCTGAGCCCTGTGGTGGAGAAAGACCGCTCCCCACCCTGACAGACTCGCGTCCGTCGTGACCACCGCCCAGGATGGGGGTAGGAAGGATTTCCCCTTCGACAATGAAGTGAGAAGAAGCCACCACCGAAGGGAGGCTTTGGCTGCCTGAGAAAGGGAGACGTTCCTGTCGAGGGACGTCGACTTCCTGTCCCATTTGCGGAGAATGTCCCATTGAAGTGGACGCAGATGAAACTGCGCAAAAGGAACTGCCTCCATTGCTGCCACCATCTTCCCTAGGAAGTGCATGAGGCGCCTCAAGGGGTGTGACTGGCCTTGAAAGAGAGCTTGCACCCCTGTCTGTAGTGAACGCTGTTTGTCCAGCGGAAGCTTCACTATCGCTGAGTATGAAACTCCATGCCAAGATATGTCAGTGATTGGGCCGGTGTCAGATTTGACTTTGGGAAATTGATGATCCACCCGAATCTCTGGAGAGTCTCCAGAGCAATGTCCAGGCTGTGTTGGCATGCCACTCGAGAGGGTGCCTTGACAAGCAGATCGTCTAAGTAAGGGATCACCGAGTGTCCCTGAGAGTGTAGGACTGCTACCACTGTTGCCATGACCTTGGTGAAAACCCTTGGGGCTGTCGCCAGGCCGAAAGGCAGTGCCACGAACTGAAAGTGTTCGTCCCCTATGGCGAAACGCAGGAAGCGCTGATGCTCTGGTGCAATCGGTACGTGGAGATAAGCATCTTTGATGTCGATTGATGCTAGGAAATCTCCTTGGGACATTGAGGCGATGACGGAGCGGAGCGATTCCATCTGGAACCGCCTGGTTTTTACGTGTTTGTTGAGCAGTTTTAGGTCCAGAACAGGACGGAAAGATCCGTCCTTTTTTGGCACCACAAACAAGTTGGAGTAAAAACCGTGACCCTGTTGCTGAAGGGGAACAGGGATCACCACTCCTTCTGCCTTCAGAGTGCTCACCGCCTGAAGAAGAGCATCGGCTCGTTCGGGGGCGGAGATGTTCTGAAGAAACGAGTCGGAGGACGAGAGTTGAACTCTATCCTGTAACCGTGAGACAGGATGTCTCTCACCCAATGGTCTTGTACCTGTGGCAGCCAGGCATCGCAAAAGCGGGAGAGCCTGCCACCGACCGAGGATGCGGTTTGAAGAGGCCGAAAGTCATGAGGAGGCCGCTTTGGGAGCGGTTCCTCCGGCGGTCTTTTTAGGACGTGACTTAGACCGCCATGAATCGGAGTTCCTCTGATCCTTTTGTGGCCTGTTGGACGAGGAGAATTGAGACCTGCCCGCGGGCCGAAAGGACCGAAACCTCGATTGTACCTTCCGTTTTTGAGGTCTGTTTGGTTTGGACTGGGGTAAGGATGAGTCCTTTCCCTTGGATTGTTTAATGATTTCATCCAATCGCTCACCAAACAGGCGGTCGCCAGAAAGTGGCAAACCGGTTAAGAACTTTTTGGAAGCAGAGTCTGCCTTCCATTCACGGAGCCACAAGGCCCTGCGGACTGCCACCGAATTGGCGGATGCTACCGCCGTACAGCTCGCAGAGTCCAGGACAGCATTAATGGCGTAGGACGCAAACGCCGACGCCTGAGAGGTTAAGGACACCACCTGCGGAGCAGAGACACGTGTGACTGCATTAATCTGCGAGTGACAAGCTGAGATAGCTTGGAGCGCCCATACGGCTGCGAATGCCGGAGCAAAGGACGCGCCGATAGCTTCATAGATGGATTTCAACCAGAGCTCCATCTGTCTGTCAGTGGCATCTTTGAGTGAAGCCCCATCTTCCACTGCAACTATGGATCTGGCCGCCAGTCTGGAGACTGGAGGATCCACTTGCCAACAACACCGCCGACCAGAGTGGGGTGAGAAGGGAGCATGCCGGGGGCCCTGTTATGGGCCCTCTTTTCTTCCATCCGATATAGTCAGCAGCTGCTGCTGACTAAATTGTGGAGCTATGCGTGCATGTGTGCCTCCTTCGCACAAAGCATAAAAACTGAGGAGCCCGTGATGCACGGGGGGGGTGTATAGGCAGAAGGGGAGGGGCTTTACACTTTTAAGTGTAATACTTTGTGTGGCCTCCGGAGGCAGAAGCTATACACCCCAATTGTCTGGGTCTCCCAATGGAGCGACAAAGAAAAATCCTGTGCGCACTGGGCGGAATTTGACAGCTGCATGTTTTGCTGCGGGAATCCCGCAGCAAAAACAATTGCATGTCACTTCTTTTCCGCACATCGCTGCGGGATTTCACTCCATTGACTCCAATGTTAATCATGAAATCCCGCAGGGAATAACGCAGGCAGCAAATTCTGTGCGGTTCACTGCGTTTTCCTGCGTTATTCCCTGCGGTATTTCGCGGTTTACCTCCGGTAATGTGCATCGCTTGTCTGCGGTTTTGCAGGGAAGTGATGTCATTACAGGAAGAGGAAGCAAAGCAGAGAGTAAACACACACACACACAGAACACAGACATAGATCACAGACCCATAGAACACACAGAAAGAAAACGGAAATATAGAAAACAAAGAACGTAGGCTCCGCTGCATATTTACCTTCCAGCCGAGGTAAGCACACAGCGGCGGCCCGGTATTCTCAGGCTGGGGAGGGAGAGGGGCAGGGATAATGTCCCCCGCCTCACTCCCCCTCCCGCAGCTGAGAATATCAGCCGCAGCTGCCCCGGCACTGTCGCATGCATTATGCGGCAGGACCGGCGTGTCCTCGGCTCTTCTTGCCACCGTGTAGCAGTGGTGGCAAGGTAATACAAGGGGTTAATGGTGGTGGGGGACCACCGCCATTAACTCCAGGCTTGATCATGGCAGCGTCTGTGACAGCTGACATGATCAACCCGTAAGTAGTGAAAAAAAACACAGACACCGAAAAATCCTTTATTTTAAATAAAACCAACAAGCCTCGTTCACCATTTCTTTTTCGCTCCTAATTGGGAGACCCAGACAATTGGGTGTATAGCTATTGCCTCCGGAGGCCACACAAAGTATTACACTTAAAAGTGTAAGGCCCCTCCCCTTCTGGCTATACACCCCCAGTGGGATCACTGGCTCACCAGTTTTGTGCTTTGTGCGAAGGAGGCAGCTCCTCCAGTGGAGGAGTCAGCTTCACGTATTTTTCTGGACCACTCTGCCTTCAGAGAGGCAGTCCAGGAACACCACACTTATCCAGATATGCGCTTCTCCAAACGGCTTAGGATACACGTTATCCCTGCCCCCTGACGTGGTCAAGGACTGGACCCAGTGTCCCAAGCGGCATCCTCCAATCTCCAGGCTTGTAGCTAGATCCATAGTTGCAGTGGGAGATGGAGCTGCACTTAAAGATGCCACTGACAGACAGATGGATCTCTGGTCTAAATCCATCTATGAGGCTGTCGGCGCACCGTTGGCTCCAGCATTCTCACCCTTGGGGCACTCCAAGCTATTTCAGCTTGTCTTACACAGATTGACACGGTTACACGTACATCTGTGCCGCAGGTGGCATCCTTAACCTCTCAAATGTCTGCATTTGTTTCTTACGCGATTCAGGTTGCCCTAGACTCTGCGAACCGTGCGGCAGTAGCCTCCGCTACTCCGTGTTTTTAAGCAGAGCCTGGTCTGCTCGTTAAGTGAATGGAAGGCAGATTCTGCTTCCAAAAAAGGGTGCTTAACCAGTTGCCTTTTTCTGCTGACCGACTGTTTGGTGAGCGTTTGGATGTAACCATTAAACAGTCCAGGGGTAAGGATTCATCCTTTCCTCAGCCCGGACACAACAAACCCCAACAGAGCAGGAGGCAGTCGGGGTTTCGGTCTTTTCGAGGCTCGGGCAGGTCCCATTTTTCCTCGTCCAATGTGGACTCAAAAGGATCAGAGGAGCTCAGATTCTTGGCGGGCTCAGTCACGCCCAAAAAAGAGACAGTCTGAAAACCCGCTTCCAAGGCGGCTTCCTCATGACTTGCGGCCTCCTCTCTCCGCATCCTCGGTCGGTAGCAGGCTCTCCCGCCTTGGCGATATTTAGCTGCCATAGGTCAATGACCGGTGGGTGTGAGACATTCTGTCTCACGGGTACAGGATAGAGCTCACTTCTCGTCCTCCAACTCGATTCTTCAGAACTTCTCCACCTCCCGACCGAGCCGATGCTCTTCTGCAAACAGGGTGCACTCTATATGCAGAAAGAGTGATGACCCCCGTTCCTCTTCAGGAACAAGGTCACGGTTTTTACCCCAAATTATTTGCGGTGCCTATAAGAACAAGCCGTTCCGTCCCGTTCTGGATCTACAACTGCTCAGCAAGCTCGTGGACACCAGGCGGTTCCGGATGGAATCCCTCCGCCATGTCATCGCCTCAATGTCCCAAGGAGATTTCCTAGCATCATTAGGCATCAAGGATGCTTATCCACACGTGCCGATTGATCCAGAGCACTAGCGTTTCTACGCTTCGTTATAGGAGACGAACACCTTCTGTTCGTAGCTCTACCTTCCGGCTAGCGACAGTCCCACTGGTCTTCGCCAAGGTCAGGGCAGCAGTAGTCACAGTCCTGCACTCTCAGGGTCACTCTGTGATCCCATATTTAGACGATCTACTTGTCAAGGCACTCTCTTAGGAAACATGCCGACACTGCCCGAACGTTGCGCTGGAGACTCTCTAGAGTTTTGGGTGGATCATCAACTTTTTAAAGTCAGATCCGACCCCGACCCTATCGCTAACATATCTAGGCATGGAGTTTCATACTCTCTCAGCGATAGTGAAGCTTCCGCTAGACAAACAGCATTCACTACGGGCTGCAATCTCTTCTTTAAGAACCAGTCGCACACATTAAGACGCCTCATGCACTTCCTACGTAAGATGGTAGCAATGGAGGCAGTTCTTTTCGCGCAGTTTCATCTGCGTCCACTACAATGTGACATTCTCCGCCAATGGGACGGGGAGTCGACCTCCCTCAACAGAGTCGTCTTTCTTTCTCAGGCGGCCAAGGAATCTCTACGGTGGTGGCTTCTTCCCACCTCATGGTCAAAAAGAAGGTCCTTCCTATCCCCATCCTGGGCGATAGTTACGACAGACGCGAGTCTATCAGGGTGGGGAGCAGTTTTTCTCCACCACAGCGCTCAGGGTACGTGGACTCAGCAAGAGTCCACCCTTCAGATCAATGTTCTTGAACACAGAGCAGTGTATCTTGCCCTACAAACCTTCCAACAGCAGCTGGAAAGCAAGCAAATCCGACTTCAGTCGGACAACTCCACAGCGGTGGCATACATCAACCACCAAGGAAGAACGCGCAACCGGCAAGCCTTCCAGGAAGTCCGGCAGGTTCTGATGTGGGTGGAAGACACGGCATCCACCATATCCACAGTTCACATCCCAGGCGTGGAAAACTAGGAAGCTGACTTCCTAAGTCGCCGGGGTGTGGCCGAAAGGGTATGGTCTCTTCACCCGGACGGGTTTCAGGAGATCTGGCGCCGCTGACAGAGGCCGGACGTCGATCTAATGGCGTCACGGCACAACAACAATGTGCCAGCTTCATGGCACGGTTTCACAATCATCGAGCTCTGGCGGCAGACGCCTTAGTTCAGCATTGGTCGCAGTTCCAGCTACCTTATGTGCCACCTCTGGCATTGTTGCCCAAAGTGCTGCATTAGATCAGGACCGACTGCGGCCGCGCCATCCTCGTCGCTACAGATTGGCCGAGGATGTTGTGGTTCCCGGTTCTGTGGTGCCTCACGGTAGGCTAACCGGGGGCACTACCAGACCAATCAGACTGGCTGTCTCAAGGGCCATTCTTCCATTTGAATTCTACGGCCCTCAACCTGATGGTGTGGCTTTGAGTCCTGGAACCTAGTGTCGTCAGGATTACCTCAGGACGTGGTTGCCACCATGAGACAGGCTAGCATACCAACGTCCGCCAAGATTGACCACAGGACGTGGAAGATAGTCTTATCTCGGTGCTCGGCGCAGGGTGTTTCTCCCTGGCCGGTTGCATCGTCTATGTTTCCTTCCTTCCTGCAATCTAGGTTGGAAAAAGGGTTGTCGCTCAGTTCCCTTTAGGGACAAGTTTCAGCGCTATCTGTATTTTTTCAGAAACGACTTCCTCAGGTACGCACGTTCCTACGGGGAGTTTGTCTTCTCAGCACTCCGTACAGGCGGCCGTTAGAGCCCTGGGATCTGAACAAGGTTCTAATTGCTCTCCAGATGCCGCCTTTCGAGCCTTTGAAAGAGGTCTCCCTTCCCGCTTTTCTCGGGAAGTGGCCTTCTAGTATCGGTCTCGTCTCTTAGGAGAGTTTCCGAGCTAGCAACGCTCTCATACAAATCTCCCTTCCTGGTCCTTCACCAGGACAGGGTAGTTCTGCGTCCGATTCCGGAATTTCTCCCTAAGGTGGTATCCCACTTTCATATCAATCAGGATATCACCTCACCTTCTTTGTGTCCTCGTCCAGTCCATCAATTTCAGAAGGATTTGCATCTGTTGGTTCTGGTGAGAGCACTCAGGTTCTACTTCCCGCATGGCGCTTCTGCGCCACCCGGATGCACTCTTTGTCCTTGTCGCTGGTCGGCGTAAACAGTCGCAAGCTTCTGAATCCACCCTGGCTCGGGGGATCGAGGAACCAATTCTTGAAACCTACAGTTCTACTGGGCTTCTGGTTCTCTCAAGGCTGAAGGCCCATTCTACCAGAGCCGTGGGTGCATCCTGGGCATTACGGCACCAGGCTACGGCTCAGCAGGTGTGTCAGGCACCTACCTGATTGAGTCTGCATACTTTTACCAAGCATTTTCAGGTGCATACCTACGCTTCGGCAGACGCCAGCCTAGGTAGATAAGTCCTTCAGGCGGCGATTGCCCACCTGTAGGAAAGGGCTGTTTTGACGGCCCTATCACGAGGTATTCTTTTACCCACCCAGGGACTGCTTTTGGACGTCCCAATTGTCTGGGTCTCCCAATTAGGAGCGAAAAAGAAGAAGGGAATTTTGTTTACTTACCGTAAATTCCTTTTCTTCTAGCTCCAATTGGGAGACCCAGCACCCGCCCTGTTTTCTCGGGGTTTTTCTGTTTTTTCGGGTACACATGTTGTTCATGTGGTATGGTTCAGTTCTCCGATGTTTCCTCGGATTGAATTGGTCTTTAAACCAGTTATTGGCTTTCCTCCTTCTTGCTTTGGCACTAAAACTGGTGAGCCAGTGATCCCACTGGGGGTGTATAGCCAGAAGGGGAGGGGCCTTACACTTTTAAGTGTAATACTTTGTGTGGCCTCCGGAGGCAATAGCTATACACCCAATTGTCTGGGTCTCCCAATTGGAGCTAGAAGAAAAGGAATTTACGGTAAGTAAACAAAATTCCCTTCTTTATTAACCCCTCCCGCACCAAAGCTCCGGCGTAATCCACAGGTCCGACGTCCTGCGCTGCTTCCATCCAGCCGCGACTGTCACAGACACAGCGCTGAATGAAAGCAGCAGACAGCAGAGGTAATTACCGGTCATTTCCCACGGCCGGTAATGTGAACTCACTGCCGACCGTGGGAAATGCAGCGATCTGTCCTCTATCTATCCCTCTATCTATTCTTCTGTCTATCTACTATCAGAATTAAATGTATTTTTTTTTTTTTTTCTTCAATGTGCTTTATTGCATTGAATGCAATAAAGCACATCCCAACCCGCACGCGGCAATACCGCGGCAATACCGCGAATAATACCGCGGTAAAAACGCAGCAAACCGCGGCAAACCGCATGCGGTTTTCGGGTGCGGTTTCCCGCGGTTTTTTACAGCGGGTGCAGTAATCTTTGAGAGGATGCGGAATTTTCTCAAGAAAATTCCATTTCCCAGTGCGCACATAGCCCAAGTGTCTGATTTGCCTCCTCCATTAGTTCTCAGAAATCAGGGCCTTTGGTATTACTGGAGCTGTAAAGTCAGTAATAGTGGAGGAGAAAACCAGCTCACCTGTATAGGAACAAATCCCCACTAGAAAGCATGGACAGCAGCGTTGCTAGTGCAAAGAACTAGAAAGAGGACATCTCAAGGTTCCACGTGCATAAACTCTATTTCAAACCTTAAAATCCAAAACTACAGGACAATGATCCAGAGGATAAGAGCAATATTCATGATGCTACTCGTTTCAGACAAGGTGTCCTTTGTCAGAGCATATGCTTATGCTCTGACAAAGGACACCTCGTCTGAAACATGTAGCATCATGAATATTGCTCTTATCCTCTGGATCATTGTCCTGTAATTTCGGATTGTAAAGTCAAGTAAGGTTTCTTTTTTTTTTCTCCCCTTTATCACTTACCGTAGGGGCACCATCAATTTCATCAATAACCAGACAATTCGGACGCTCGTCAACTCCCAGGACAGATTTCATTTGTGTGGCGGCTTCGATTCTCGTTCTGAAAATCTCTGGACTTCGGTCATCACTGCCATTTGTAATACAAAACATTTTATCAAACACTTTAGAAGAGTCCACAATAACGGCGGTGCGAGTAAGATTTGACTAAATTTTATTTTCGAGCTGCGAGGGAGCAAAAAGAATAAAAAAATAAAAAAAATTGCAATGTCACGGGAGGAATTTGGGTGAAGACTGCTAATGGAGTCCTTGTTTGGGATATCCAGAGACAGTGCCGTATTAGCTGTATACCAGTGCCGATATATCAATGTATCAGGCAATGAATACATAAGACATGTTCTCCTTGAGCCAGCGTCATCAACTGAACTTGTGTTTTGGAAGACACCCAATTATACAGAAAAAAGAGAATTTTGTTACTTACCGTAAATTCTTTTTCTTATAGTTCCGACATGGGAGACCCAGACCATGGGTGTATAGCTTCTGCCTCCGGAGGACACACAAAGTACTACACTCAAACGTGTAGCTCCTCCCTCCGGGCTATATACACCCCCTGGATGACAATCTAACCAGTTCAGTGCAAAAGCTGAAGGAGGACATCCACCCATAAGTAGAGATAGAGTAAAACTCGGCAAAACCGGAACCTCTGTCTACAACAACAGCCGGTGAAACACACGGAACAAGAACTGCCAACAGGCAACAGGGAGGGTGCTGGGTCTCCCATGTCGGAACTATAAGAAAAAGAATTTACGGTAAGTAACAAAATTCTCTTTTTCTTCATCGTTCCTTATGGGAGACCCAGACCATGGGACGTCTCAAAGCAGTCCATGGGTGGGAAATAAACAAAACTGAGAAGTAGGCAAAACCTAACTTCACAAATGGGCGACAGCCGCCTGAAGGATGCGTCTGCCCAAGCTCGCATCTGCCGAAGCATGAGCATGCACTTGGTAGTGCTTCGAAAAGGTGTGCAGACTAGACCAAGTGGCAGCCTGACAAACCTGCTGAGCCGTAGCCTGGTGCCTGAAAGCCCAGGAGGCACCGACAGCTCTGGTCGAGTGCGCCTTAATCCCTGGCGGTGGGGGCACCTGAGAACATTGGTAGGCATCGGAGATGGCCGACCTAATCCAACGAGCTAGGGTCGGTTTAGAAGCCGAGAGACCCTTGCGCTGACCCGTGGTTAGCACAAAAAGAGAGGTGCACCGCCTAAGAGCGGCGGTGCGTGACACATAGATTCGGAGAGCCCGCACCAAATCCAAGGTATGCAACGCCTTCTCAAAGCGATGCACAGGGGCCGGACAAAGGGAAGGCAATGAAATGTCCTGGTTAAGGTGGAAAGGAGACACCACCTTAGGGAGAAAGTCCGGAGTCGGACGGAGAACCACCTTGTCTTGGTGAAACACTAAAAAAGGTGACTCCGAAGAGAGCGCAGCCAAATCAGAGACTCTCCTGAGAGAAGTTATGGCCACTAGAAAAACCACTTTCTGTGAAAGTCTAAACAAAGGAACCTCCCTAAGAGGCTCAAAGGGGGGTTTCTGTAAGGCCGTGAGGACCAGATTAAGATCCCAGGGATCCAAAGGCCGCCGGTAAGGAGGAATGATGTGAGATGCGCCCTGTATGAAGGTGCGCACCTGAGCCAGTCGGGCGATACGCCGCTGGAATAATACCGACAGAGCAGACACCTGTCCCTTGAGGGAATTGAGGGATAGTCCTAGCTGCAGACCGGACTGTAGAAAGGACAGGATGGTCGGCAAAGAGAACGGCCAAGGAGCATGGCCGGAAGAGCGACACCAAGACAGGAAAATCTTCCAAGTCCTGTGGTAAATCTTGGCCGAGGAAGACTTCCGAGCCTGAGTCATAGTGGAGATGACCTCGGAAGGAATGCCTGAAGCCGTCAGGACCCAGGACTCAAGAGCCACGCCGTCAATCTGAGAGCCGCAGAATTCTGGCGGAAAAACGGACCTTGAGAGAGAAGGTCTGGGCGGTCCGGGAGATGCCACGGCATTTCTACGGACAGACGGAGCAGATCTGGGTACCAAGCTCGCCTGGGCCAGTCCGGAGCAATGATTATGACCCGACGGCCCTCCATTCTGATCTTGCGCAGAACCCTGGGCAAGAGAGCTAGAGGGGGAAACACGTAGGCCAGACGGAACTGGGACCAATCTGGAACAAGCGCGTCCGCTGCGAAGGCCTGAGGATCGTGGGAGCTAGCCACGTAAACCGGGACCTTGTTGTTGTGCCGGGATGCCATTAGATCCACTACCGGAGTGCCCCACTTGCGGCAGATTGACCGGAACACTGCCGGATGCAGGGCCCACTCGCCGCTGTCCACGGTTTGACGGCTGAGATAATCGGCCTCCCAGTTTTCTACGCCTGGGATGTGGACTGCGGATATGGTGGACTTGGAGTCCTCCGTCCACTGAAGGATTCGTTGAACCTCCAACAATCGCCAGGCGGCTGCGAGTCCCGCCCTGGTGATTGATGTAGGCAACCGCTGTCGCGTTGTCCGACTGGACTCGAATGTGCTTGCCCGCCAACAGGTGGTGAAAGGCTACGAGAGCTAGAAGAACAGCCCTGATTTCCAGCACATTGATCAAGAGGGCTGATTCGGACGGAGTCCAAGTGCCCTGTGCTCGGTGGTGGAGAAATACTGCTCCCCAGCCAGAGAGGCTGGCATCCGTGGTGAGGATCACCCAGGACGGAGTCAGGAAGGAGCGTCCCTGTGACAGAGAGAGGGGCCGAAGCCACCACTGAAGAGAGCTCCTGGTCTGTGGCGACAGAGCCACTAGCCTGTGCAAGGAAGAGGTCCGCTTGTCCCAACAGCGGAGAATGTCCAGCTGCAGGGGACGCAGATGGAACTGGGCAAAGGGAACCGCTTCCATTGACGCCACCATCTGACCCAGCACCTGCATGAGGTTCCTGATGGAATGACGGCGGGGCTTCAACAGAGAGCGCACCGCCAGATGAAGGGACTGCTGTTTGACTAAGGGCAGCTTCACAAGTGCCGGCAGAGTCTCGAATTGCATCCCTAGGTACGTAAGTTCCTGGGTCGGGGTCAAAGTGGACTTGGGCAGATTGACAAGCCACCCGAATTGAACAAGCGTGGAGACAGTGAGCGAGACACTCCGCTGACAGTCTGCACTGGATGAGGCCTTGACTAGAAGGTCGTCCAGGTAGGGGATTACTGCCAACCCCTGGAGATGCAGGACCGCAACCACTGCTGCCATGACCTTGGTGAACACACGAGGGGCCGTGGCTAACCCGAAGGGGAGAGCCACGAATTGGAAATGTTCCTCTCCGATTGCAAAGCGTAGCCAACGCTGGTGTGAAACCGCAATAGGCACATGCAGATAAGCATCTCTGATGTCGATGGATGCTAGAAAATCTCCTTGGGTCATTGAGGCAATGACCGATCTCAGAGATTCCATGCGAAAGCGCCGCACCTGAACATGCTTGTTGAGAAGCTTGAGATCCAGGATGGGCCGGAAGGAACCGTCCTTCTTGGGGACTAGGAAGAGGTTTGAGTAGAAACCTCTGAACCGTTCCCGGGCGGGAACCGGAACAATTACTCCGTTGGCCTGCAAGGATGCCACGGCCTATGAGAAGGCGGCGGCTTTGGAGCAGGGGGGAGTGGACAGAAAAAAATCTGTTTGGCGGGCTGGAAGAAAATTCTATCCTGTAGCCGTGGGAGATGATATCCCGCACCCACTGATCGGAGACGTGTTGAAACCACACGTCGCCAAAGTGGGAGAGCCTGCCACCGACCAAGGACGTTGCTGGCGCAGCCAGATAGTCAAGAGGAGGCTGCCTTAGTGGCAGCGGCTCCTCCGTTCTTCTGAGGACGCGGCTTCGCGCGCCAGTTGGGTTTTCGATCCTTGGCTGAGGTAGTGGACGAAGCTGAGGGCTTAGAGGATGACCAGTTAGAGGAACGAAAGGAACGAAACCTCGACTGGTTCCTGCCCTGGACAGGTTTCCTGGTTTTAGTTTGTGGCAAGGAAGTACTCTTCCCGCCAGTAGCTTCCTTAATAATTTCATCCAGTTGTTCACTGAACAGCCGGGACCCAGCAAAGGGGAGCCCAGCAAGGTACTTCTTAGAAGAAGCGTCTGCTTTCCACTCTCGAAGCCACGCGGATCGCGAGAGAATTAGCGGAAGCCACCGCCGTGCGGTGAGAAGCCTCCAGAATGGCAGACATGGCGTAGGATGAAAAAGCCGAAGCCTGGGAAGTTAAGGCAACCATCTCGGGTATAGAGTCCCTGGCGAGGGAATGTATCTCCGCCAGAGAGGCAGAGACTGCCTTAAGAGCCCACACTGCTGCAAAGGACGGGGAGAACGAGGCTCCTGCCGCCTCATATACAGATTTGGCCAGAAGGTCAACCTGGCGGTCAGTGGGATCCTTAAGAGAGGTGCCATCGGCCACAGATACGACTGTCCGGGCTGAGATTCTAGACACCGGCGGGTCTACCTTTGGAGAGTGAGCCCACTCCTTAACCACTTCTGGTGGAAAGGGAAAACGGTCATCAGAACTACGCTTTGGAAAGCGTTTGTCAGGACAGGCCCTGGGCTTGGTAACAGTGGCCTGAAAACTGGAGTGGTTAAAAAACGTACTCCTAGCTCTCTTAGGAGAGGTAAACTGGTGTATTTCTACCAGAGAGGCTTGTTCCTCTGACACTGGTGGATTGAGGTTCAGTACGGAGTTAATGGATGCAATCAAGTCACTAACATCCGCATCACCCTCAGATAAGTCAATGGGGTACATAGAGGTAGCGTCTGAGCCCACAGTAAAAGTATCCTCCTCGCCCTGCACCTCAGCTCGTGAATCAGAGCCGTGGGACGAGGAAGGAGAAGGGTCCCTGCGTCTCCGTTTAGGAGGACGGGGTCCTAAAACATGCTCTGAGAGCTCTGCAGAGCTCGGAGCAGCAGAGGCGCCCTGAGGAGGGGGCTGATGCATGGTCAGCAGAGTCCGGGACAGCTGTCCCATGGAGTCGGCAAAAGACTGGGAGATAGCTCTGGAAAAAGATGCTACCCAAGCCGGGGGTTCAGCCACCGGGGCCGGAGCAGCCAGGGGGACCCCTGAAGAGGCTCCAGGCTGAGGCACCACCATGTTAGAGCAGGTATCACAATGTGGATATGTGCTCGGTTCAGGCAGAATAAGCTTACATGCAGTGCATATAGAGTACAGCCTTGCAGCTTTACTCCTAGTGAGAGACATGCTGCTGAGGTGGAGGCTCTGCAGTAAAGAATACACTCCTATAGAATGACCCCCTGAGAGTGTATAATGAAGCCCACAACCAGAGGTTGTGGCTTACCAGACCGGTTTTTGTGTGCCCTCCGGATTCCACAGCTCGGACCCCCAGTAGATGCAGAAGTTGCAGCAGCCAGCGCCGATCAGTGTGTGAACGCTGATAAAATGGCGCCGGAGTGAGGAGGGGGGGGGGTTTAGCCCAAGAGCGGGAATCCGGAGGGCCAAGGAGAGATACAGGGGAGGGAAACATCTCTTCAGAGAGGAGTGTCCTCCCCTCTGCTGAACGGCCGGTGGGCGGCGCCGCACTGTTCCCCTGCAAGACTGACATGCAGGGGGACTGAAACCGAAACTAGGCCGCAACTGAAGCCGGGGCCTAGATTTTGACATGCGGCCGACGAACAGGCACCCTCGGCGCGGTTCTCAGGAAAAACCCAGAGAACCGGCCGGAATTCACAGCAAAGTCAAAAGACACACTCTCCCCTTAATAAATGTACCCGGGACCCCTGAAAAACGTCTCAATACTTAGCTTTTGAGATGCAGGGCCAGGTCCCTGGGGGGGGGTTAAACGCTCCGTCCGGCAGGATCCTGACAGGGCTGCAGATGGAGACCGGTCTCCTGCAAAGCAGAGAGGACCGTGATGGCTCCCACTTCAAGCCAGAGCCTCAGAGGATGGTGAAGGAGCGCGGCATGTGAAGGCTCCAGCCTTGTAAAGTCAACCTTAACAGCACCGCCGACACAGTGGGGTGAGAAGGGACATGCCGGGAGTCCAGACGGGACCCGCTTTTCTTCCATATCTTTGAAATCAAAAATCTTAAAAATTAAAAATCAGAGAATGCATGTGTGTGTGTGACCTCCTGAAACACAAAGCATTGAACTGGTTAGATTGTCATCCAGGGGGTGTATATAGCCCGGAGGGAGGAGCTACACGTTTGAGTGTAGTACTTTGTGTGTCCTCCGGAGGCAGAAGCTATACACGCATGGTCTGGGTCTCCCATAAGGAACGATGAAGAAAGCTACTTTGGCCTTGAAGCTAAACAGGGAGTTCTCCACTCCTTAATTTCTCACAGCATCTTGTAAAACACATCTTTGTTCCTTGC
Source organism: Anomaloglossus baeobatrachus (assembly GCF_048569485.1). Lineage (NCBI taxonomy): Eukaryota > Metazoa > Chordata > Amphibia > Anura > Aromobatidae > Anomaloglossus > Anomaloglossus baeobatrachus. Next base: position 285,881,386 of record NC_134359.1, on the reverse strand, counting down.
ACATTCTATCTGTGTGAACATTACTGATCAGACTTTTGCTCATTATTTGAAAACTTCCATTATTTGTACATCTGTTCACTTATCCTTGGTAACCCCTTCATGACTATACAACTTTGAACAGGGAGTATTATAGATCTGTGCAATTGCTACATAGACAGATTATTATACAACTACATTTACATTTTGATTATTTACATACACAGATATTCTTATTACGTTTAAACATACTACAGCTCAGACCACCTTCACAGCAAAACTGAGATTTTAAAGCCACAGATTGTCAATTTTTGCTGCGAATGTCGATGCATATTTCACCGAATGCACACAGCAAATTTTTCCATTGCAGATATTACGCGGAAATACATAGTTATTAACCCAAAAAACATTTGGAAGTCATCAGTTTTGAATTTTGTGACAATATAAATGCACTCACCTGGCGTTCATCTCCACCACGTTGTATCCAGCATGTCTTGCTATTATATGGGCCAGTGTAGTTTTCCCCAGACCAGGAGGACCACAGAGCAAAGCAACCTAAATTACAAAACGCATTATTAAAAGCTACATTAGGTCTTTAACCCCAAGCGACAATATTTTTAGACCTCCTACTGCTTTTGAACAGCTTTGCTCGGATAGGTACCCTCCTGCCCATCCGGTCTCATTGCTGTACAACCTGTTTCTGGACACTGACTACTAGAGGTTCACAACTTCTTTGCTTCACCAAATGGGAGGAGGATCTGGGGAGACGCCTTTCTGAGGGTGACCATGCTACGGTTCTACTGTTCACTTAGCACTCTTCTGTATGTGCTCTGACGCAGGAGAGAAGCTACAAGATCTTGATACGGTGGTATAGATGCCCGACGACAATTAAAGCTATGTTCCCTGGTTCATCGGACACCTGTTGGAGATGTCTGAGAGAAGGAAGCTCGTACATACATATCTGGTGGCAATGCCCCTCTATTAGGGCATTCTTGAGAGACGTATTCGTTCTATTTAACAACGTTTCTGGAATGGGGATTCGGCCTACCCCTCAGCTTGCCCTTTTGTCTCTAAGTGAGCTCTCCATTGCTAAATACAAGAAGAGCTTCCTTAGGCATTTCCTGGCAGCCGCCAGGAGGCTGGTCCCCAGATGGTGGAAACAGGTAGTGACACCTTCTAAATCTGATCTGGTTTCACAACTTAGAGGTTTTTAGGATGGAGGAACTTATAGGACAGGCAACAGACACTTCAGAAAGGGTGCTGAAGGTGTGGACCCCCTGGATTATGTACAGGGAATCTGTGGAATTTTGACTGTGGATTGCAAGTTAGGGTACTTTCACACCTGCGTTCAGCGCAGTCCGTCACTATGGAGAATAGCGCAGTCCGTTAACGCACTGCGCTATTCTCCATAGACTTGTATGGACCACGCAATGTAACGCAAGTGTCAGCGTTGCATCCACTGGACGACGCAGTGTCGTTATTTTGACGCTGCGTCGGGCGGAAGGAACGCAGCATGTAACTTTTTTTGAGCAGCGCAATTCGTAGGCTTTCACTGCGCATGCTTTTTTTTTTAAATCACAAACTTTATTTTGTCTCTCCGCCCGGCCGCCGGCATGTGAGAGCGCTCAGCTGAGCGCCCGGCCGCCGGCATGTGAGAGCGCTCAGCTGAGCGCCCGGCCGCCGGCATGTGAGAGCGCTCAGCTGAGCGCCCGGCCGCCGGCATGTGAGAGCGCTCAGCTGAGCGCCCGGCCGCCGGCATGTGAGAGCGCTCAGCTGAGCGCCCGGCCGCCGGCATGTGAGAGCGCTCAGCTGAGCGCCCGGCCGCCGGGTGATCAGCTGATCGTGTACAATAGTCTGCTGCCGGTAAAACTGTAAAGGAAAAAAAAAAAGCTTTCCGTTGTTTTGTACGATCTGTTGCGCCATTATATGCAACGCATCCGTTGCATCCGTCACACAACGCAATGCAACGGATGCCGTTCAACGCAAGTGTGAAACTAGCCTTAGTGAACCATGTCTAGTATGGGGTGACAGAAGTGAGGCTTGAACCTCTAATACAGGGCTCTGTTTTCTTTTTCCCTTTTTCCTCTTAAGGTTTTTATTCTATTCTTTTTGCTATTCCTACTAGCTCTTCGATAATGCTTTAATTTGAAAATAGATCAATATCACTGGTTTTACTCATATTGAGATCTATGTATGGTTTTACCAACTAGATAGGTCATTCTCAGTTTCCTATTTTCTTGGATCTCTTTAATAGTCTTATGTAATCACTAAAAAAATGACTTTGAATGTCTTGTATTGACTACATTTTCTTCAATAAATGTTGATTTGAACTAAAACGCATTTTTTTTTATAAAAAAAAATACCATTTGATGCTTCAGCCAGATAACTGGACATCAGTGCTGGTTAATTCTGCAACAAATTTTGTATTGAGGCCTAAAATAATTAAAAGGGGTTCTCCGTAGTTCTGCTAGCAAAGACAGCTTTGCCTGTGGAGCGTGGGAGAAGCGCAAGGCCTGGGGTGGGATGGATCCAGCGAGACGACCAGCTTCAGAACAGAGTTTGCCGCCTTTGAGTCGCATGCTTTGGTAATAAGTAGAGTTGAGAGGACGTCTAATAATCCAGGTCCGGCGGATCCGTCGCGGGTTGGAAAAGAAGTCCGGATCCGATCCGGACCCATGTATGTGAATGGGGAGCGGAAAGGAAGAGAAAAGGAAGAGAAAAGGAAGAGAAAAGGAAGAGAAAAGGAAGAGAAAAGGAAGAGAAAAGGAAGAGAAAAGGAAGAGAAAAGGAAGAGAAAAGGAAGAGAAAAGGAAGAGAAAAGGAAGAGAAAAGGAAGAGAAAAGGAAGAGAAAAGGAAGAGAAAAGGAAGAGAAAAGGAAGAGAAAAGGAAGAGAAAAGGAAGAGAAAAGGAAGAGAAAAGGAAGAGAAAAGGAAGAGAAAAGGAAGAGAAAAGGAAGAGAAAAGGAAGAGAAAAGGAAGAGAAAAGGAAGAGAAAAGGAAGAGAAAAGGAAGAGAAAAGGAAGAGAAAAGGAAGAGAAAAGGAAGAGAAAAGGAAGAGAAAAGGAAGAGAAAAAAGAGAATTTTGTTACTTACCGTAAATTCTTTTTCTTATAGTTCCGTCATGGGAGACCCAGACCATGGGTGTATAGCTACTGCCTCCGGAGGACACACAAAGTACTACACTCAAAACGTGTAGCTCCTCCCTCCTAGCATATACACCCCCTGCTAGCCAGTCCTAGCCAGTTTAGTGCAAAAGCTGAAGGAGGACATCCACCCACAAGAAGAGACAGAGTAAAACCCGGAAGAACCGGAACCTCTGTCTACAACAATAACAGCCGGTGAAGACACACGGAACAAGAAAACCTGCCAACAGGCAATAGGGAGGGTGCTGGGTCTCCCATGACGGAACTATAAGAAAAAGAATTTACGGTAAGTAACAAAATTCTCTTTTTCTTTATCGTTCCTATGGGAGACCCAGACCATGGGACGTTCTAAAGCAGTCCATGGGTGGGAATAAACAGACAACTGAGAAGCAGGCAAAACCTAACTTCACAAATGGGCGACAGACGCCGGAAAGATGCGTCTGCCCAAGCCCGCGTCTGCCAAAGCATGAGCATGCCTTGGGTAGTGCTTCGAAAAAGTATGCAGACTAATTCGAGCTGCAGTCTGACAGACCTACTGAGCCGTAACCTGGTGCCTGAAAGCCCAAAAAGGCGCCGACAGGTCTGATCAAATGTGCTCTGATCCCCGGCGGGGAAGGCACTTGAGTACACTTGTAGGCCTCGGAAATGGCCGACCTAAGCCAACGAACCAGGGTCGGCTTAGATGCCGAGAGACCGCTACGCTGACTAGCAGTCAGCACCAGAGAGAGGTGCACCACCTAATAACGGCGGTGCGAGACACATAGATCCGGAGCGCCCGCACCAGATCCAGGATATGCAACGCTTCCTCAAAGCGATGAACAGGAGCCGGACAAAAGGAAGGCAGGAAAATTGCCCCGGATAAGGTGGAAGCAGTAACCACCTTAGGGAAAAAAGTCCGGAGTCGGACGGAGACCACCTTGTCTTGATGCAAAAGACCAAAAAAGGGGGTGACTCCGAGAAAGTGCAGCCAGAACTCTCTGGCGTGAAATTATAGCCACTAGAAAGACTACTTTCTGTGAAAGATGAAACAAAGAAACCTCCCTAAGAGGCGCAAAGGGGGGTTTCCGGGAACCGGGAGGACCGGATTAAGGTCCCAGGGCTCCATAGGCCGCCGGAAAGGCGGAATGATGTGAGATGCGCCCTTAAAGGAGCGCACCGGAGCCAGCCGGACGATACGCCGCTGGCACACACTGACAGAGCCGAGACCTGTCCCTTAATGAGGGATAGTCCTAGCTGTAGACCGAACTGTGGAAGGGACAGGAGGGAGGGAGTTCGCGTGTACAGCGGAAAACATCCAGTCTCAGAGGAAACTGGGCAAGGAATCGCTTCCATTGACGCCACCGTCTGACCAGCACCTGTATTAGGTGTCTGATAGAACGACGTCGACCGCCAGCGGAGGAACTACTGATCGACTAAGAGCAGCTTCACAAGTGCCGACAGAGTCTCGAATTGCGTCCCTGAGAACCTCTGGTTCGAAGTCAGAGTGGACTTGGATAGGATGACAAGCCACCCGAATAGGTTAGAGTGGCGAGAGTGAGCGAAGCACTGTGCTAAGAGTCTGCACTGGATGAAGCCCCGACAAGAAGGCCGTCCAGGGCAAAAGATCACTGCCAATCCCTAGGGGTGCAGGACCCTAATCACAGCTGCCCCAATGAGAATACTCGAGGGGCCGTGGCTAACCCCAAGGGAAGAGCCACGAATTGGACCACTCCGATTGCAGAACGTAGTCAACGCTGGTGTGAAACTGCGATTGACCCCTGCAGATAGGCATCTCTGATGCCGATGGCTGCTAGGGAATCTCCTTGGGTTCTTGATTGATCCGGTGAAAAACACACGGAACAAGACCGAGACTCCATGTGAAAACACCACACCTGACCATGCTTGAAAAGCTAAAGATCCAGGTCGGAAGGCACCGCCCTTTTCGGGGACTAGGAAGAGATTTAAGCAAAAATCTCAGAACCGTTCCCAGTCGGGAACCGGTACAATTACTCCATTGGCCTGCAAGAAATGCCACGGCCTGTGAGAAGGCGGCGGCCTTGGAGCCGGGAGGAGTTAACAGAAAAAATCTGTTTGGCGGGTGGACAGAATTCCATCCTGTAGCCATGGGAGATATAATCTCGCCCCCACTGAACGGAGACGTGTTAGAACCATACGTCGCCAAGTGGAGAGAGCCTGCCACCGACCAAGGAGGTTGTTGGCGTGGCTAGATAGCTCGGAGGAAGCTGACTCAGTGGCAGCATCTCCTGCGGTCTTCTGAAGACGCAGCTTCGAGCCATTTGGTTCTATGAACCTAGGCCGAGCTAGAGGACGATCAGATGGAGGAACGGAAACCACCGAAACCTCAACTGATTCCTGCCCTGGACAGGTTCCCTGGTTTAGGTTTGTGGCAAGGAAGAACTCTCCCCGCCAAGAGCTTCCTTAATTTCATCCAGTTGGTTCCGAAGAGACTGGTCCCACCAAAGGGGAGCCCAGCAAGGAACCTCTATAGAGGCATCTGCCTTCCATTTCCGAAGCCACAGGAGCCTGCGGATAGCGAGGAAAGTAGCCAAGACCACCGCCGTGCGGTGTCCAGCATGGCAGACCTGGCCTAGGATGAAAAGACTGAAGTCTGGAAGTTCAGGCAACCGTTTTGGGCATAGAGTCCCTGTGAGGGAATGCATCTCCTCCAGAGAAGCAGAGAAGGTACAAAAAAACCGCACTGCTGTAAAGCTGAGGAGAACGAAGCTCCTGCCGCCCCCATACCGACTTGGCCAAAAGGACAACCGGGCGGACCGCAAAACCTTAAGTGAGGAGCCATCAGCCACTGACATAACGGTCCGGGCTGAGCCACCTGAGGTGAATGAGCCCACTTTTTGACCACCATTGGTGGACAGGGGAAACACAGTCCTCAGAATCACGCTTCATGGGAAGCGACTGTCAGAGCGGACCCTGGGCTTGGTCACAGGGGCCTGAAAACTGGAGTGATTAAGGAACACACGTTGTGTTCTCCCAGGTAAGGTAACTCCGGCGGATTGAGGTCCAGTACAAAATTAATGTACCGTGGGATCCTTATAGAGGTGCCGTCAGCCACTGATACAACTATCCGGGCTGAAAGTCTAGAGACCGGAGGGGCCACCCTTGGCGAATGAGTACACTCCTTGACCACCTCTGATGGGAGGGGAAAACAGGCAGCAGAACCCCGCTTTGGGGTCTGCAGGACAGGCTGTGGGCTTGGACGCAGCGGCTGAAAACTGGAGTGGTTAAGGAACACACTCCTCGTCCTGTTAAAGGTATACTGATGCCTTTCTGCCAGCGGGGAATACTCCCCTGATACAGGCGGATGGAGGTCCAGTACAAGTATAATGGACGCAATCCAATCATTCGCATCTGCGTCACCTACGGACGGATCAATGTACATAAAGTAGCGTCCGAGCCCCTGGTAGAGACATCCTCCTCGTCCAGTGAATTAGCTCGTAATCGGAGCTGCGGGACGGGGAGGACAGGGGACCCTGCGTCTCCCTGTCAGGAGGACGGGGTCTGAGCCCAGAAGGAGAGTCCTTTGTGAGCTTTGCTGAGCGAGCTGAAGCAGAAAACGCCCTGAGAAGGGGGCTGCATGCTCAGCAGATGCCGGGACAGCCGACCCCTGGAAATAGGATTCCCCCAGGGGTCAGCCACCGAAACCGGAGCAGCTGGAGGGACCACTAATGAGCCTCCAAGCTGAGGGCCACAGTGGTTATGAGCTCGGTACAGCCGTACGAGACTACCTGCAGTGAATAATAAAAACAGCCTGCAGCCTCGCTCTGTGAGACATGCTGCAGAGGTGGGGGCTCTGTCTGGAATGGCCCCCAGCATATATAAACAGATAACATAAGCAGCTGCACAAACCGGAGGTTGTGGCTGCCAAATCGTTTAAACAGACATGTCTGTGACCTCTAGTCCCTCAGCCCAGGTCCCCACTTGTCACAATGTGGAATCTCTGTGCCTATGCAGGCACAGAGAACGCTGAGAAAATGGCGACCGGAGCGAGGAGAGGGGGCGGGGCCTACTCTGAGAGCGGCAAATGAGGTAGCCAGGGGAGGGAATCCTTCCTCAGTGAGGAGTCTCCCTTCCCTTGTGCTGCACAGCCGCTGGGCGGAGCCACACTGTCCCTCTGCCTGACTGACATGCAGAGACAGTGGAAACCGAAACTAGGCCTCAGGCGAAGCCGGGGCCTAGAGTAAAACATGCGGCCGGCGTGCAGACACCCTCGGCGCGGTTCTCCAGTGAAAACTGGAGAACCGGCCGGAAACGTTTACACCAAACATAAAACACACTCCCCCAATAAATAAACATAAAGGACCCCTGGAAAGACCACTTTCTGTGGTAATAACGTCTCATATACTTAGCTTGTGAGACGCAGGTTGCCAGGTTCCTGGGGGATGATAGCTCCGTCCAGCAGGATCCTGCAAAAGGGCTGCGGATGGAGACCGGTCTCCTGCAAAGCAGTGAGAACCGTGTTGGCTCCCACTTCAAGCCAGAGCCCCAGCATGGGATGGTGAAGGAGCGCGGCATGAGAAGGCTCCAGCCTTGGAAATCAACCTTAACAGCACCGCCGACACAGTGGGGTGAGAAGGGACATGCCGGGAGTCCAGCTGGACCCGCTTTTCTTCCAAATCTTTGATCCAGAAGGAAAAATCAAAAATCAAAATCAGAGAATGCATGTGTGTGCGATCCTCCTGAAACACAAAGCATTGAACTGGCTAGGACTGGCTAGCAGGGGGTGTATATGCTAGGAGGGAGGAGCTACACGTTTTGAGTGTAGTACTTTGTGTGTCCTCCGGAGGCAGTAGCTATACACCCATGGTCTGGGTCTCCCATAGGAACGATAAAGAAAGGAAGAGAAAAAGGAAGAGAGAGAAAGGAAGAGAGAGAAAGGAAGAGAGAGAAAGGAAGAGAAAAAGGAAGAGAAAAAGGAAGAGAGAGAAAGGAAGAGAAAAAGGAAGAGAAAAAGGAAGAGAAAAAGGAAGAGAAAAAGGAAGAGAAAAAGGAAGAGAAAAAGGAAGAGAAAAAGGAAGAGAAAAAGGAAGAGAAAAAGGAAGAGAAAAAGGAAGAGAAAAAGGAAGAGAAAAAGGAAGAGAAAAAGGAAGAGAAAAAGGAAGAGAAAAAGGAAGAGAAAAAGGAAGAGAAAAAGGAAGAGAAAAAGGAAGAGAAAAAGGAAGAGAAAAAGGAAGAGAAAAAGGAAGAGAAAAAGGAAGAGAAAAAGGAAGAGAAAAAGGAAGAGAAAAAGGAAGAGAAAAAGGAAGAGAAAAAGGAAGAGAAAAAGGAAGAGAAAAAGGAAGAGAAAAAGGAAGAGAAAAAGGAAGAGAAAAAGGAAGAGAAAAAGGAAGAGAAAAAGGAAGAGAAAAAGGAAGAGAAAAAGGAAGAGAAAAAGGAAGAGAAAAAGGAAGAGAAAAAGGAAGAGAAAAAGGAAGAGAAAAAGGAAGAGAAAAAGGAAGAGAAAAAGGAAGAGAAAAAGGAAGAGAAAAAGGAAGAGAAAAAGGAAGAGAAAAAGGAAGAGAAAAAGGAAGAGAAAAAGGAAGAGAATTTTGTTTACTTACCGTAAATTCTTTCTTATAGTTCCGTAATGGGAGACCCAGACCATGGGTGTATAGCTTCTGCCTCCGGAGGACACACAAAGTACTACACTAAAAAGTGTAGCTCCTCCCTCCGAGCATATACACCCCCTGGATAACCAAATATAGCCAGTTTAGTGCAAAAGCTGAAGGAGAATAGCCAGCCACCCACAAGTAGAGATAGAGCAAAAAACCGGAACAACCGGAGACTCTGTCTACAACAACAGCCGGTGATAACACGCGTAACAAGAAACTGCCAACAGGCAACAGAGAGGGTGCTGGGTCTCCCATTACGGAACTATAAGAAAAGAAGGGAATTTTGTTTACTTACCGTAAATTCCTTTTCTTCTAGCTCCAATTGGGAGACCCAGACAATTGGGTGTATAGCTTCTGCCTCCGGAGGCCACACAAAGTATTACACTTAAAAGTGTAAACCCCTCCCCTCTGCCTATACCCCCCCCCCCCGTGTATCACGGGCTCCTCAGTTTTGGTGCAAAAGCAGGAAGGAGGAAACTTATAAATTGGTCTAAGGTAAATTCAATCCGAAGGATGTTCGGAGAACTGAAACCATGAACCAAAAGAACAATTCAACATGAACAACATGTGTACACAAAAGAACAAAAGCCCGAAGGGAACAGGGGCGGGTGCTGGGTCTCCCAATTGGAGCTAGAAGAAAAGGAATTTACGGTAAGTAAACAAAATTCCCTTCTTCTTTGTCGCTCCATTGGGAGACCCAGACAATTGGGACGTCCAAAAGCAGTCCCTGGGTGGGTAAAAGAATACCTCGGTAAAAGAGCCGTAAAACGGCCCCTTCCTACAGGTAGGCAACCGCCGCCTGAAGGACTCGCCTACCTAGGCTGGCATCTGCCGAAGCGTAGGTATGCACTTGATAGTGTTTCGTGAAAGTGTGCAGACTCGACCAGGTAGCCGCCTGACACACCTGCTGAGCCGTAGCCTGGTGCCGCAAAGCCTAGGACGCACCCACGGCTCTGGTAGAATGGGCCTTCAGCCCTGAAGGAACCGGAAGCCCAGAAGAGCGGTAGGCTTCCAGAATTGGTTCTTTGATCCACCGAGCCAAGGTTGACTTCGAAGCCTGCGACCCTTTACGCTGGCCAGCGACAAGGACAAAGAGCGCATCCGAGCGGCGCAGGGGCGCCGTACGAGAAATGTAGAGTCTGAGTGCCCTCACCAGATCTAACAAATGCAAATCCTTTTCACATTGGTGAACTGGATGAGGACAAAAAGAAGGTAAGGAGATATCCTGATTGAGATGAAAAGGGGGATACCACCTTCGGGAGAAATTCCGGAACCGGACGCAGAACCACCTTGTCCTGGTGAAACACCAGGAAGGGGGCTTTGCATGACAGCGCTGCTAGCTCAGACACTCTCCGAAGTGATGTGACTGCCACTAGGAAGACCACCTTCTGCGAAAGGCGTGAGAGAGAAATATCCCTCATTGGCTCGAAGGGTGGTTTCTGAAGAGCCGTTAGCACCCTGTTCAGATCCCAGGGTTCTAGCGGACGCTTGTAAGGAGGGACTATGTGGCAAACCCCCTGCAGGAACGTGCGTACCTGTGGAAGCCTGGCTAGACGCTTTTGAAAAAACACAGAGCGCCGAGACTTGTCCCTTAAGGGAGCCGAGAGACAAACCCTTTTCCATTCCGGATTGAAGGAAGGACAGAAAAGTGGGCAAGGCAAATGGCCAGGGAGTAAAACCCTGATCAGAGCACCAAGATAAGAAGATCCTCCACGCCCTGTGGTAGATCTTGGCGGACGTTGGTTTTCTGGCCTGTCTCATAGTGGCAATGACCTCTTGAGATAACCCTGATGACGCTAGGATCCAGGACTCAATGGCCACACAGTCAGGTTGAGGGCCGCAGAATTCGGATGGAAAAATGGCCCTTGAGACAGCAAGTCTGGTCGGTCTGGTAGTGCCCACGGTTGGCCCACCGTGAGATGCCACAGATCCGGGTACCACGACCTCCTCGGCCAGTCTGGAGCGACGAGGATGGCGCGGCGGCAGTCGGACCTGATCTTGCGTAACACTCTGGGCAGCATTGCCAGAGGAGGAAACACATAAGGTAGTCGAAACTGCGACCAATCCTGAACTAATGCGTCCGCCGCCAGAGCTCTGTGATCATGAGACCGTGCCATGAATGCCGGGACTTTGCTGTTGTGCCGAGACGCCATGAGATCGACGTCCGGCGTTCCCCAGCGGCAACAGATCTCTTGAAACACGTCCGGGTGAAGAGACCATTCCCCTGCGTCCATGCCCTGGCGACTGAGAAAGTCTGCTTCCCAGTTTTCTACGCCCGGGATGTGAACTGCGGAGATGGTGGAGGCTGTGGCTTCCACCCACAGCAGAATCCGCCGAACTTCCTGGAAGGCTTGCCGACTGCGTGTGCCGACTTGGTGGTTGATGTATGCCACCGCCGTGGCGTTGTCCGACTGAATTCGGATCTGCCTGCCTTCCAGCCACGGCTGGAACGCCTTTAGGGCTAGATACACTGCCCTTATCTCCAGAGCATTGATCTGAAGGGAGGACTCTGGCTGAGTCCAGGTACCCTGAGCCCTGTGGTGGAGAAAGACCGCTCCCCACCCTGACAGACTCGCGTCCGTTGTGACCACAGCCCAGGATGGGGGCAGGAAGGATTTCCCCTTCGACAGAGAAGTGGGAAGAAGCCACCACTGAAGGGAGGCCTTGGCTGCCAGAGAAAGGGAGACGTTCCTGTCGAGGGACGTCGACTTCCTGTCCCATTTGCGGAGAATGTCCCATTGAAGTGGACGCAGATGAAACTGCGCAAAAGGAACTGCCTCCATTGCTGCCACCATCTTCCCTAGGAAGTGCATGAGGCGCCTCAAGGGATGCGACTGGGCTCGAAGGAGAGATTGCACCCCTGTTTGTAGTGAACGCTGTTTGTCCAGCGGAAGCTTCACTATCGCTGAGAGAGTATGAAACTCCATGCCGAGATATGTCAGTGATTGGGCCGGTGTCAATTTTGACTTTGGGAAATTGATGATCCACCCGAATCTCTGGAGAGTCTCCAGAGCAATGTTCAGGCTGTGTTGGCATGCCACCCGAGAGGGGGCCTTGACAAACAGATCGTCTAAGTAAGGGATCACCGAGTGTCCCTGAGAGTGTAGGACTGCTACCACTGTTGCCATGACCTTGGTGAAGACCCGTGGGGTTGTCGCCAGGGCGAAAGGCAGTGCCACGAACTGAAGGTGTTCGTTCCCGATGGCGAAACGCAGGAAGCGCTGATGCTCTGGTGCAATCGGCACGTGGAGATAAGCATCCCTGATGTCGATTGATGCTAGGAAGTCTCCTTGGGACATTGAGGCGATGACGGAGCGGAGAGATTCCATCCGGAACCGCCTGGTTTTCACGTGTCTGTTGAGCAGTTTTAGGTCCAGAACGGGACGGAAAGATCAGTCCTTTTTTGGCACCACAAACAAGTTGGAGTAAAAACCGTGACCCCGTTGCTGAAGGGGAACAGGGATCACCACTCCTTCTGCCTTCAGAGTGCTCACCGCCTGAAGAAGAGCATCGGCTCGCTCGGGGGGTGGAGATGTTCTGAAGAAACGAGTCGGAGGGCGAGAGCTGAACTCTATCCTGTAACCGTGAGACAGGATGTCTCTCACCCATCGGTCTTGGACATGTGGCAACCAGGCGTCGCAAAAGCGGGAGAGCCTGCCACCGACCGAGGATGCGGTTTGGGGAGGCCGAGAGTCATGAGGAGGCCGCTTTGGGAGCGGTTCCTCCGGCGGTCTTCTTAGGACGTGACTTAGACCGCCATGAATCGGAGTTCCTCTGACCCTTCTGTGGCCTGTTGGACGAGGAGAATTGAGACCTGCCCGCGGGCCGAAAGGACCGAAACCTCGATTGTACCTTCCGTTGTGGAGGTCTGTTTGGTTTGGACTGGGGTAAGGATGAGTCCTTTCCCTTGGATTGTTTAATGATTTCATCCAATCGCTCGCCAAACAGGCGGTCGCCAGAAAATGGCAGCCCGGTTAAGAACTTTTTGGAAGCAGAGTCTGCCTTCCATTCACGTAGCCACATGGCCCTGCGGACTGCCACCGAATTGGCGGATGCTACCGCCGTACGGCTCGCAGAGTCCAGGACAGCATTCATGGCGTAGGACGCAAACGCCGACGCCTGAGAGGTTAAGGACACAACCTGCGGAGTAGAGGCACGTGTGACTGCATTAATCTCAGACTGACAAGCTGAGATAGCTTGTAGTGCCCATACGGCTGCGAATGCCGGAGCAAAGGACGCGCCAATAGCTTCATAGATGGATTTCATCAGGAGCTCTATCTGCCTGTCAGTGGCATCCTTGAGTGATGCACCATCTGCCACTGCAACTATGGATCTAGCCGCCAGTCTAGAGACTGGAGGATCCACCTTGGGACACTGAGCCCAACCCTTGACTACGTCAGGGGGAAGGGATAACGTGTGTCATTAAGGCGCTTAGTAAAGCGCTTAACTGGAAAAGCTCGGTGTTTCTGGACTGTATCTCTGAAGTCGGAGTGATCAAGAAACCCACTCCGTCGCACAAAGCATAAAAACTGAGGAGCCCGTGATGCACGGGGGGGGGGGGGGGGTGTATAGGCAGAGGGGAGGGGTTTACACTTTTAAGTGTAATACTTTGTGTGGCCTCCGGAGGCAGAAGCTATACACCCAATTGTCTGGGTCTCCCAATGGAGCGACAAAGAAAGAATTTACGGTAAACAAAATTTTCTTTTTCTTCATCGTTCCTATGGGAGACCCAGACCATGGGACGTCTCAAAGCAGTCCATGGGTGGGAAATAAACAAAACTGAGAAGTAGGCAAAACCTAACTTCACAAATGGGCGACAGCCGCCTGAAGGATGCGTCTGCCCAAGCTCGCATCTGCCGAAGCATGAGCATGCACTTGGTAGTGCTTCGAAAAGGTGTGCAGACTAGACCAAGTGGCAGCCTGACAGACTTGCTGAGCCGTAGCCTGGTGCCTGAAAGCCCAAGAGGCACCGACAGCTCTGGTCGAGTGTGCCTTGATCCCCGTCGGGGGAGGCACTTGAGTATACTGGTAGGCATCAGAAATGGCCGACCTAATCCAACGAGCCAGGGTCGGTTTAGAAGCCGAGAGGCCCTTACGCCGACCTGTGGTCAGCACAAAAAGAGAGGTGCACCGCCTAAGAACAGCGGTGCGTGAGACATAGATCCGGAGCGCCCGCACCAGATCTAAAGTATGCAACGCTTTTTCAAAGCGATGAACAGGAGCCGGACAAAAGGAAGGCAATGAAATGTCCTGGTTAAGGTGGAAAGGAGATACCACCTTAGGGAGAAAGTCCGGAGTCGGACGGAGAACCACCTTGTCTTGATGAAAAACGAAAAAAGGTGACTCCGAAGAGAGAGCAGCTAAATCAGAGACTCTCCTGAGGGAAGTTATGGCCACTAGAAAGACGACTTTCTGTGAAAGACGAAACAAAGAAACCTCCCTAAGAGGCTCAAAGGGGGGTTTCTGCAAAGCCTTGAGGACCAGATTAAGGTCCCAGGGATCCAAAGGCCGCCGGTAAGGCGGAATGATGTGAGATGCGCCCTGCATAAAGGTGCGCACCTGAGCCAGCCGGGCGATACGCCGCTGGAACAACACTGACAGAGCCGAGACCTGTCCCTTGAGGGAATTGAGGGATAGTCCTAGCTGCAGACCGGACTGTAGAAAGGACAGGATGGTCGGCAAGGAAAAAGGCCAAGGGGCATGGCCGGAAGAACGACACCAGGACAGGAAAATTCTCCAAGTCCTGTGATAAATTTTGGCCGAGGAAGACTTCCGAGCCTGAGTCATAGTGGAGATGACTTCGGGAGGAATGCCAGAAGTCGTCAAGATCCAGGACTCAAGAGCCACGCCGTCAATCTGAGAGCCGCAGAATTCTGGCGGAAAAACGGACCTTGTGAGAGAAGGTCTGAGCGGTCCGGGAGATGCCACGGCACCTCTACGGACAGGTGGAGCAGGTCTGGGTACCAAGCTCGCCTGGGCCAGTCTGGAGCAATGAGGATGACCCGACAGCCCTCCATTCTGATCTTGCGCAGGACTCTGGGCAAGAGAGCTAGAGGGGGAAACACGTAAGACAGACGAAACTGGGACCAATCCTGAACCAGCGCGTCCGCTGCAAAGGCTTGAGGATCGTGGGAGCGAGCCACGTAAACCGGGACCTTGTTGTTGTGCCGGGATGCCATTAGATCCACTTCCGGAGTGCCCCACTTGCGGCAGATTGACCGAAACACTGCCGGATGCAGAGCCCACTCGCCGCTGTCCATGGTTTGACGGCTGAGATAATCTGCCTCCCAGTTTTCTACGCCTGGGATGTGGACTGCGGATATGGTGGACTTGGAGTCCTCCGTCCACTGAAGGATGCGTTGAACCTCCAACATTGCCAGGCGGCTGCGAGTCCCGCCCTGGTGATTGATGTAGGCAACCGCTGTCGCGTTGTCTGACTGGACTCGAATGTGCTTGCCCGCCAACAGGTGGTGAAAGGCTACGAGAGCTAGGAGCACAGCTCTGATTTCCAGCACATTGATCGAGAGGGCTGATTCGGACGGAGTCCAAGTGCCCTGTGCTCGGTGGTGGAGAAATACTGCTCCCCAGCCGGATAGACTGGCATCCGTGGTGAGGATCACCCAGGACGGGGCCAGGAAGGAGCGTCCCTGGACAGAGAGAGGGGCCGAAGCCACCACTGAAGAGACCCTGGTCTGTGGCGACAGAGCCACCAACCTGTGCAAGGAAGAAGTCCGCTTGTCCCAACAGCGGAGAATGTCCAGCTGCAGAGGACGCAGATGGAACTGGGCAAAGGGAACCGCTTCCATTGACGCCACCATCTGACCCAGCACCTGCATTAGGTGCCTGATGGAATGACGGCGGGGCCTCAGCAGAGAGTGCACCGCCAGATGGAGGGACTGCTGTTTGACTAAGGGCAGCTTCACAAGTGCCGGCAGAGTCTTGAATTGCATCCCTAGGTACGTGAGTTTCTGGGTCGGAGTCAGAGTGGACTTGGGCAGATTGACAAGCCACCCGAATTGAACAAGAGTGGCGAGAGTGAGCGAGACACTCCGCTGACAGTCTGCGCTGGATGAAGCCTTGACTAGAAGGTCGTCCAGGTAAGGAATCACTGCCAACCCCTGGAGGTGCAGAACCGCAACCACTGCTGCCATGACCTTGGTGAATACTCGAGGAGCCGTGGCTAACCCGAAGGGGAGAGCCACGAATTGGAAATGTTCCTCTCCGATTGCAAAACGTAGCCAACGCTGGTGTGAAACTGCAATTGGCACATGCAGATAGGCATCTCTGATGTCGATGGATGCCAGGAAATCTCCTTGGGTCATTGAGGCAATGACTGATCGCAGAGACTCCGTGCGAAAATGCCGCACCTGAACATGCTTGTTGAGAAGCTTGAGATCCAGGATGGGCCGGAAGGAACCGTCCTTTTTGGGGACTAGGAAGAGATTTGAGTAGAAACCTCTGAACCGTTCCCTGGCGGGAACCGGTACAATTACTCCGTTGGCCTGCAAGGATGCCACGGCCTGAGGGAAGGCGGCGGCCTTGGAGCAGGGGGGAGTGGACAGAAAAAATCTGTTTGGCGGGCTGGAAGAGAATTCTATCCTGTAGCCATGGGAGATGATATCCCTTACCCACTGATCGGAGACGTGTTGAAACCACACGTCGCCAAAGTGGGAGAGCCTGCCACCGACCAAGGACGTTGCTGGCTCGGCAAGATAGTCAAGAGGAGGCTGCCTCAGTGGCAGCAGCTCCTGCAGACTTCTGAGGACGCGGCTTTGTGCGCCAGTTGGGCTTCTGGTCCTTGGCTGAGTTAGTGGACGAAGCCGAGGGCTTAGAGGACGACCAGTTAGAGGAACGAAAGGAACGAAACCTCGACTGGTTCCTGCCCTGGACAGGTTTCCTGGTTTTAGTCTGTGGCAAGGAAGTACTCTTCCCGCCAGTAGCTTCCTTAATAATCTCATCCAGTTGTTCACCGAACAGCCTGGACCCAGCAAATGGGAGCCCAGCAAGGTACTTCTTTGAAGAAGCGTCTGCCTTCCACTCTCGCAGCCACAAGATCCTGCGGATAGCGAGGGAATTAGCCGAAGCCACCGCAGTGCGGTGAGAAGCCTCCAGCATGGCAGACATGGCGTAGGATGAAAAGGCTGAAGCCTGGGAAGTTAAGGCAACCATTTCAGGCATAGAGTCCCTAGTGAGGGAATGCATCTCCTCCAGAGAAGCAGAGATGGCTTTGAGAGCCCACACTGCTGCAAAAGATGGGGAGAACGAGGCCCCTGCCGCCTCATATACAGATTTGGCCAGAAGGTCAACCTGGCGGTCAGTGGGATCCTTAAGTGAGGTGCCATCAGCCACTGATACAACTGTCCGGGCTGAGAGCCTAGACACCGGAGGGTCTACCTTTGGTGAGTGAGCCCACTCCTTGACCACCTCTGGTGGAAAAGGAAAACGGTCATCAGAACCACGCTTTGGGAAGCGTTTGTCAGGACAGGCCCTGGGCTTGGTCACAATGGCCTGAAAACTGGAGTGGTTGAAGAACACACTCCTTGTTCTCTTAGGCAAGGTAAACTGGTGCTTTTCTGCCAGAGAGGGTTGTTCCTCTGATACTGGCGAATTGAGGTCCAGTACAGAATTAATGGATGCAATCAAATCACTAACATCTGCGTCACCCTCGGTCAGATCAATGGGGCACATGGAGGTAGCGTCCGAGCCCCTAGAAAAGACATCCTCCTCATCCTGCGAATCGGCTCGTGAATCGGAGCCGCGGGACGAGGAAGGAGAGGGGACCCTGCGTCTCCTTTTAGGAGGACGGGGTCTGGGGGCAGATGAAGAATCCTCTGTGAGCTCTGGAGAGCGAGCCGAAGCAGCAGAGGCGCCCTGAGAAGGGCGCTGATGCATGCTCAGCAGAGTCCGGGACAACTCTCCCATGGAGTCAGCAAAGGACTGGGAGATAGACTTAGAGAAGGATTCTACCCAAGCCGGGGGTTCAGCCACCGGGGCCGGAGCAGCCGGAGGGACCACTGGGGAGACTCCAGGCTGAGGCACCACCATGTTAGAGCAGGCATCGCAATGTGGATATGTGCGCGGTTCAGGTAGTACGAGCTTACATGCAGTGCATATTGAGTACAGCCTTGCTCCTAGTGTGAGACATGCTGCTGAGGTGGGGGCTCTGAGCCAGAATGACCCCCAGAGAGTGTATAAGAAGGTCCACAACCGGAGGTTCTGGCTTACCAGACCGTTTGTGTGCCCTCCGGATCCCACAGCTCAGACCCCCAGACAGATTAGCAGAGATGCTGCAGCCAGCGCCGATCAGTGTGAGAACGCTGATAAAGAAGGGAATTTTGTTTACTTACCGTAAATTCCTTTTCTTCTAGCTCCAATTGGGAGACCCAGACAATTGGGTGTATAGCTATGCCTCCGGAGGCCACACAAAGTATTACACTAAAAGTGTAAAGCCCCTCCCCTTCTGCCTATACACCCCCCGTGCTCACGGGCTCCTCAGTTTTGGTGCAAAAGCAAGAAGGAGGAAAAAATTATAAGTGGTTTAAAGTAAATTCAATCCGAAGGAATATCGGAGAACTGAAACCATTCAACATGAACAACATGTGTACACAAAAAACAGGGGCGGGTGCTGGGTCTCCCAATTGGAGCTAGAAGAAAAGGAATTTACGGTAAGTAAACAAAATTCCCTTCTTTGTCGCTCCATTGGGAGACCCAGACAATTGGGACGTCCAAAAGCAGTCCCTGGGTGGGTAAATAATACCTCATAATAGAGCCGCAACCGGCTCCGTCCTACAGGTGGGCAACCGCCGCCTGAAGGACTCGCCTACCTAGGCTGGCATCTGCCGAAGCATAGGTATGCACCTGATAGTGTTTCCTGAAAGTGTGCAGGCTCGACCAGGTAGCCGCCTGACACACCTGCTGAGCCGTAGCCTGGTGCCGCAAAGCCCAGGACGCTCCCACGGCCCTGGTAGAATGGGCCTTCAGCCCTGAGGGAACCGGAAGCCCGGAGGAACGATAAGCCTCGAGAATTGGTTCCTTGATCCACCGAGCCAGGGTTGATTTGGAAGCCTGTGTCCCTTTACGCTGGCCAGCGACAAGGACAAAGAGTGCATCCGAGCGGCGCAGGGGCGCCGTACGAGAAATGTAGAATCTGAGTGCTCTCACCAGATCTAACAAATGCAAATCCTTTTCACATTGGTGAACTGGATGAGGACAAAAAGAGGGTAAGGAGATATCCTGATTGAGATGAAAGGGGGATACCACCTTAGGGAGAAAGTCCGGAACCGGACGCAGAACCACCTTGTCCTGGTGAAACACCAGGAAGGGGGCTTTGCATGACAGCGCTGCTAGCTCAGACACTCTCCGAAGTGAAGTGACTGCTACTAGGAAAACCACCTTCTGCGAAAGGCGTGAGAGAGAAATATCCCTCATTGGCTCGAATGGTGGTTTCTGAAGAGCCATCAGTACCCTGTTCAGATCCCAGGGTTCTAACGGACGCTTGTAAGGAGGTACGATGTGACAAACCCCCTGCAGGAACGTGCGTACCTGTGGAAGTCTGGCTAGGCGCTTCTGAAAAAAGACAGAGAGCGCTGAGACTTGTCCCTTAAGGGAGCCCAGTGACAAACCCTTTTCTAATCCGGATTGAAGGAAGGACAGAAAAGTGGGCAAGGTAAACGGCCAGGGAGAAACACCCTGAGCAGAGCACCACGACAGGAATATTTTCCACGTCCTGTGGTAGATCTTGGCGGACGTTGGATTCCTAGCCTGTCTCATGGTGGCAATGACCTCTTGAGATAATCCTGAAGACGCTAGGATCCAGGACTCAATGGCCACACAGTCAGGTTCAGGGCCGCAGAATTCAGATGGAAAAACGGCCCTTGAGACAGCAAGTCTGGTTGGTCTGGAACTGCCCACGGTTGGCCGACCGTGAGATGCCACAGATCCGGGTACCACGACCTCCTCGGCCAGTCTGGAGCGACGAGGATGGCGCGGCGGCAGTCGGCCCTGATCTTGCGTAAAACTCTGGGCAACAGTGCCAGAGGAGGGAACACATAAGGGAGTTGAAACTGCGACCAATCCTGAACTAAGGCGTCTGCCGCCAGAGCTCTGTGATCTTGAGACCGTGCCATGAACGTCGGGACCTTGTTGTTGTGCCGGGACGCCATTAGGTCGACGTCCGGCATGCCCCAGCGGCGACAGATCTCCTGAAACACGTCCGGGTGAAGGGACCATTCCCCTGCGTCCATGCCCTGGCGACTGAGAAAGTCAGCTTCCCAGTTTTCTACGCCCGGGATGTGAACTGCGGATATGGTGGAGGCTGTGGCTTCCACCCACAGCAGAATCCGCCGAACTTCCTGGAAGGCTTGCCGACTGCGTGTCCCGCCTTGGTGGTTGATGTATGACACCGCTGTGGAGTTGTCCGACTGAATTCGGATCTGTTTGCCTTCCAGCCACGGCTGGAACGCCTTTAGGGCAAGATACACTGCCCTTATCTTCAGAACATTGATCTGAAGGGAGGACTCTGGCTGAGTCCAAGTCCCCTGAGCCCTGTGGTGGAGAAAGACCGCTCCCCACCCTGACAGGCTCGCGTCCGTCGTGACCACAGCCCAGGATGGGGGCAGGAAGGATTTCCCCTTCGACAGAGAAGTGGGAAGAAGCCACCACTGAAGGGAAGCTTTGGCTGCCCGAGAAAGGGAGACGTTCCTGTCGAGGGATGTCGACTTCCTGTCCCATTTGCGGAGAATGTCCCATTGAAGTGGGCGCAGATGAAACTGCGCAAAAGGAACTGCCTCCATTGCTGCCACCATCTTCCCTAGGAAGTGCATGAGGCGCCTCAGGGTGTGTGACTGGCCTTGAAGGAGAGATTGTACCCCTGTCTGTAGTGAACGCTGTTTGTTCAGCAGAAGCTTCACTATCGCTGAGAGAGTATGAAACTCCATGCCAAGATATGTCAGTGATTGGGCCGGTGTCAGATTTGACTTTGGAAAATTGATAATCCACCCGAAACTCTGGAGAGTTTCCAGAGCAATGTTCAGGCTGTGTTGGCATGCCCCTTGAGAGGGTGCCTTGACAAGGAGATCGTCTAAGTAAGGGATCACCGAGTGTCCCTGAGAGTGTAGGATTGCCACCACTGTTGCCATGACCTTGGTGAAGACCCGTGGGGCTGTCGCCAGGCCAAAAGGAAGTGCTACGAACTGAAGGTGTTCGTCCCCTATGGCGAAGCGCTGATGCTCTGGCGCAATCGGTACGTGGAGATAAGCATCTTTGATGTCGATTGATGCCAGGAAATCTCCTTGGGACATTGAGGCGATGACGGAGCGGAGCGATTCCATCCGGAACCGCCTGGTTTTCACATGCTTGTTGAGCAGCTTTAGGTCCAGAACGGGACGGAAGGATCCGTCCTTTTTTGGCACCACGAACAAGTTGGAGTAAAAACCGTGACCCCGTTGCTGAAGAGGAACCGGGATCACCACTCCTTCCGCCTTCAGGGTGCCCACCGCCTGTGTAAGAGCCTCGGCTCTGTCGGGGGGTGGAGATGTTCTGAAGAAACGAGTCGGAGGACGAGAGCTGAGTTCTATCCTGTAACCGTGAGATAGAATGTCTCTCACCCATCGGTCTTTTACTTGTGGCAGCCAGGCGTCGCAAAAGCGGGAGAGCCTGCCACCGACCGAGGATGCGGTTTGAGGAGGCCGAAAGTCATGAGGAGGCCGCTTTGGGAGCGGTGCCTCCGGCGGTCTTTTTAGGACGTGACTTAGACCGCCATGCATCGGAGTTCCTCTGATCTTTCTGAGGCCTTTTGGACGAGGAAAATTGAGATCTGCCCGCGGTCCGAAAGGACCGAAACCTCGATTGTACTTTCCGTGGTTGAGGTCTGTTTGGTTTGGACTGGGGTAAGGATGAATCCTTTCCCTTGGATTGTTTAATGATTTCATCCAATCGCTCACCAAACAAGCGGTCGCCAGCCAATGGCAAACCGGTTAAGAACTTTTTGGAAGCAGAGTCTGCCTTCCATTCACGTAGCCACATGGCCCTGCGGAGTACCACCGAGTTGTCGGATGCCACCGCCGTACGGCTCGCAGAGTCAAGGATAGCATTAATGGCGTAGGACGCAAACGCCGACGCCTGATTGGTTAAGGACACCACTTGCGGGGCAGATGTACGTGTTACAGCATTAATCTGCGCCTGACAAGCTGCGATAGCTTGGAGTGCCCATACGGCTGCGAATGCTGGAGCAAAAGACGCGCCTATAGCTTCATAGATGGATTTCAACCATAGTTCCATCTGTCTGTCAGTGGCATCTTTGAGTGAAGCCCCATCTTCCACTGCAACTATGGATCTAGCCGCCAGTCTGGAGATTGGAGGATCCACCTTAGGACACTGAGTCCAGCCCTTGACAACCTCGGGGGGGGAAGGGATAACGTGTGTCCTTAAGGCGCTTGGAAAAACGCTTGTCTGGACAGTCTCGGTTTTTCTGGATTGCCTCTCTGAAGTCAGAGTGATCCAGAAACATATTTAATGTACGCTTTGGAAACCTGAAACGGAATTTCTCCTGAGAAGCAGACTCCTCAATTGTAGGAGCTGGGGGAGAAATATCCAACACCTGATTGATGGTCGCTATAAGGTCATTCACTACTGCGTCACCTTCAGGTGTATCTAGGTTGAGAGCGGCTTCAGGATCAGAATCCTGATCTGATACCTCCGCTTCATCCTCCAGAGAGTCCCCCTGCTGGGACCCTTAACAGTGTGATGAAGTGGAGGGAATTTCCCAGCGACCCCGCTTGGGCGGCCTGGGACTGCGGTCCGTGTCAGAGACCTCACCCTGGGACCTATGGTTTACCCCCGGGGCACTTTGCCGTTCCAATTGAGGGGGACCAGGGGTCAAGGATTGGATAGAGCCCGGGGCCTGAATCACCGGTCTGGACCGCAAAGCTTCCAGTATTTTAGCAGACCATTTATCCATAGTCTCAGACAGTTTGTCAGCAAAGGCTGCAAACTCCGTCCCTGTCACCTGGACAGTGGTAGCAGGTGGATCCACCTGGGCCACCTGTAGCAGAGGCTCCGGCTGAGTAAGTGCTACAGGGGCCGAGCATTGCACACAATGAGGGTCAGTGGAACCTGCCGGTAGTACAGCTGTACATGAGGTACAGGTTGCAAAATACGCCTGTGCTGTGGCACCCTTGCTTTTTGCAGCTGACATGTTGTCTCCTCTGAGAACAACCAGGAGGGTATATAGCCAAGAATCAACAGAGCGACCGTACAGTGCAATGTATAGCCTATATATATATATATATATATATATATATATATATATATATATATATATATATATATATATATATATATATATATATATATATATATATATATATATATATATATATATATATACATACCACAGGTGCTGCTTACCGACCGCTCAGAGCGGTTGTGTGGTCACCAAATTCCCTGCCTGGGTCTCCCTGTTGTCTCTCCTCTCCAGCATCTGAATCGCTGACAGGAATGGCTGCCGGCGTTCTGTGAGGAGGAGGAGACCGTGGGCGTGCCCAAGAAAAGTGCGGGAACCCAGTGCCCCACTGTACTGAGTGAGGAGGGAGGAGGATACTAATGTATGCTCCAGCCCTCCGCTGACGATCCGTGCAGCGTCCCGCCCCTCCCCTGACTGGCAGGCCTGTGGGCGGGAATAAACGACACTAGGCCGCAGAAGCCGGGGACTAAAGTTATAAGCGCGGCCGGCAATAAGCGCGGCCGCGCGTAGTCCCCCGGCGCACTAACACCTCCAGCAGTGCTGGAAAGTGTCTGGCACAAGCGCCCCATGTCCGGCGCACTAACACACCCAGCCGAGCTGGAAAGTGTCTGGCCCAAGCGCTCCATGTCCGGCGCACTAACACACCCAGCAGTGCTGGAGAGTGACTGGCACAAGCGCCCCATGTCCGGCGCACTAACACACCCAGCCGAACTGGAAAGTGTCTGGCACAAGCGCTCCATGCGCGGTCCCCACGGGGACACAGAGTACCTCATAGTAGCAGGGCCTTGTCCCTGACGATACCCAGCTCCTATCCAGCAGATTCCCAGGGGCTGCGGAGGGAGCACGGTCCCAGTGCCTGGAGACCGATCTGGATCCCACTTCGCCCAGAGCCCATTAAGGAATGGGGAAGGAAAACAGCATGTGGCTCCTGCCTGTGTACCAGCAATGGGTACCTCAACCTTAACAACACCGCCGACAAAGTGGGGTGAGAAGGGAGCATGCTGGGGGCCCTGTTATGGGCCCTCTTTTCTTCCATCCGACCTAGTCAGCAGCTGCTGCTGACCAAGCTGTGGAGCTATGCGTGCATGTCTGCCTCCTTCGCACAAAGCATAAAAACTGAGGAGCCCGTGAGCACGGGGGGTGTATAGGCAGAAGGGGAGGGGCTTTACACTTTTAGTGTAATACTTTGTGTGGCCTCCGGAGGCATAGCTATACACCCAATTGTCTGGGTCTCCCAATGGAGCGACAAAGAAATGGCACCGGAGCGAGGAGAGGGGGCGGGGCCTAGTCAAAGAGCGGGATCCGGAGGGCCAAGGAGATATACAGGGGAGGGAAACATCTCCTCAGAGAGGAGTGTCCTCCCCTGTGCCGAACGGCCGGTGGGCAGAGCCGCACTGTCCCTCTGGATGCTGACATGCAGGGGCAGTGAAAACGAAACTAGGCCTCAGGCGAAGCCGGGGCCTAAATTTTACAATGCGGCCGGCGCGCAGGCACCCTCGGCGCGGTTCTCAGGTGAAAACCAGAGAACCGGCCGGAAATGTCACAAAGGTTAAATAACACACTCTCCCCAACATTAAAGTGCAAGGGACCCCCATGACAATAACGTCTCAATACTTAGCTTGTGAGACGCAGGGCCAGGTCCCTGAGGGATGAGTGCTCCGTCCGGCAGGATCCTGAAAGGGCGGCGGATGGAGACCGGTCTCCTGCAAGGCAGTGAGAACCGTGCTGGCTCCCACTTCAAGCCAGAGCCAGAGGGATGGTGATGGAGCGCGGCATGTAAGGCTCCAGCCCTGAAATCAACCTTAACAACACCGCCGACACAGTGGGGTGAGAAGGGACATGCCGGGGGTCCAGCTTGGACCCGCTTTTCTTCCAACTCTTTAAAATCAAAAATCAGATGAGAATGCATGTGTAGATGTGTGCCTCCTGAACACAAAGCATTGAACTGGCTATATTTGGTTATCCAGGGGGTGTATATGCTCAGAGGGAGGAGCTACAGTTTAGTGTAGTACTTTGTGTGTCCTCCGGAGGCAGAAGCTATACACCCATGGTCTGGGTCTCCCATAGGAACGATAGAGAAAGGAAGAGAAAGGAAAAAGGAAAAGAAGAGAAAGGAAAAAGGAAAAGAAGAGAAAGGAAAAAGGAAAAGAAGAGAAAGGAAAAAGGAAAAGAAGAGAAAGGAAAAAGGAAAAGAAGAGAAAGGAAAAAGGAAAGAAGGGAATTTTGTTTACTTACCGTAAATTCCTTTTCTTCTAGCTCCAATTGGGAGACCCAGACAATTGGGTGTATAGCTACTGCCTCCGGAGGCCGCACAAAGTACTACACTTAAAAGTGTAAGGCCCCTCCCCTTCTGGCTATACACCCCCCCGTGGGAGCACGGGTCCTTCAGTTTTAGTGCAAAAGCAAGAAGGAGGAAAGCCAATAACTGTTTCAAAAACAAATTCAATCCGATAAACAAAATCGGAGAACGTAAGTTATTAACATGAACAACATGTGCACCCGAAAAACAAATACCCTCAGAAAAACAGGGCGGGTGCTGGGTCTCCCAATTGGAGCTAGAAGAAAAGGAATTTACGGTAAGTAAACAAAATTCCCTTCTTCTTTTTCGCTCCTAATTGGGAGACCCAGACAATTGGGACGTCCAAAAGCAGTCCCTGGGTGGGTAAAATAATCCCTCGCGATCGGGCTGTCAGGCAACCCTTTCTTACAGGTGGGCCACCGCCGCCTGCAGGACTTGTCTACCTAGGCTGGCATCCGCCGAAGCGTAGGTATGCACCTGATAATGCTTGGTGAAAGTGTGTAGACTCGACCAGGTAGCCGCCTGGCACACCTGCTGAGCCGTAGCCTGATGCCGTAATGCCCAGGACGCACCCACGGCTCTGGTAGAATGGGCCTTCAGTCCAGAAGGAGTCGGAAGCCCAGCAGAACGGTAGGCGTGAAGAATTGGTTCCTTGATCCACCGCGCAAGGGTGGATTTGGAAGCTTGCGACCCTTTATGCTGACCAGCGACCAGGATAAAGAGTGCATCCGAACGGCGCAGAGACGCCGTGCGGGAAATGTAGATCCTGAGTGCTCTCACCAGGTCCAACAGATGTAAACCCTTTTCAAAATGGTGAACTGGATGCGGACACAAAGATGGTAAAGTGATATCCTGATTGAGATGAAAGGAAGATACCACCTTGGGAAGAAACTCTGGAATTGGACGCAGTACTACCTTGTCTTGGTGAAACACCAGGAAGGGAGATTTGCAAGATAACGCCGCCAGCTCTGACACTCTCCGAAGAGACGTGACCGCCACCAGAAAAGCCACTTTCTGTGAAAGCCGAGAAAAGGAAATCTCCTTCATAGGCTCGAAAGGTGGCTTCTGGAGAGCAATCAGAACCTTGTTCAGATCCCAGGGTTCCAATGGCCGCCTGTAAGGGGGAATGATATGACAAACCCCTTGCAGGAACGTGCGTACCTTAGGAAGTCGAGCCAGGCGCTTCTGAAAGAATACGGATAGCGCAGAGACTTGTCCTTTAAGGGAGCTAAGCGACAAACCTTTTTCCAACCCAGACTGCAGGAAGGAAAGAAAAATAGGTAATGCAAATGGCCAGGGAGAAACTCCCTGAGCAGAGCACCAAGATAAGAATATCTTCCACGTTCTGTGGTAGATCTTGGCGGAGGATGGTTTCCTAGCCTGTCTCATGGTGGCAACAACATCATGAGATAAACCTGAGGTCCCTAGGATCCAGGACTCAATGGCCACACAGTCAGGTTCAGGGCCGCAGAATTCAGATGGAAAAACGGCCCTTGAGACAGCAAGTCTGGACGGCCTGGTAGCGCCCACGGTTGTCCTACCGTGAGATGCCACAGATCCGGGTACCACGACCTCCTTGGCCAGTCTGGAGCGACGAGAATGGCGCAACGGCAGTCGGACCTGATTTTGCGGAGCACTCTGGGCAACAATGCCAGAGGTGGGAACACATCAGGTAGTCGGAACTGCGACCAATCCTGAACTAAGGCGTCTGCCGCCAGAGCTCGGTGATCGTGAGACCGTGCCATGAAAACCGGGACCTTGTTGTTGTGCCGTGACGCCATCAGGTCGACGTCCGGCATCCCCCAGCGGCGACAGATCTCCTGAAACACGTCCGGGTGAAGGGACCATTCCCCTGCGTCCATGCCCTGGCGACTGAGAAAGTCTGCTTCCCAGTTTTCCACGCCTGGGATGTGAACTGCGGATATGGTGGATGCTGTGTTTTCCACCCACGTCAGAATCCGCCGGACTTCTTGAAAGGCTTGTCGACTGCGTGTTCCCCCTTGGTGGTTGATGTACGCCACCGCTGTGGAATTGTCCGACTGAATCCGGATCTGCTTGCCCTCCAGCCACTGTTGGAAGGCTCGCAGAGCAAGATAGACTGCTCTGATTTCCAGAACATTGATCTGAAGGGTGGACTCTCTATGAGTCCACGTACCCTGAGCCCTGTGGTGAAGAAACACTGCTCCCCACCCTGATAGGCTCGCATCTGTCGTGACCACCGCCCAGGATGGGGGTAGGAACGACTTTCCTTTTGACAATGAGGTGGGAAGAAGCCACCAACGGAGAGAGTCCTTGGTTGCCTGAGAGAGGTAGACATCCCTGTCGAGGGACGTCGACTTCCCGTCCCATTGGCGGAGAATGTCCCATTGTAGAGGGCGCAGATGAAACTGCGCGAAAGGGACTGCTTCCATTGCTGCCACCATCTTCCCTAGGAAATGCATGAGGCGCCTCAAGGAGTGGGACTGGTTCTGCAGGAGAGATTGCACCCCTGTCTGCAGAGAGCACTGCTTGTCCAGTGGAAGCTTCACTATCGCTGAGAGAGTATGAAACTCCATGCCAAGATATGTTAGTGATTGGGTCGGGGTTAGATTTGACTTTGAAAAGTTGATAATCCACCCGAAACTCTGGAGAGTCTTCAGTGCCACGTTCAGGCTGTGTTGGCATGCCTCTTGAGAGGGTGCCTTTATAAGTAGATCGTCCAAATACGGGATCACGGAGTGACCCTGCGAGTGCAGGACAGCTACTACTGCTGCCATGACCTTGGTGAAGACCCGAGGGGCTGTTGCCAGCCCGAAAGGTAACGCTACGAACTGCAGGTGTTCGCTTTCTATAACGAAGCGTAGAAAACGCTGATGCTCTGGCGCAATCGGCACGTGAAGATAAGCATCCTTGATGTCTATTGATGCCAAGAAATCTCCTTGAGACATTGAGGCTATGACGGAGCGGAGAGATTCCATCCGGAACCTCCTGGTTTTTACATGTTTGTTGAGCAACTTTAGATCCAGGACGGGCCGAAAGGACCCGTCCTTCTTTGGCACCACAAACAGATTGGAGTAAAAACCGTGACCTTGTTCCTGAAGAGGAACGGAAGTCACCACTCCTTCCGCCTTTAGAGCGGTCACCGCCTGCAGCAGAGCATCGGCTCGGTCGGGCGGTGGGGAAGTTCTGAAGAAACGAGTTGGAGGACGAGAGACTAATTCTATCCTGTACCCGTGAGACAGAATGTCCCTCACCCAACGGTCTTTGACCTGTGACAGCCAAATGCCGCCAAAGCGGGAGAGCCTGCCACCGACCGAGGATGCGGAGAGAGGAGGCTGAAAGTCATGAGGAAGCAGTCTTGGTAACGGTTCTTCCTGCTGTCTTTTTTGGGCGTGACTGCGTCCGCCAAGAATCTGAGCCTCTCTGATCCTTTTGAGTCCTCTTGGACGAGGAGAATTGGGACCTGCCTGAGCCTCGAAAGGACCGAAAACCAGACTGACCCCTCCTTTGTTGGGGCTTGTTTTGTCTGTGTTGAGGTAAGGATGAGTCCTTACCCTTGGAGTGTTTAATGATTTCATCCAAACGCTCCCCAAACAATCGGTCACGAGAAAAGGGCAAACTGGTTAAGCACTTCTTGGAAGCAGAATCTGCTTTCCATTCTCTCAACCACAGGGCTCTGCGCAAAACCACGGAGTTGGCTGACGCCACCGCCGTACGGCTCGTAGAGTCCAGGACAGCATTAATCGCGTAAGACGCGAATGCAGACATTTGAGAGGTCAATGGTGCCACCTGCGGGGCAGATGTACGTGTGACCGAGTCGACCTGTATAAGCCCAGCTGAAATAGCTTGGAGTGCCCATACGGCTGCGAAAGCTGGCGCCAACGACGCTCCAATAGCTTCATAGATGGATTTCAGCCAGAGCTCCATCTGCCTGTCAGTGGCATCTTTAAGTGCCGCTCCATCTTCTACTGCAACTAAGGATCTAGCTGCAAGCCTCGAGATTGGAGGGTCCACCTTGGGACACTGGGTCCAACCCTTGACCACGTCAGGGGGAAAAGGATAGCGTGTATCTTTAAGCCGTTTAGAAAACCGCTTCTCAGGATAAGCGTGGTGTTTCTGGATTGCATCTCTAAAGTCAGCGTGGTCCAGAAAAGTGCTTAATTTACGCTTGGGATATCTGAAATGGAATTTCTCCTGCTGTGAAGCTGCCTCCTCCTGAGTAGGAGCTGGCGGAGAAATATCTAACATCCTATTGATGGACGCTATAAGATCATTCACTATGGCGTCACCATCCGGTGTATCCAGATTGAGGGCGGACCCAGGATCAGAATCTTGATCAGTTACATCCGCCTCATCACCCATAGATCCGTCCCGCTGGGACCCTGACCAGTGAGACGAAGTTGAGGGCCCCTCATAACGAGCCCACTTAGGTTGTCTGGGACTGTCGTCCGAGTCAGAATCGTCACCCTGGGGTGCATGTGACACCCCCGGAGCTTGGAAGTGTTCCAGCTGAGGGGGACCAGGGAGCAATGATGCCACAGTGTCCATGGTCTGAGTTACTGGTCTAGACTGCAATGTTTCAAGAATCCTTGACATGGTCATAGACAATCTGTCAGCAAAAGCTGCAAACTCCGTTCCTGTCACCTGGACAGCATTCACAGGTGGTACACCCTGGGTCACGTCCAGCAGAGGCCCCGGCTGTGCAAGTTGCACAGGGGCCGAGCACTGCACACAATGGGGTTCAGTGGAACCTGCCGGTAGAGCAGCCCCACATGCGGTACAGTCAGCATATAATGTCTGTGCCTTGGCACCCTTGCGTTTTGCGGACGACATGCTGTTGCCTCCTTGTAATCTAGGAGGGTATATAGCCGAGAATCACCAGCGACCGTACAGTACAAAGTATTTGCAACACAAAATACTCAGTATACAAACGGCACAAGTGGGGGTGAGCCCTTGAGGGCTGCTTACCGCCCGCTGAACAGCGGGTATGAGGCCGTAGAATCCCGTGTCTGGGTCTCCCCGTCTCCCCTCTGCAGCTCAGCGTGCAGGCAGGAATGGCTGCCGGCGTTCTGTGAAGAGGGGCGGACCGTGGGCGTGCCACAAACAAAGAGCGGGAAACTGCGTCCTACTGTGCCTGGTGTGAGGGCTGGAGTATGTAAAAACGACTCCAGCCCTCAGCGCTGATGCTCTGTACAGCGTCCCGCCCTCCTCCTGACTGGCAGGTGCGGAGGCGGGAACGAACGAACTAGGCCGCAAAAGCCGGGGACTGTAGTAATAAGCGCGGCCGTGATATATGCACGGCCAGCGCGGAAGTCCCCGGCGCACCACAAGTCCCAGCCGCGTCGCAGTCCCAGCGGCCGGCGCGACCGTTCTCCCTGAGTCTACCCACTCAGCTAAGCTGAAGTGAGGAAATGGCACAAGCGCAGCAGCGCTGTTGTCCCCGGCGCACTAACACACCCAGCAATGCTGCGGTGTGCGCGCGTATGCACGGGGACACAGAGTACCTTGACGGAGCAGGGCCATGTCCCTGACGATACTCAGCTCCATATCCAGCGGCTTCTCCAGGGGCTGCGGATGGAGCACGGTCTCTGTGCCTGGAGACCGGTAAAATCCCACTTCGCCCAGAGCCCTAATGGGGATGGGGAAGGAATCAGCATGTGGGCTCCAGCCTCCGTACCCGCAATGGGTACCTCAACCTTAACAAGCACCACCGACAAAAAGTGGGGTGAGAAGGGAGCATGCTGGGGACCCTTGTATGGGTCCTCTTTTCTTCCATCCGACATAGTCAGCAGCTGCTGCTGACTAAACAGTGGAGCTATGCGTGCGTGTCTGACCTCCTTCGCACAAAGCAAAAAACTGAAGGACCCGTGCTCCCACGGGGGGGTGTATAGCCAGAAGGGGAGGGGCCTTACACTTTTAAGTGTAGTACTTTGTGCGGCCTCCGGAGGCAGTAGCTATACACCCAATTGTCTGGGTCTCCCAATTAGGAGCGAAAAAGAAAGAAGAGAAAGGAAAAAGGAAAAGAAGAGAAAAGGAAAAAGGAAAAGAAGAGAAAGGAAAAAGGAAAAGAAGAGAAAGGAAAAAGGAAAAGAAGAGAAAGGAAAAAGGAAAAGAAGAGAAAGGAAAAAGGAAAAGAAGAGAAAGGAAAAAGGAAAAGAAGAGAAAGGAAAAAGGAAAAGAAGAGAAAGGAAAAAGGAAAAGAAGAGAAAGGAAAAAGGAAAAGAAGAGAAAGGAAGAGGAAAAGAAAAGAAAGGAAGAGAAAGGAAGAGGAAAAGAAAAAAGAAAAAGAAAAACCCCGGATCCGGATCGTACAGCCTGATTCCCGCGTCCGGGTCGGACCCAGATCGGACGCTGAAACCGCTCGGATCCGGATTTTTACAGTTCGGAACCGCTCAACACTAGTAATAAGCCACTCAGACTGCAGAAGTGGCCGGCAACCAACAAAAAAAAATGTAAAAATCCTTGAAGAGCTTTTTTAACAGGGGGTGCACATTTTCACAGAATCGGATTGTGCTTTTTTTTGCCCTCGTTTTCTAAAATAGTAATAAAACTCAGGAGTAGTTATTTCAGAAAATCAATGCAAAAACAAAGCCCAGCCGCAGTGTGTGAACAAGGCCTCTTTCACGTCAATGCAGCTTCAAGCTTCTGGCAGCGATCTGCAGACCCTCTGGTCACGGTTATGCGATCTGAAGGACGCTGCGGCTCTTATATCGTCTCTACACATTGTCAAGGTTGGGAATTTAGGGAGAAACTGAAGAAGGGAATTTTGTTACTTACCGTAAATTCCTTTTCTTCTAGCTCCTATTGGGAGACCCAGACGATTGACGATTGGGTGTATAGCTACTGCCTCCGGAGGCCACACAAAGCATTACACTAAAAAGTGTAAGGCCCCTCCCCTTCTGGCTATACACCCCCAGTGGGATCACTGGCTCACCAGTTTTAGTGCAAAAGCAAGAAGGAGGAAAGCCAATAACTGGTTTAAACAAATTCACTCCGAAGTAACATCGGAGAACTGAAAACCATTTAACATGAACAACATGTGTACCCGAAAACAACCAAAAATCCCGAAGGACAACAGGGCGGGTGCTGGGTCTCCCAATAGGAGCTAGAAGAAAAGGAATTTACGGTAAGTAACAAAATTCCCTTCTTCTTCGGCGCTCCATTGGGAGACCCAGACGATTGGGACGTCCAAAAGCTGTCCCTGGGTGGGTAAAGAAATACCTCATGTTAGAGCTGCAAGACAGCCTTCCCCTACGGGGAGGCAACTGCCGCCTGCAGGACTCTTCTACCTAGGCTGGCGTCCGCCGAAGCATAGGTATGCACCTGATAATGTTTGGTGAAAGTGTGCAGACTCGACCAGGTAGCTGCCTGGCACACCTGTTGAGCCGTAGCCTGGTGCCGTAATGCCCAGGACGCATCCACGGCTCTGGTAGAATGGGCCTTCAGCCCTGATGGAACCGGAAGCCCAGTAGAACGGTAGGCTTCAAGGATTGGTTCCTTGATCCATTGAGCCAGGGTGGATGTTGCAGCCTGCGATCCCTTGCGCTGACTCGTGACAAGGACAAAGAGTGCATCTGAGCGGCGCAGGAGCGCCGTGCGGGAATGTAGATTCTGGGTGCTCTACACCAGATCCAACAATGCAAAGCCATTACATATCGATGAAATGGATAAAAGGAAGGTAAGGAGATATCCTGATTGTGATAAAAAGGGAATACCACCTTAGAGAGAAACTCTGGGATCGGACGCAGCTCTACCTTATCTTGGTGAACACCAGGAAGGGAGCTTTGGATGACCGCGCTGCTAGTTCGGACACTCTCCGAAAAGACGTGACCGCTACCAGAAAGGCCACTTTCTGTGAAAGTCGAGAAAGTGAAAACATCCCTCAGAGGCTCGAAGGGCGGCTCCTAGAGAGCAATTAATACCCTGTGCAGATCCCATGGGTCTGACGGCCTCTTGTACGGAGAGACAATGTGATAACCCCCCTACAGGAACGTGCGTACCTGAGGAAGTCGTACTAGGCGCTTCTGAAAGAATACCGACAGCGCTGCGACTTGTCCTTTAAGGGAGCCGAGCGACAAACCTTTTCCCAATCCAGATGCAGGAAGGGGGGAAAAAGGAGACAATGCAAATGGCCAGGGAGACACTCCCTAAGCAGAGCACCAAGATAAGAATAACTTCCACGTCTTGTGGTAGATTTTGGCAGACGTCGGCTTCCTAGCCCGTCTCATGGTGACAATGACGTCTTGAGATAATCCTGAAGACGCTAGGATCTCGGACTCGATGGCCGCACAGGCCGGATCAGGGCCGTAGAATTCAGTGGAAAGAACGGCCCTTGGGACAGTAAGTCTGGCCGGTCTGAGAGTGCCCACGGTTGGGCGACCGTGAGATGCCACAGATCCGGGACCACGATCTCCTCGGTCAGTCTGGGACGACGAGGATGGCGCGGCGGCAAGCGGAGCTGAGCTTGCGTAGCACTCTGGGCAACAGTGCCAGAGTAGAAAACACATAGGGTAGCTGGAACTGCGACCAAACCTGAACTAGGGCGCCTGCCGCCAGAGCTCTTTGCTCGTGAGACCGCGCCATGAAAATCGGGACCTTGTTGTTGTGCCGAGACGCCATTAGGTCGACGCCCGGCATCTCCCAGCGGCTACAGATTTCCTGACACCATACTGGGTGCAGAGGCCATTCCCCTGCGTCCATGCCCAGGCGACTGAGGAAGTCTGCTTCCCAATTTTCTACGCCCGGGATGTGAACTGCGGATATGGTGGATGCTCTGTCCCCCACCCACATCAGAATCCGCCGGATTGCCTGGTAGGCTTGGCGATGCGTGTTCCGCCTTGGTGGGCGATGTCTGCCACCGCTGTGGAATTGTCCGACTGAATTCGGATCTGTTTTCCTTCCAGCCACTGCTGGAAGGCTTGCAGGGCAAGATGCACTGCCCAGATTTCCAGAACATTGATCTGAAGGATGGACTCCTCTGAAGAGAGTCCTTGACCGTCTGAGAAGGGAAACGTTCCTTTCTAGGGACGTCGGCTCCCCAACCCATTGGCAAAGCATGTCCCATTGAAGTGGACGCAGATGAAACTGCGCGAAAGTGACTGCCTCTGCATGAGGCGTCTTAAGGGGTGTGACTGGCCTTGAAGGAGAGACTGCACCCCCGACTGTAGTGAACGCTGCTTGTCCAGCGGAAGCTTCACTATCGCTGAGGGAGTGTGAAACTCCATGCCCGGATATGTCAGCGATTGGGTCGGTGCCCGATGTAACCTTGAAAAGTTGATGATCCACCCGAAACTCTGGAGAGTCTCCAGCGCCACGTTCAGGCTGTGTCGGCATGCCTCTTGAGAGGGTGCCTTGACAAGTGGATCGTCCAGTAAGGATCACAGAGTGACCCTGAGAGTGCAGGACTGCTCCCACTGCTGCCCTGAACTTGGTGAAAACCCGTAGGGCTGTCGCCAGACCGAAGGGCAGTGGTACGCACTGAAGATGCTCGTCTTCAATAACGAAACGTAGCAAACGCTGGTGCTCTGGAGCAATCGGCACGTGGAGATAAGCATCCTGATGTCTATTGATGCTAGGAAATCTCCTTGAGACATTGAGGCAATGACGGAGCGGAGGGTTACATCCGGAACCGCCTGGCCTTCACGTGCTTGGTGAGCAGTTTTAGGTCCAGAAAGGAACGGAAAAAGCCACCCTTTTTTGGCACCCCAATAAGATTGGAGGAAAAAACCGTGTCTTGTTCCTGAAGAGGAACAGGGATTACCACTCCTTCTGCCTGCAGAAGAGCATCGGCTCGGTGGGGGGGGGGGGGGGGGGGAGTTCTGAAGAGTCGAGCCGGAGGACGAGAACAGAGCTCTATCCTGTACACGTGAGACACAATGTCTCTCACCCACCGGTCTGTGACCTGTGGCAGCTAAATGTACCCAGAAGCGGGAGATTCTGCCACCAACCGCGGATGCGGAGAGAGAGAGCTGAAATACATGAGGAGATCGCCTTGGTAGCGGTTCCTCTTGCTGCCTTCCTTGGGCGTGAATGAGCCCGGCCGGAATCTGAGCCCCTCTGAGCCTTTTGAGCCCTTTTAGACGAGGACCATTGGGACTTGCCCGAGCCTGGGAAGGACCAACCTCGACTGTCCCCCCAGGACAGCATTACTAGGGTAAGTCGCAATGCAGACATTGCGAGGTTAAGGACACCACCTGCGGCACAGATGTACATGCGCTCAAGAGCAGCTGCGCAAGACCAGCTGAAATAGGTTAGAGTGCCCATACGGCTGCGAATGCCGGAGCAACCGACACGCTGATAGCTACACAGACAGATTTCAACCAGAGGTCTATCTGTCTGTCAATGGCATCTTTAAGTGAATTCCCATCTTCACTGCAACTATGGATCTAGCCGCAAGCCTGGAGATTGGGGGATCCACCTTTGGACCCTGGGTCCAGTGCTTTACCACGTCAGGGTAAAGGGATAACGTGCATCCTTAATACGTTTGGAGAAAACGTTTATCTGGTAAGCGTGGTGTTTCTGAACTGCGTCTCTGAAGTCAGCGTGGCCAGAAAAAGTACTCAATCTATGCATGAGTACTGAGAAAGGATTTCTCCTGCTGTGAAGCTGACTCCTCCACTGGGGGAGCTGAGGGAGAAATATGCAACATTCCATTGATGGACGCTATAAGATCATTCACTATGGCGTCACCATCCGGTGTATCCGGATTGAGAGCGGTGTCAGGACCAAAGCCCTGATCAGCTACGTCTGCCTCATCATACAGAGAGTCGTCCAGCTGGGACCTTGACCAGTGATGAAGCCGAGTGCCGCACCCAGCGAGCTAGCTTAGGCTGTCTGGGACTGCCGTCCGTGTCAGAACCTTCACCCTGGAATGCCTGGGACCCCCCCGGAGCACTGAGTGCGTTCCAAATGAGGGTGGCCAGGGAGCATTAATCAAGATTGCCCATGGCCTGTCTGGACTGCAAAGTCTCCATCCCATGACAATCTCCGTCCCTGTCCCTGGACAGGGTTCGCAGGTGGTTCCTTTGGCCACCTCTAGTAGAGACCCCGGCTGACCAAGTGCTACAGGGGAGCATTGCACACAATGGGGGTCAGTGGAACCTGCCGGTGGAACAGTATCACATGCAGGAAAAGCAGCATAGAAAGCCTGTGTTGCTTTTTTGCTGCTGTATTCTAGTCATCTATGCAATGTATAGCATACAAGCATAAACACTTCAGCACATGCAATAGAAGCAGCATAGAAAGCCTGTGCCTTGGCACCCTTGCTTTTTTGCTGCTGTTGTCCAGCCATCTAGGAGAATATAGCCCAGAGTAGCGACCGTACAGTGCAATGTATAGCATACAAGCATATATACAAATGAACACTTCAGCACATGCAGTACAAGCAGCCTATAAAGCCTGTGCCTTGGCGCCCATGCTTTTTTGCTGCTGTTGTCCAGCCATCTAGGAGAATATAGCCCAGAGTAGCGACCGTACAGTGCAATGTATAGCATACAAGCATATATACAAATGAACACTTCAGCACATGCAGTACAAGCAGCCTATAAAGCCTGTGCCTTGGCACCCATGCTTTTTTGCTGCTGTTGTCCAGCCCTCTAGGAGAATATAGCCAAGAGTAGCGACCGTACAGTGCAATGTATAGCATACAAGCATAAGTACAAATGAACACTTCAGCCATGCAATACAAGCAGCCTAGAAAACCTGTGCCTTAGCACCCTTGCGTTTTTGCTGCTGTTATCTCGCCATCTAGGAGGGCATATAGCCAAAGATAGCGACCTACAGTGCAGTGTATAGCATACAAGCATAAAAAACAAATGGACACTTCGGTATTTAGTGGGGTCAGCACTTCAGGTGCTGCTTACCGCCCGCCTATAACGCGGGTGTGTGGTCGCCAGAGCCCTGTGTTGTTGCCCAGAGCATGTCTCCGTTCCCCAGCTCGGACTGCGTGCAGGAATGGCTGCCGGCGTCCTTCTCCAGCTCGTGTGACGAGGGGCGGGCCGTGGGCGTGCCCCAGACAAGAGCGGGAAACTGGCGTCCCACTGTGTCCAGTGAAGGGGGCTGGAGAATGCAAAGCAGACTCCAGCCCTCGGTGCTGACTGTCTGTACAGCGTCCCGCCTCTCCCCTGACTGGCAGGGCTGGAGGCGGGAACGAAACGAAAACTAGGCCGCAAAGCCGGGGACTCGAGTAATAAGCGCGGCCGTCCATGTGCACGGCCAGCGCGGAAGTCCCCGGCGCACCACAAGTCCCAGCCGCGCCACAATGTCAAAAACACCCAGCAGCGGCCGGCGCGGCAGTTCCCAATACATAAAGTCACTCAGCAAAGCTGTAGTGAATAATAGCACGAGCGCTCCACGCTGTTGCCCCCGGCGCACTAACACTCCCAGCAATGCTGGTGTGTGTGTGCGCGCTTGCCCGGGGACACAGAGTACCTTAATGTAGCAGGGCCTGTCCCTGACGATACTCAGCTCCATATCCAGCAGGTTCCCTGGGTCTGTGGATGGAGCCCGGTCTCAGTGCCTGGAGACCGGTAAGATCCCACTTCGCCCAGAGCCCTGAGGGGGGATGGGGAAGGAAAACAGCATGTGGGCTCCAGCCTCCGTACCCGCAATGGGTACCTCAACCTTACAAACCGCAAGTGGGGTGAGAAGGGAGCATGCTGGGGACCCCATATGGGCCCACTTTTCTTCCATCCGACATAGTCAGCAGCTGCTGCTGACTAAACAGTGGAGCTATGCGTGGATGTCTGACCTCCTTCGCACAAAGCAGAAAACTGGTGAGCCAGTGATCCCACTGGGGGTGTATAGCCAGAAGGGGAGGGGCCTTACACTTTTTAGTGTATTGCTTTGTGTGGCCTCCGGAGGCAGTAGCTATACACCCAATCGTCAATCGTCTGGGTCTCCCAATGGAGCGCCGAAGAAATTGGGTTTTTCAGGGTCACAGAGACAGAGTTCAAATCGATCTGTGCAGATGTATGAGGAACAATAACCACACAAACGTGTCTCTATTCGGGAGAAGCTCAATAGTCTTCTGATCCGTATACTATAAAATACACACAGTTATTCAGTTCAACATTGTCCCTGATTGGTCAAAGATAACCAGCAATGTCCATATAGTACATCATCAGCCTGTTTCCGGCTTCCTAATACCAGTTTGAATCAGCTACTGAATACTTATTTATTAACACGTTGCTGAGCAAGAAGGAGGAGTCAACTTCCCACATCTCACATCCCACATTTCACATGGTGAGAACTAATTGATTTCAGATTCTCTCAGTATATTCTAAATACCTCTTTGTTCATTTTGCCTTGATTGTCTAGTTAACACATTCCTGATCACACATCTTAAAAGTCTATGCGAGTGTCATTCAGACATACAGATAATTATGCAATGACATCCATGCTTTGATTTACACACACACAGATAATCTTATTACATCTGGACAAACGGCCTATAGCCCCAGCAGGCCTATACCCTCACAACATTAGTTACCTTGTTCTTGGGTCTATTGTGCTGATCTAGTTCTGCCTCCAGAATCTCTTCTGTGATCTGAGCTTTACTCTTCCACTTTCCGGCCGACTCCTTCTGGAACTTGTTGTTCGCTCTCTGATCTGGGAGGACCTTCGGCCTTTTCACAGTCTTTTCTTTACCAAACACTACAGTGTCCCATAACTTTAACCACTTCAAAAGGCAGCGATTCGTATACTGAATGTGTTAAGAGAGGGGGAAATCAATGATTGGGACGCAGGAAAGATTTTTCTTCATGTATATATAAAGCGGTGACTTAACACTTACATCATCACTCAGCAGCTCAGTGTAATGACCTGGCGTGTATCTGTCAACCCAGAGCTTGTGTGAGGACACATCATCCTCATCATCTTCCTCCGCACAGACTGGCTCTAAATTTTCATTATCTGCGTCTTCTAATTCATTCACTTGGCTGTAAAAGGAAGCCCCACTGAGAACTCATGAATCAAGCCGAGCATCCATGTGTATGGGGGAGTAGGGATAGAAAGGTGCTGGCCGGATGTGCGTCCATGTGTATTGGAGAGATTGCGATTAGCTAAACAAGCATCCATGTATATGCGTGGAGAGAAAGCCGTCGTAAAATAAGCATTCATGTATATGGGGGGGGGGGGGAGGAAGGGGGGGGGGGGAAGACAGCCATCATCCTAAAACGAGCATCCATGCATATGTGGGGGGGAGAGATAGCCATCCTAAAACAAGCATCCCCCATATACATGGATGCTCATTTTAGGACAGCTGTCTCTCCCCCCATATGCATGGGAGAGACAGCCGTCCTAAAATGAGCATCCATGCATATGGGGGAAGAGACAGCCGTCCTAAAATGAGCATCCATGCATATGGGGGAAGAGACAGCCGTCCTAAAATGAGCATCCATGCATATGGGGGAAGAGACAGCCGTCCTAAAATGAGCATCCATGCATATGGGGGAAGTGACAGACGTCCTAAAATGAGCATCCATGCATATGGGGGAAGAGACAGCCGTCCTAAAATGAGCATCCATGCATATGGGGGAAGTGACAGCCGTCCTAAAATGAGCATCCATGCATATGGGGGAAGTGACAGCCGTCCTAAAATGAGCATCCATGCATATGGGGGAAGAGACAGCCGTCCTAAAATGAGCATCCATGCATATGGGGGAAGAGACAGCCGTCCTAAAATGAGCATCCATGCATATGGGGGAAGAGACAGCCGTCCTAAAATGAGCGTCCATGCATATGGGGGAAGAGACAGCCGTCCTAAAATGAGCATCCATGCATATGGGGGAAGAGACAGCCGTCCTAAAATGAGCGTCCATGCATATGGAGGAAGAGACAGCCGTCCTAAAATGAGCATCCATGCATATGGGGGGAAGAGACAGCCGTCCTAAAATGAGCATCCATGCATATGGGGGAAGTGACAGCCGTCCTAAAATGAGCATCCATGCATATGGGGGAAGAGACAGCCGTCCTAAAATGAGCATCCATGCATATGGGGGAAGAGACAGCCGTCCTAAAATGAGCATCCATGCATATGGGGGAAGAGACAGCCGTCCTAAAATGAGCATCCATGCATATGGGGGAAGAGACAGCCGTCCTAAAATGAGCATCCATGCATATGGGGGAAGTGACAGACGTCCTAAAATGAGCATCCATGCATATGGGGGGAAGAGACAGCCGTCCTAAAATGAGCATCCATGCATATGGGGGAAGTGACAGCCGTCCTAAAATGAGCATCCATGCATATGGGGGAAGTGACAGCCGTCCTAAAATGAGCATCCATGCATATGGGGGAAGAGACAGCCGTCCTAAAATGAGCATCCATGCATATGGGGGAAGAGACAGCCGTCCTAAAATGAGCGTCCATGCATATGGGGGAAGAGACAGCCGTCCTAAAATGAGCGTCCATGCATATGGGGGAAGAGACAGCCGTCCTAAAATGAGCGTCCATGCATATGGGGGAAGAGACAGCCGTCCTAAAATGAGCGTCCATGCATATGGGGGAAGAGACAGCCGTCCTAAAATGAGCATCCATGCATATGGGGGGAAGAGACAGCCGTCCTAAAATGAGCATCCATGCATATGGGGGAAGTGACAGCCGTCCTAAAATGAGCATCCATGCATATGGGGGAAGAGACAGCCGTCCTAAAATGAGCATCCATGCATATGGGGGAAGAGACAGCCGTCCTAAAATGAGCATCCATGCATATGGGGGAAGTGACAGCCGTCCTAAAATGAGCATCCATGCATATGGGGGAAGAGACAGCCGTCCTAAAATGAGCATCCATGCATATGGGGGGAAGAGACAGCCGTCCTAAAATGAGCATCCATGCATATGGGGGAAGAGACAGCCGTCCTAAAATGAGCATCCATGCATATGGGGGAAGAGACAGCCGTCCTAAAATGAGCATCCATGCATATGGGGGAAGAGACAGCCGTCCTAAAATGAGCATCCATGCATATGGGGGAAGAGACAGCCGTCCTAAAATGAGCATCCATGCATATGGGGGAAGAGACAGCCGTCCTAAAATGAGCATCCATGCATATGGGGGAAGAGACAGCTGTCGTAAAATCAAATGAGGATCCATGCAATATGGGGGAGAGACAGTAGTCGTAAAATGAGCATCCATGCATATGGGGGGGGGGGGGGACACAGCCGTCCTAAAATGAGCATTCATGTATATGGGGGGGGGGGGGGGAAGAGATAGCAGTCATAAAATGAGCAGCCATGTATATGGGGGGAGAGATAGTCGTAAAATGAGCATCCATATTTATGGAGGGTTAGCTGTCGGTGGCTAAACGAGCATCCATGTGTATGGAGGGGTCAGGAGTGATAGTTGCTGCTTGAATTGAGTGTCCATGGACGTCACTCGCTCAGCACCTTTACATCTCGTTACCTGTTCAGCATTTCTGTAAGGCGCTGGGACTCCTCTAACACCTGCCTTCTGCGCTGAAAGACAAGAAATGTCTTGGTCAATATACAAATGTTATACCAAGTGATGCCCTGAAGAAATCCTAAAAAAGGCTTGTCTGAGAGAGTAGACACTTTGGGCAATATTCCTATTCTTTCATGGCTAGTACCAATGACATTGCTTGCATTAAATATCTTCTTGGCCGGATCTCCATCAAGCAATAATTTCACCTAACCTAATATGACACCAACATGATTCTGTGATAGAGCCCAGGCTCCCTGCCCCACCATTACCACAGTCTTCTATCTTGTAAGCCGCAGGCTGCTGTGGATGGGAATTAGGCGAGAATAAGGTTGTTTTAATAGAGACTGTGAGAAAGTGGGGGCTGTCATTTTATATAGGGTCGTTGTGGGGGCATCATACTGTGCAGGGGCCATGAAAGAGGTATTGTATGGGAGGGATGAGAACACTAAAGGGTGCTTTACACGCTGCGACATCGCTAGCGATCTCGTTAGCGATGTACCCTGCCAGATCGCACATAGGTCGGTTTTATAGCACCGGTCAGAGGTGCGATCTCGGCAGATCGCATCTGCGATCTGGCGTGTCACATCCCTAGCGAGATCGCTAGTGATGTTGCAGCGTGTAAAGCACCCTTAAGGGGCTTCATCAGACCACAATTCAATTACTCTATTTGCTGCAATACATGTACCTCTCCCAGTCTTTAAACTTGGGAGGTGACTGCGCCCATGAGTGATGGATTGCCTGCTCTGCCTGCACTATTTTTTTCCAGGGTAGTTTTTACTTGAAGGGGGCACTTTGGGGCATTGTAACACCTTATCATCGGGACGCACCACTG
Source organism: Anomaloglossus baeobatrachus (assembly GCF_048569485.1). Classification (NCBI taxonomy): domain Eukaryota; kingdom Metazoa; phylum Chordata; class Amphibia; order Anura; family Aromobatidae; genus Anomaloglossus; species Anomaloglossus baeobatrachus. The sequence continues at coordinate 285,838,873 of NC_134359.1, read as the reverse complement.
TGAATAAGCCGCCCTATGAACACCTCTTTACAGAGGATCTGTGGAATTAATTTATAAGAATAGCCGGGGCGATGATCAAACGTTCGTTATTCATTAAAAAGACAAAACGTTCCTCTCCTCTTTGCTGCGGGCACAATCATCAGCATCATTGGCAAAACATCTGCTGGTGAACATGAGATCTGCTGCCAGCAATAATGTACAGATCAAAGACAAACAAGCACGTCGTCTGCTGATCGCCGGGCAGGCTTACATTTGGGCAATCTGTCAACGAAGAAGGGAATTTTGTTTACTTACCGTAAATTCCTTTTCTTCTAGCTCTAATTGGGAGACCCAGACAATTGGGTGTATAGGCTATGCCTCCGGAGGCCGCACAAAGTATTACACTTAAAAGTGTTAAGCCCCTCCCCTTCTGCCTATACACCCCCCGTGCTCCCACGGGCTCCTCAGTTTTGGTGCAAAAGCAAGAAGGAGGAAAAGATTATAAACTGGTGTAAAGTAGATTCAATCCGAAGGAATATCGGAGAACTGAAACCAAACAACATGAACAACATGTGTACACAAAAAAACAGGGGCGGGTGCTGGGTCTCCCAATTAGAGCTAGAAGAAAAGGAATTTACGGTAAGTAAACAAAATTCCCTTCTTTGTCGCTCTATTGGGAGACCCAGACAATTGGGATGTCCAAAAGCAATCCCTGGGTGGGTAAAATAATACCTCGTAATAGAGCCGTAAAACGGCCTCTTCCTACAGGTGGGCAACCGCCGCCTGAAGGACTCGTCTACCTAGGCTGGCATCCGCCGAAGCATAGGTATGCACCTGATAGTGTTTCGTGAAAGTGTGCAGGCTCGACCAGGTAGCCGCCTGACACACCTGCTGACCCGTAGCCTGGTGCCTCAAAGCCCAGGACGCGCCCCCGGCTCTGGTAGAATGGGCCTAGAGCCCTGAGGGAACCGGCAGCCCGGTAAGCTTCGAGAATTGGTTCCTTGATCCACCGGGCCAGGGATGATTTGGAAGCCTGTGACCCTTTACGCTGGCCAGCGACAAGGACAAAGAGTGCATCCGAGCGGCGCAGGGGCGCCGTACGAGAAATGTAGAGCCTGAGTGCTCTCACCAGATCTAACCAGTGCAAATCCTTTTCACATTGGTTAACTGGATGATGACAAAAAGAGGGTAAGGAGATATCCTGATTGAGATGAAAGGGGGGTACCACCCTTGGGAGAAATTTCAGAACCGGACGCAGAACCACCTTGTCCTGGTGAACACCAGGAAAGGGGCTTTGCACGACAACATTGCTAGCTCAGACACTCTCCGAAGTGAAGTGACTGCTACTAGGAAAATCACTTTCTGCGAAAGGCGTGAGAAAGAAATATCCCTTATTGGATCGAATGGTGGTTTCTGAAGAACCATCAGCACCCCGTTCAGATCCCAGGGTTCTAACGGCCGCTTGTAAGGATGAACGATGTGACAACCCCCTGCAGGAACGTGCATACCTGTGGAAGTCTGGCTAGGCGCTACTGGAAAAAACACAGAGAGCGCTGAGACTTGTCCCTTAATGGAGCCGAGCGACAAACCCTTTTCCAGTCCAGATTGAAGGAAGGACAGAAAAATGGGCAAGGCAAAAGGCCAGGGAGAAAAACCCCGAGCAGAGCACCACGACAGGAAATTTTTCCACGTCCTGTGGTAGATCTTGGCGGACGTTGGTTTCCTAACCTGTCTCATAGTGGCAATGACCTCTTGAGATAATCCTGAAGACGCTAGATCTAGGACTCAATGGCCACAGTGTCAGGTTGAGGGCCGCAGAATTCAGATGGAAAAACGGCCCTTGAGACAGCAAGTCTGGTCGGACTGGTAGTGCCCACGTTTGGCCTACCGTGAGATGCCACAGATCCGGGTACCACGACCTCCTCGGCCAGTCTGGAGTGACGAGGATGGCGCGGCGGCAGTCGGCCCTGATCGTGCGTAACACTCTGGGCAACAGTGCCAGCGGAGGAAACACATAAGGGAGTTGAAACTGCGACCAATTCCGAACTAAGGCGTCTGCCGCCATAGCTCTGTGATCGTGAGAGCGTGCCATGAATGCCATGACCTTGTTGTTGTGCCGGGACGCCATTAGGTCGACGTCCGGCCTCCCTCAGCGGCAACAGATCTCCTGAAACACGCCCGGGTGAAGAGACCATTCCCCTGCGTCCATGCCCTGGCGACTGAGAAAGTCTGCTTCCCAGTTTTCGACGCCCGGGATGTGAACTGCGGAGATGGTGGAGGCCGTGGCTTCCACCCACATCAAAATCCGCCGGACTTCCTGGAAGGCTTGCCGACTGCGTGTTCCGCCTTGGTGGTTGATGTAAGCCACCACTGTGGAGTTGTCCGACTGAATTCGGATCTGCTTGCCTTCCAGCCACTGCTGGAACACTTTTTAGGGCAAGATACACTGCCCTGATCTTCAGAACATTGATCTGAAGCGAGGACTCTTGCTGAGTCCACGTACCCTGAGCCCTGTGGTGGAGAAGAAGGGAATTTTGTTACTTACCGTAAATTCCTTTTCTTCTAGCTCCTATTGGGAGACCCAGACGATTGGGTGTATAGTACTGCCTCCGGAGGCCACACAAAGCATTACACTAAAAAGTGTAAGGCCCCTCCCCTTATGGCTATACACCCCCAGTGGGATCACTGGCTCACCAGTTTTAGTGCAAAAGCAAGAAGGAGGAAAGCCAATAACTGGTTTAAACAAATTCACTCCGAAGTAACATCGGAGAACTGAAAACCATTCAACATGAACAACATGTGTACCCGAAAAACAACCAAAAATCCCGAAGGACAACAGGGCGGGTGCTGGGTCTCCCAATAGGAGCTAGAAGAAAAGGAATTTACGGTAAGTAACAAAATTCCCTTCTTCGGCGCTCCATTGGGAGACCCAGACGATTGGGACGTCCAAAAGCTGTCCCTGGGTGGGTAAAGAAATACCTCATGTTAGAGCTGCAAAGACAGCCCTCCCCTACGGGGAGGCAACTGCCGCCTGCAGGACTCTTCTACCTAGGCTGGCGTCCGCCGAAGCATAGGTATGCACCTGATAATGTTTGGTGAGAGTGTGCAGACTCGACCAGGTAGCTGCCTGGCACACCTGTTGAGCCGTAGCCTGGTGTCGTAATGCCCAGGACGCACCCACGGCTCTGGTAGAATGGGCCTTCAGCCCTGATGGAACCGGAAGCCCCGCAGAACGGTAGGCTTCAAGAATTGGTTCTTTGATCCATCGAGCCAGGGTGGCTTTGGAAGCCTGCGACCCTTTGCGCTTACCAGCGACAAGGACAAAGAGTGCATCCGAGCGGCGCAGGGGCGCCGTGCGGGAAATGTAGATTCTGAGTGCTCTCACCAGATCCAACAAATGTAAATCCTTTTCATACCGATGAACTGCATGCGGATAAAAGGAAGGCAAGGAGATATCCTGATTAAGATGAAAAGAGGATACCACCTTAGGGAGAAACTCCTGAATGGGGCGCAGCACTACCTTGTCCTGGTGGAACACCAGGAAAGGAGCTTTGGATGACAGCGCTGCTAGTTCAGACACTCTCCGAAGAGACGTGACCGCTACCAGAAAGGCCACTTTCTGTGAGAGTCGAGAAAGTGACACATCCCTCAGAGGCTCGAAGGGCGGCTTCTGGAGAGCAACAAGGACCTTGTTTAGATCCCACGGATCTAACGGCCGCCTGTACGGAGGTACGATATGACAAACCCCCTGCAGGAACGTGCGCACCTGAGAAAGTCGTGCTAGACGCTTCTGAAAAAACACGGATAGTGCCGAGACTTGCCCTTTAAGGGAGCCGAGCGACAAGCCCTTTTCCAACCCAGATTGCAGGAAGGAAAGAAAGACAGGTAACGCGAATGGCCAGGGGGATACTCCTTGTGCAGAGCACCAGGATAAGAAAAACTTCCACGTTCTGTGGTAAATCTTAGCAGAAGTGGACTTCCTAGCCTGTCTCATGGTGGCCACGACCCCTTGGGATAATCCTGAAGACGCTAGGATCCAGGACTCAATGGCCACACAGTCAGGTTCAGGGCCGCAGAATTCCGATGGAAAAAAGGCCCTTGGGACAGTAAGTCTGGACGGTCTGGAAGTGCCCACGGTTGGCCGACCGTGAGATGCCACAGATCCGGGTACCACGACCTCCTCGGCCAGTCTGGGGCGACGAGTATGACGCGGCCGCAATCGGATCTGATCTTGCGTAACACTCTGGGCAAGAGTGCCAGAGGTGGAAACACATAAGGGAGCCGGAACTGCGACCAATCTTGCACTAAGGCGTCTGCCGCCAGAGCTCTTTGATCGCGAGACCGCGCTATGAAGGTCGGGACCTTGTTGTTGTGCCGAGACGCCATTAGGTCGACGTCCGGCACCCCCCAGCGGCGGCAGATTTCCTGAAACACGTCCGGGTGAAGGGACCATTCCCCTGCGTCCATGCCCTGGCGACTGAGGAAGTCTGCTTCCCAGTTTTCTACGCCCGGGATGTGAACTGCTGATATGGTGGATGCTCTTTCCTCCACCCACATCAGAATCCGCCTGACTTCCTGGAAGGCTTGCCGACTGCGTGTCCCTCCTTGGTGGTTGATGTATGCCACCGCTGTGGAGTTGTCCGACTGAATTCGGATCTGCTTTCCTTCCAGCCACTGCTGGAAGGCTAATAGGGCAAGATACACTGCCCTGATTTCCAGAACATTGATCTGAAGGGTGGACTCCTGCTGAGTCCACGTCCCTTGAGCCCTGTGGTGGAGAAAAACTGCTCCCCACCCTGACAGACTCGCGTCTGTCGTGACCACTGCCCAGGATGGGGGCAGGAATGATCTTCCCTGTGATAATGAGGTGGGAAGAAGCCACCATTGCAGAGAGTCCTTGGCCGTCTGAGAAGAAGGGAATTTTGTTACTTACCGTAAATTCCTTTTCTTCTAGCTCTTATTGGGAGACCCAGACGATTGGGTGTATAGCACTGCCTCCGGAGGCCACACAAAGCAATTACACTAAAAAGTGTAAGGCCCCTCCCCTTCTGGCTATACACCCCCAGTGGGATCACTGGCTCACCAGTTTTAGTGCAAAAGCAAGAAGGAGGAAAGCCAATAACTGGTTTAAACAAATTCTCTCCGAGTAACATCGGAGAACTGAAAACCGTTCAACATGAACAACATGTGTACCCGCAAACAAACGAAAAATCCCGAAGGACAACAGGGCGGGTGCTGGGTCTCCCAATAAGAGCTAGAAGAAAAGGAATTTACGGTAAGTAACAAAATTCCCTTCTTCTTCGGCGCTCTATTGGGAGACCCAGACGATTGGGACGTCCAAAAGCTGTCCCTGGGTGGGTAAAGAAATACCTCATGTTAGAGCTGCAAGACAGCCCTCCCCTACGGGGAGGCAACTGCCGCTTGCAGGACTCTTCTACCTAGGCTGGCGTCCGCCGAAGCATAGGTATGCACCTGATAATGTTTGGTGAAAGTGTGCAGACTCGACCAGGTAGCTGCCTGGCACACCTGTTGAGCCGTAGCCTGGTGTCGTAATGCCCAGGACGCACCCACGGCTCTGGTAGAATGGGCCTTCAGCCCTGATGGAACCGGAAGCCCAGCAGAACGGTAGGCCTCAAGAATTGGTTCTTTGATCCATCGAGCCAGGGTGGCCTTAGAAGCCTGCGACCCTTTGCGCTTACCAGCGACAAGGACAAAGAGTGCATCCGAACGGCGCAAGGGCGCCGTGCGGGAAATGTAGATTCTGAGTGCTCTCACCAGATCTAACAAATGTAAATCCTTCTCATACCGATGAACTGCATGAGGACAAAACGAAGGCAAAGAGATATCCTGATTAAGATGAAAAGAGGATACCACCTTCGGGAGAAACTCCTGAATGGGGCGCAGCACAACCTTGTCCTGGTGGAAGACCAGGAAGGGAGCCTTGGATGATAGTGCTGCCAGCTCAGACACTCTCCGAAGAGATGTGATCGCTACCAGAAAAGCCACTTTCTGTGATAGTCTAGAAGTGAAACCTCCCTCAGAGGCTCGAAGGGCGGCTTCTGGAGGGCAACTAGTACCCTGTTCAGATCCCATGGATCTAACGGCCGCTTGTACGGGGGTACGATATGGCAAACCCCCTGTAGGAACGTGCGCACCTTAGGAAGGCGTGCCAAACGCCTCTGAAAAAAGACGGATAGCGCCGAGACCTGACCTTTAAGGGAGCCGAGCGACAAACCTTTTTCTAACCCAGATTGCAGGAAAGAAAGAAAGGTAGGCAATGCAAATGGCCAGGGAGACACTCCCTGAGCAGAGGACCAGGATAAGAATATCCTCCACGTTCTGTGGTAGATCTTAGCGGACGTGGGCTTCCTAGCCTGTCTCATGGTGGCAACGACCCCTTGGGACAATCCTGAAGACGCTAGGATCCAGGACTCAATGGCCACACAGTCAGGTTCAGGGCCGCAGAATTCCGATGGAAAAACGGCCCTTGGGACAGTAAGTCTGGTCGGTCTGGGAGTGCCCATGGTTGGCCGACCGTGAGCTGCCACAGATCCGGATACCACGCCCTCCTCGGCCAGTCTGGGGCGACAAGTATGACGCGGCTGCAATCGGATCTGATCTTGCGTAGCACTCTGGGCAAGAGTGCCAGAGGTGGAAACACATAAGGGAGCCGGAACTGCGACCAATCTTGCACTAGGGCGTCTGCCGCCAGCGCTCTTTGATCGCGAGACCGTGCCATGAAGGTTGGGACCTTGTTGTTGTGCCGTGACGCCATTAGGTCGACGTCCGGCACCCCCCAGCGGCGACAGATTTCCTGAAACACGTCTGGGTGAAGGGACCATTCCCCTGCGTCCATGCCCTGGCGACTGAGGAAGTCTGCTTCCCAGTTTTCTACGCCGGGGATGTGAACTGCGGATATGGTGGAGGCTGTGGCTTCCACCCACATCAGAATCCGCCGGACTTCCTGGAAGGCTTGCCGACTGCGTGTCCCCCCTTGGTGGTTGATGTATGCCACCGCTGTGGAGTTGTCCGACTGAATTCGGATCTGCCTTCCTTCCAGCCACTGCTGGAAGGCTAGTAGGGCAAGATACACTGCTCTGATTTCCAGAACATTGATCTGAAGGGTGGACTCCTGCTGAGTCCACGTACCCTGAGCCCTGTGGTGGAGAAACACTGCTCCCCACCCTGACAGACTCGCGTCTGTCGTGACCACCGCCCAAGACGGTGGTAGGAAGGATCTTCCCTGTGATAATGAGGTGGGAAGAAGCCACCACTGCAGAGAGTCTTTGGCCGTCTGGGAAAGGGAGACTTTCCTGTCCAGGGATGTTGACTTCCCGTCCCATTGGCGGAGAATGTCCCATTGAAGTGGACGCAGATGAAACTGCGCAAACGGAACCGCCTCTATTGCCGCCACCATCTTCCCGAGGAAGTGCATGAGGCGTCTTAAGGAGTGCGACTGACTTTGAAGGAGAGCCTGCACCCCAGTTTGTAGAGACCGCTGCTTGTCCAGCGGAAGCTTCACTATCGCTGAGAGAGTATGAAACTCCATGCCAAGATACGTTAGTGATTGGGTCGGTGACAGATTTGACTTTGGGAAGTTGATGATCCACCCGAACGCCTGGAGAGTCTCCAGTGCAACATTCAGGCTGAGTTGGCATGCCTCTTGAGAGGGTGCCTTGACCAGTAGATCGTCCAAGTAAGGGATCACAGAGTGTCCGTGAGAGTGCAAGACTGCTACCACTGCCGCCATGATCTTGGTGAACACCCGAGGGGCTGTCGCCAGACCAAATGGCAGAGCTACGAACTGAAGATGGTCGTCTCCTATCACGAAGCGTAGAAAGCGTTGGTGCTCTGTAGCAATCGGCACGTGGAGATAAGCATCTTTGATGTCTATTGATGCTAGGAAATCTCCTTGAGACATTGAGGCAATGACTGAGCGGAGGGATTCCATCCGGAACCGCCTGGCGTTCACATGCTTGTTGAGCAGTTTTAGGTCCAGAACAGGACGGAAGGAGCCGTCCTTTTTTGGAACCACAAAGAGATTGGAGTAAAAACCTTGCCCTTGTTCCTGCAGAGGAACAGGGATCACCACTCCTTCTGCTTTTAGTGAGCACACCGCCTGCAGAAGGGCATCTGCTCGGTCGGGATGTGGGGAGGTTCTGAAGAACCGAGGCGGAGGACGAGAACTGAATTCTATCCTGTACCCGTGAGACAAAATGTCTGTTACCCACCGGTCTTTGACCTGTGGCAGCCAAATGTCGCAAAAGCGGGAGAGCCTGCCACCGACCGAGGATGCGGAGGGATGAGGCCGAAAGTCATGAGGCAGCCGCCTTGGAAGCGGTTCCTCCGGTTGCTTTCTTGGGGCGTGAGTGAGCCCGCCAGGAATCTGAGCTCCTTTGCTCTTTCTGAGTCCCTTTGGACGAGGAGAATTGGGTCTTGCCGGAGCCTCGAAAGGACCGAAACCTCGACTGCCACTTCCTCTGTTGAGGTTTGCTTGATCTGGGCTGGGGTAAGGAGGAGTCTTTACCCTTGGATTGCTTAATGATTTCAGCCAATTGTTCACCAAACAGTCTATCTACAGATAGTGGCAAGCTGGTTAAACATTTTTTGGAAGCAGAATCCGCTTTCCATTCCTTTAACCACAAGGCTCTGCGCAAGACCACAGAGTTGGCAGACGCCATTGAGGTACGGCTTGTAGAGTCCAGGACAGCGTTGATAGCGTAAGTCGCAAACACAGACATTTGCGAGGTTAGGGACGCTACTCGCGGCACTGCTGGACGTATGATAGAGTCCACCTGTGCCAGACCAGCTGAAATAGCTTGGAGTGCCCACACGGCCGCGAATGCTGGAGCAAACGACGCGCCGATAGCTTCATAGACAGACTTTAACCAAAGGTCCATCTGTCTGTCATTGGCATCTTTAAGTGAAGCCCCATCCTCCACTGCAACTATGGATCTAGCCGCAAGCCTGGAGATTGGGGGGTCCACCTTTGGACACTGGGTCCAGCGTTTGACCACGTCAGGGGGAAAGGGATAACGTGTATCCTTAAGACGTTTGGAGAAACGCTTGTCTGGGTAAGCATGGTGTTTCTAGACTGATTCTCTGAAATCAGCGTGGTCCAGAAAAGTACTCAGTTTACGCTTGGGATACCTGAAATGGAACTTCTCCTGCTGTGCAGCTGCCTCCTCTGCAGAAGGGGCAGGGGGAGAAATTTCCAATAGACTATTGATGGCCCCTATAAGGTCATTTACCATGGCGTCACCATCAGGAGTATCCAGATTGAGAGCGGTTTCAGGATTAGACTCCTGATCACCCTCCTCTGTCTCATCATGTAGAGACTCTTCTCGCTGAGACCCTGATCCGCGTGATGACGTGGAGGGTCTCTCCCAGCGAGCACGCTTAGGCTGCCTGGGACTGTCATCTGAATCAGAGCCGTCAGGCTGAGATGCCTGGGACCCCCTTGAATCACGGATTAACTCCAACTGAGGGGGACCGGGGAACGTTGCCGCAGCAGTGTCCATGGTCTGAGTAACTGGCCTGGCCAGCAAGGTCTCTAGTATCTTTGTCATAGTGACAGACATCTTGTCAGCAAAAACTGCAAACTCTGTCCCCGTCACCGGGACAGGGTTCACCGGCGACTCTGCCTGGGCCACTACCACCATAGACTCCGGCTGACGAAGTGGCACAGGGACCGAACATTGCACACAATGTGGGTCATTGTAACCTGCCGGTAGATCAGCCCCACAAGCGGCACAAGCAGCGCTTACAGCCTGTGTCTTGGCACCCTTGCGTTTTGCGGATGACATGTTGTCGTCTCCTCAGAGCAAGATAGGGTATACAGCCAAGAAGCGACCTTACAGTGCAATATATATATATCTGGTATAGAGAAAAAAGGTACACCAAAATAACACTGTGGCACTAGTGGGGCCAGCACTAAAGTGCTGCTTACCGCCCGCTTAACGCGGGTGTGTGGTCGCCAGAAATCCCTTGTCTGGGTCTCCCAGAGCCTGTGTCCGTTCTCCAGCCAGACTGCATGTAGGAATGGCTGCCGGCGTCCTATGGAGAGGGGCGGGCCCTGGGCGTGTGCAGACAAAGAGCGGGAAACCTGCGTCCCACTGTGCTCAGTGAGAGGGCTGGAGCATGTAAATAAGACTCCAGCCCTCGGCGCTGATTAATCGTACAGCGTCTCTCCCTTGCCCTGATTGACAGGGTGGGGGCGGGAACGAAGCGGAGCTAGGCCGCAGAAGCCGGGGACTAAATTTATAAGCGACGCCGTCGTAAAAGCACGGTCGGCGCTAAGTCCCCGGCGCACTACAAGTCGCAGCCGCGCCGCCGCTCCAGGGGCGGCCGGCGCGGCAGTCCCCAACACATAAAGTCACTCAGAAAAACTGTAGTGACTGTAACCCCAGCGCGCAGCGCTACTGTCCCCGGCGCACTAGCACACCCAGCAAGTCTGGAATGTGCGCGGCCTGTTTGGGACACAGAGTACCTGAATGTCGCAGGGCCCTGTCCCTGAACGGTACCCAGCTCCGTATCCAGCAGGTTCCATGGGTCTGTGGATGGAGCCCGGCCTCAGGGCTTGGGGGCCGGTAAGATCCCACTTCCTCAGAGCCCCTCAGGGGGATGGGGAAGGAAAACAGCATGTGGGCTCCAGCCTCCGTACCCCCAATGGGTACCTCAACCTTAACAAACACCGCCGACATAAAGTGGGGTGAGAAGGGAGCATGCTGGGGGCCCTAGTATGGGCCCTCTTTTCTTCCATCCGACATAGTCAGCAGCTGCTGCTGACTAAACAGTGGAGCTATGCGTGGATGTCTGACCGCCTTCGCACAAAGCAGAAAACTGGTGAGCCAGTGATCCCACTGGGGGTGTATAGCCAGAAGGGGAGGGGCCTTACACTTTTTAGTGTAATGCTTTGTGTGGCCTCCGGAGGCAGTACTATACACCCAATCGTCTGGGTCTCCCAATGGAGCGCCGAAGAAAGACTGCTCCCCACCCTGACAGACTCGCGTCCGTCGTGACCACCTCCCAGGATGGGGGTAGGAAGGATTTCCCATGCGATAATGAAGTGGGAAGAAAGCCACCCCCTAAGGGAAGCTTTGGTTGCCTGAGAGAGGGAGACGTTCCTGTCGAGGGACGTCGGTTTCCTGTCCTATTTGCGTAGGATGTCCCAATGAAGAGGACGCAGGTGAAACTGCGCGAAAGGAACTGCCTCCATTGCTGCCACCATCTTCCCCAGGAAGTGCATGAGGCCCTTCAAGGGGTGTGCTTGACCTTGAAGGAGAGATTGCACCCCTTTCTGTAGTGAACGCTTGTTGATCAGCGGAAGCTTCACTATCGCCGATAGGGTATGAAACTCCATGCCAAGATATGTCAGCGATTGGGCTGGTGTCAGATTTGACTTTGGAAAATTGATGATCCACCCGAAACTCTGGAGAGCTCCCAGAGAAGCGTCGGGGCTGTGTTGGCATGCCTCTTGAGAGGGTGCCTTGATCAGCAGATCGTCCAAGTAAGGGATCACCGAGTGACCCTGAGAGTGGAGGACCGCAACTACTGTAGCCCTGACCTTGGTGAAAACCCGTGGGGCTGTAGCCAGGCCGAACTGCAGTGCCACGAACTGCAGGTGTTCGTCTCCTATGGTGAAGCGCAGGAAGCGTTGGTGCTCTGGAGCCACCGGTACGTGGAGAAAAGCATCTTTGATATCGATCGATGCAAGGAAATCTTCTGGGGACATTGAGTCGATGACGGAGCGGAGGGTTTCCATCCGGAACCGTCTGGTCTATACGTGTTTGTTGAGCAGTTACGGGTCCAGGACAGGACGGAAAGACCCGTCCTTCTTTGTAACCACAAACAGGTTGGAGAAAAACCCGTGACCCTGTTGCTGAAGAGGAACAGGGACCACCACTCCTTCTGCCCTCAGGGTGCCCAGCGCCTGCAGAAGAGCCTCGGCTCGCTCGGGAGGCGGGGATAACCTGAAGAATCGAGTCGGGGGACGAGAGGCGAACTCTAACTTGTAACCGTGAGACAGAATGTCTCTCGCCCAACGGTCTTTTACCCTTGGCAGCCAGGAGTCGCAAAGGCGGGAAAGCCTGCCACCAACCGAGGATGCGGATTGAGGAGACCGAAAGCCATCAAGAAGCCGCTTTGGTAGCGGCACCTCCGGTGGTCTTTTTGACTTAGACCGCCATGAATCGGAGAGCCCTTGATCTATTCAGAGGCCTTTTGGACGAGGAGAATTGGGACCTGCCCGCGCCCCGAAAGAACCGAAACCTCGACTGCCCCATCCTCTGTTGGGGTATGTTCGGTTTGGGCTGGGGTAAAGATGTATCCTTTCCCTTGTATTGTTTGATGATTTCATCCAAACGTTCGCCAAACAGTCGGTCGCCAGAAATTGGCAAACTGGTTAAACGCTTTTTTGGAAGCAGAATCTGCCTTCCAGTTCCGTAGCCACAAGGCCCTGCAGAGTACCACCGAATTGGCGGAAGCAACCGCCATACGGCTCGCAGAGTCCAGGACAGCATTAATAGCGTAAGACGCAAATGCCGACGTCTGTGTGGCTGCGTCAATTTGCGCTTGACCTGCTGAGATAGCTTGTAGCACCCATACGGCTGCAAATGCTGGTGTAAAAGAAGCGCTGATAGCTTCATAGATGGATTTCAACCAGAGCTCCATCTGCCTGTGAGTGGCATCTTTGATTGATAGACGCTATGGCGTCCCCGTCAGGCGTATCAAGATTGAGAGCGGCCTCAGGATCAGAATCCTGATCAGCTGTCTCCGCTTCATCATCCAGGGATTCCCCCCGCTGAGACCCTGACCAATATGAAGATGTCGAGGGAATTTCCCAGCGAGCTCGCTTAGACGGTCAGGGGCTGGGGTCTGTATCAGAGACCTCACTCTGGGATCTATGAGACACCCCGGGGAGACCTCTGGTCCAACTGAGGTGGGCCAGGGAGCAATGATTCAACAGTGCCCCTGTGCTGAGATACCGGTCTGGATTGCTCAGTGGATCCTGCCGGCAGAGGGGTCGTACATGCGGCGCAGGCAGCATAGTAAGCCTGTGGTTTGGCGCTCCTGCCTTTTATGGGCGCCATGCTGTTGACTTCCCTGAGCAACACAATATATATACAGAATCAACTGTGCACCATACAGTGTAACAGAGAACAATAGAGAAGGGGTTTTATGCCGCGCTGTTCATCAGGAAGGAGGACAAAGAGATGGTCAATGTTCCTTTATTGTAGCTTGTTGTCTACGCGTTTCAGGAGCTCTGCTCCCTTCATCAGGACATACAGTACAAAAAAAAACATATCTGCTGTAACCCTCTGTCTGATACAGCGCCGCACAATTAGCTCTACCCTAACCTACTGTATGCTCACCTATCCCTTGTAGACTGTGAGCCCTCGCGGGCAGGGACCTCTATCCTCCTGTTGTTTTTTTTTTTTTGTACTGTATGTCCTGATGAAGGGAGCAGAGCTCCTGAAACGCGTAGACAACAAGCTACAATAAAGGAACATTGACCATCTCTTTGTCCTCCTTCCTGATGAACAGCGCGGCATAAAACCCCTTCTCTATTGTTCTCTGTTATCAACCACGGGGGCTGCAGCAGACTTCATCTCTACAAAATAAGCTTTTATAGTAGTTGTGACTGTCACAACTACTGAAGGTGAGTGCATTCCCTTTAATTTTTTCCCGGATATATACCGGGTAAGACCCTATTGCGCTTTTTCTTTCCACAGTTTATTTTGCTTTGCACCATACAGTGTAAAGCATATCTTATAAACATATGATTTAAAATTACACTCCTGCACAAATGTGGCTAGCACCACAGATGCTGCATACCCCCCGCATAAAGCGGTTGTGAGGCCACCAGGGTCCCTGCCTGGGTCTGTCAGAATTTGTCCCCCTCTGCAGCATTCAAGGAGCTGACAGGAATGGCTGCCGGCTTCTGAGGAGAGGACAGTGAGGGGGGTGGAGTATGCAAAGCATGCTCCAGCCCTCAGTGCTGCTCATCCTGCGCAGCGTCCCGCCCTTCCCCTGCTTGTCAAGGCTGTGGGCGGGAGGAAGAAAGACTAGGCCGCAAAAGCCGGGGACTCGAGTAATAAACGCGGCCGCCGTAAAAGCGCGGCCGCGCGGAAGTCCCCGGCGCACTACAAGTCCCAGCCGCGCCTCAGTGTCAAAACATGGCGGCGGCGGTCAGCGCGGTAGTCTCCCTACATAAACACACTCAGCGATGCTGAGTGTGTAATGGCACGGCTGCCGGCGTCCTGAGGAGAGGAGGGAGCCGTGGGCGTGACCCTTAGAAAGTGCGGGAACTGGTGCCTCACAGTGCAGTGAGGGGAGTGGAGTATGCAAAGCATGCTCCAGCCCTCACTGCAGCTCGTCTCTAAAGCGTCCCGCCCTTCCCCTGCCTGTCAGGGCTGTGGGCGGGAGGAGGAAACACTAGGCCGTACAAGCCGGGGACTCAAGTAATGAGCGCGGCTGCCATAAAAGCGCGGCCGCGCGGAAGTCCCCGGCGCACTACAAGTCCCAGCCGCGCCTCAGTGTTAAAAACATGGCGGCGGCGGTAGTACGGTAGTCCCCCTACATAAACACACTCAGCGACGCTGAGTGTGTAATGGCACATTAACCCGGTCAGCGCCGCTGTCCCCGGTGCACTAGCACACCCAGCAATGCTGGAGTGTTGCTGTGCGCAGTCCCCACAGGGACACAGAGTACCTTCAAGTAGCAGGGCCATGTCCCTGAACGATACCCGGCTCCTATCCAGCAGAGTCTTAGGAGCTGTGGATGGAGCACGGTCTCAGTGCCTGGAGACCGGTAAGATCCCACTTCACCAAGAGCCCTGAGGGGGATGGGGAAGGAAAACAGCATGTGGGCTCCAGCCTCCGTACCCGCAATGGATACCTCAACCTTAACAACACCGCCGACAAGAGTGGGGTGAGAAGGGAGCATGCTGGGGGCCCTATATGGGCCCACTTTTCTTCCATCCGACATGGTCAGCAGCTGCTGCTGACCCATCTATGGAGCTGTGCGTGCGTGTCTGACCTCCTTCGCACAAAGCAAAAAACTGAGGAGCCCGTGGGAGCACGGGGGGTGTATAGGCAGAAGGGGAGGGGCTAAACACTTTTAGTGTAATACTTTGTGCGGCCTCCGGAGGCATAGCCTATACACCCAATTGTCTGGGTCTCCCAATAGAGCGACAAAGAAATATCATGTCTATGGGGGGAGATCTGAGAAAAAAAAATTAACAAGTTTGGCGACAGGCGCTAGGAGTTGGGCCAATTTTTTTTTTTTATATATGCATTGGTTTACTTAAAGGGGTTTTACGATTAAAAAAAACCCAAAAAAGACCTGTTCCTCAGCTGCAATTTACTTTGAAAACAAAGTGCTTTATACACCCTCCCCAGGTCCGGTGCCACGTCTCTGCCGTTTCTATATGGCCTAAGCCACACAGCATGAAAATCGGAGCGAGTGGAATGCGATAAAACATCGCATTCCACTCGGACCAATATTAGCCTGTGTGTCAGCACCCATGAGCGATTATTTTCTCAGCCCTAATCGGTCCGAGAAAGCAATCGCAGCATGCGATCCTTGTTTCTCTCGCACCCATTCAAGTCTATGGGACAAGGAAAGAAAAGAAGGGAA
This sequence comes from Anomaloglossus baeobatrachus, assembly GCF_048569485.1. Classification (NCBI taxonomy): domain Eukaryota; kingdom Metazoa; phylum Chordata; class Amphibia; order Anura; family Aromobatidae; genus Anomaloglossus; species Anomaloglossus baeobatrachus. The sequence goes on along the minus strand of NC_134359.1, from coordinate 285,823,255 downwards.
TTTTGTTTACTTACCGTAAATTCCTTTTCTTCTAGCTCCTATTGGGAGACCCAGACAATTGGGTGTATAGCTTCTGCCTCCGGAGGCCACACAAAGTATTACACTTTAAAAAGTGTAAACCCTCCCCTCTGCCTATACACCCCCCCGTGTATCACGGGCTCCTCAGTTTTGGTGCAAAAGCAGGAAGGAGGAAACTTATAAATTGGTCTAGGGTAAATTCAATCCGAAGGATGTTCGGAGAACTGAACCATGAACCAAAAGAACAATTCAACATGAACAACATGTGTACACAAAAGAACAACCAGCCCGAAGGGAACAGGGGCGGGTGCTGGGTCTCCCAATAGGAGCTAGAAGAAAAGGAATTTACAGTAAGTAAACAAAATTCCCTTCTTTGTCGCTCCATTGGGAGACCCAGACAATTGGGACGTCCAAAAGCAGTCCCTGGGTGGGTAAAAGAATACCTCAATAACAAGAGCCGAAACGGCCCCCTCTTACAGGTGGGCAACCGCCGCCTGAAGGACTCGCCTACCTAGACTGGCGTCTGCCGAAGCATAGGTATGCACCTGATAGTGCTTCGTGAAAGTGTGCAGACTAGACCAGGTAGCTGCCTGACACACCTGCTGAGCCGTAGCCCGGTGCTGCAATGCCCAGGACGCACCCACGGCTCTGGTAGAATGGGCTTTCAGCCCTGAAGGAATCGGAAGCCCAGAAGAACGGTAGGCTTCAAGAATCGGTTCCTTGATCCACCGAGCCAAGGTTGACTTGGAAGCCTGCGAACCCTTACGCTGGCCAGCGACAAGGACAAGAGCGCATCTGAACGACGCAGGGGCGCCGTGCGAGACACGTAGAGCCGGAGTGCTCTCACCAGATCCAAAGAGTGCAAATCCTTTTCACATTGGTGAATTGGATTAGGGCAAAATGAAGGTAAGGAGATATCCTGATTGAGATGAAAAGTAGATACCACCTTAGGGAGAAATTCCAGAACCGGACGCAGAACCACCTTATCCCGGTGAAACACCAGGAAGGGGGCTTTGCATGATAGCGCTGCAAGCTCAGACACTTGGCCCTTGAGATAGCCGAGTGACAAACCCTTGTCCATTCCGGATTGGAGGAATGAAAGAAAAGTGGGTAAGGCAAACGGCCATGGAGAGAAACCGTTATCAGAGCACCAGGATAAGAAGATTTGCCAAGACCTGTAATAGATCTTGGCGGACATTGGCTTCCTGGCCTGTCTCATGGTGGCAATGACATCCTGAGATAACCCTGAAGACGCTAGGAGCCAGGACTCAATGGCCACACAGTCAGGTTGAGGGCCACAGAATTCAGATGGAAAAATGGCCCTTGTGACAGCAAGTCTGGGCGGTCTGGAAGCGCCCACGGCTGACCCACCGTGAGATGCCACAGATCCGGGTACCACGCCCGCCTCGGCCAGTCTGGAGCGACGAGAATGGCGCGACGGCAGTCGGACCTGATCTTGCGTAACACTCTGGGCAGCATCGCCAGAGGAAGGAACACATAAGGCAGTCGGAACTGCGACCAGTCCTGAACTAACGCGTCCGCCGCCAGAGCTCTGTGATCCTGAGACCGTGCCATGAATGCCGGGACTTTGTTGTTGTGCCGTGACGCCATGAGATCGACGTCCGGCGTTCCCCAGCGGCGACAGATCTCTCGGAACACTTCTGGGTGCAGAGACCATTCCCCCGCATCCATGCCCTGACGACTGAGAAAATCTGCTTCCCAGTTTTCTACGCCCGGGATGTGAACTGCGGAGATGGTGGAGGCTGTGGCTTCCACCCACTGCAGAATCCGCCGGACTTCCTGGAAGGCTTGACGACTGCGAGTGCCGCCTTGGTGGTTGATGTATGCGACGGCAGTGGCGTTGTCCGACTGGATACGGATCTGCCTGCCCTCCATCCACCGATGGAAAGCCAATAGGGCTAGATACACTGCCCTTATTTCCAGAACATTGATCTGAAGGAAAGACTATCGGAGTCCAGGTTCCCTGAGCCCTGTGGTGGAGAAAAACCGCTCCCCAACCTGACAGGCTCGCGTCCGTGGTGACCACAGCCCAGGTTGGGGGTAGGAAGGATTTTCCCTGCGATAGAGAATTGGGAAGGAGCCACCACTGAAGTGACGTCTTGGTTGCAAGGGGAAGAGAGACGTTCCTGTCGAGGGAAGCCGACCTCCTGTCCCATTTGCGGAGAATGTCCCATTGGAGCTGCCGTAAATGGAATTGCGCGAACGGCACTGCCTCCATCGCTGCCACCATCTTCCCCAGGAAGTGCATGAGGCGTCTTAAGGGGTGTGACTGACTCCGAAGAAGTGATTGCACCCCTGCCTGCAGAGAAATCTGTTTGTCTCGCGGTAGCTTGACTACCGCTGACTGTGTATGAAACTCCATCCCGAGGTAAGTCAGTGATTGGGTCGGTGTCAACTTGGATTTTGGGAAGTTGATTATCCACCCGAACTGCTGGAGAGTCGTCAGAGCGACTGTAAGGCTGTGTTGACACGCCACCCGAGAAGGGGCCCTGACTAGGAGATCGTCTAGGTAGGGAATCACCGAGTGGCCCTGAGAGTGTAGGACCGCCACGACGGATGCCATGACTTTGGTGAAAACCCGTGGGGCTGTCGCCAGGCCGAAAGGCAATGCCACGAACTGAAGGTGTTCGTCCCTGATGGCGAAACGCAAGAAGCGTTGATGTTCAGGTGCGATCGGCACGTGGAGATAAGCATCTTTGATGTCGATCGATGCTAGGAAGTCTCCTTGTGACATCGAGGCGATGACCGAGCGGAGAGATTCCATCCGAAACCGTCTGGTTCTCACGTGTCTGTTGAGTAGCTTGAGGTCCAGAACGGGTCGGAATGATTCGTCCTTTTCTGGCACCACGAACAAGTTGGAGTAAAAGCCGCGACCACGTTCCTGAGGGGGAACGGGGGGTCACAACTCCTTCTGTCTTCAGAGCGTCCACCGCCTGAAAAAGTGCGTCGGCCTGAGCGGGGGCGGAGAGGTTCTGAAGAAACGAGCCGCAGGACGGGAGCTGAACTCTATCCTGTAACCGTGAGATAGAATGTCTCTCACCCATCGGTCTTGAACATGTGGCCACCAGGCGTCGCCAAAGTGGGAGAGCCTGCCACCGACCGAGGATGCGGTTCGGGGATGCCGAGAGTCATGAGGAGGCCGCCTTGGAGGCAGAGCCTCCTGCGGCCTTTTGGGGGCGTGACTTGGACCGCCACGCATAGGAGTTCCTCTGACCTTTCTCCTGCCTGCTGGATGAAGAGGATTGGGGCTTGGCGGAGGGACGAAAGGGCCGAAACCTCGATTGTATTTTCAGTTGTTGAGGTCTCTTAGGTCTGGACTGGGGTAAGGAGGAGTCCTTTCCCTTGGATTCCTTAATAATCTCATCCAGTCGTTCGCCAAACAAGCGTTCGCCAGCAAATGGCAAACCTGTTAAGAACCTCTTGGAGGCCGAGTCTGCCTTCCATTCGCGCAGCCACATGGCCCTGCGGACTGCCACAGAGTTAGCGGATGCCACAGCTGTATGGCTAGCCGAGTCTAGGACTGCGTTCATGGCGTAGGAAGAAAAAGCTGACGCTTGAGAAGTCAAAGACGCAACTTGCAGAGCAGAATTACGTGTGACAGCATTAATCTCAGCCAGACAAGCCGAGATAGCTTGGAGTGCCCACACGGCTGCAAAGGCCGGGGCAAAAGACGCGCCCGTGGCCTCATAGATGGACTTCACCAGGAGCTCTGCCTGTCGGTGGCATCCTTTAGCGATGAGCCATCTGCCACCGATACCACAGATCTAGCCGCCAATCTAGAGACTGGAGGATCCACCTTGGGACATTGAGCCCACCCCTTAACGACTTCAGCGGGAAAGGGGTAACGCGTGTCAGAGAGGCGCTTCGTAAAGCGCTTGTCCGGAACCGCTCTGGGCTTCTGGACAGCGTCTCTGAAGTTAGAGTGATCGAAGAACGCACTACGTGTACGTTTGGGGAACCGAAACTGGTGTTTCTCCTGCTGAGACGCCGACTCCTCCACAGTAGGAGGCGGGGGAGAGAGATCCAACACCTGGTTGATGGACGAGATAAGATCATTCACTAATGCGTCCCCCTCAGGTGTATCAAGGTTAAGGGCGACGTCAGGGTCAGAACCCTGAGCTGCGACGTCCGCCTCGTCCTCCAGAGAGTCCTCAAGCTGGGAACCCGAGCAGCGTGAAGAAGTCGGGGAAGATTCCCAGCGAGCCCGCTTAGCCGGTCTGGGACTGTGGTCCTGGCAGGAGTCCTGCGCGTGGGACCTAGGGCCCAACCTGGGAGCGCGCTGCGGCTCGGACCGAGAGGGACCTGGAGGTGACGATCCAACAGGGGCCGGGGCCTGTGTAAGGACCGGTCTGGACTTCAAAGCTTCTAGCAGCTTGGCAGACCATTTGTCCATAGACTGAGCCATGGATTGTGAAAGTGACTCAGAGTTTCTCAGCAAAAGAGGAGAACTCTGTCCCTGGCACCTGGACAGGGGGAGCAGGGGGGTCTACATGAGCCGAGGGGTCCACTAGTGACCGAGGCTCCGGCTGAGCAAGTGAAACAGGGGTCGAGCATTGCTCACAGTGAGGGTAGGTGGAACCCACAGGTAACATAGCCCCACAAGAGGTACAGGCCGCAAAAAACCCCTGTGCCTTAACAGCTTTGCTCCTTGTGGACGACATGCTGTTGTCTCCTAGGAGAATGATCACTGAGGGTATATGGGCAATAAAGGGTATACAGCCCAACCGAACAGAAATATATACATAAATACGTATCTATTCCGGCACCCTAGGGGGGACCAGCACCGGGTGACCGGTGTGGCTTACCGACCGCTAACAAGCGGAGTGTGTGCCTCCAGATTCCCAGCTTTAGGTCCCCTGGAGCTGTGAGAGCTGTTCCTGAGAATCCTCCACAGGCAGAATGCCCAAAAAATGGCTGCCGGAGATCTCAGGGGAGGAGTGGAGCCGTGGGCGGCGCCAGGAAAGTGCGGGAATCTGGGGTCCCCACAGTGATCAGTGAGGAAAAATGCAGGATGCTCCAGCCCTCACATCCGACGTCAGGTCGGCAGTCCCGCCCTTACCCCTGACAGGCAGGCCCGGGGGCGGGATTTTTGCGACTAGGCCGCGATGAAGCCGGGGACTAAATTTGAGACCGCGCCCGACAAGCAGGCACGGTCGGCGCGGAAGTCCGCCGGTCTTCACAATCCAGCAGCTGCCGCAGCATCCGGGAAGAAGGTGCGCTCCTGCACATTCCCCAATGGGGACACAGAGTACCTTAGAGTTGCAGGGCCCGGTCCCTGAGGTTGAATATACTGCGGTCCGGCAGATTCCCACAGGGGCTGCGGAGGGAGCACGGTCCCAGCAACTGGATGACCGTTCAGGATCCCACTTCTCCCAGAGCCGCTAAGGGATGGTGAAGGAGACGGCATTAGGCTCCGGCCTTTGTACCCGCAATGGGTACCTCAACCTTAACAACACCGCCGACATAGTGGGGTGAGAAGGGAACATGCCGGGGGCCCCGTGGGGGCCCTCTTTTCTTCCAACCGACATAACTAATATGAGAATGCATGAGTGGATGTGTGCCTCCTTCCACACAAAGCATAAAACTGAGGAGCCCGTGATCCACAGGAGGGTGTATAGGCAGAGGGGAGGGGTTACACTTTTTAAAGTGTAATACTTTGTGTGGCCTCCGGAGGCAGAAGCTATACACCCAATTGTCTGGGTCTCCCAATGGAGCGACAAAGAAAAAAACGCACTGCACTCGCAGTACACCGGTGTACCGCGAGTGCAGTGCGAGAATGGCAATAGCCAGCTACGGAAGAGAGGAAGATAAATCCCTCCCTCCCCTCCTCAGCAGCTATGGTCCTATCGCACGATCGGACCTCGGTCACACGGATACTTGGCTCCTGCTGTGCTGCCAGTGTGAGCCGAGTGTCACGCCACGCGAGGATCGCAGTAGTCCCCCGTGTGGCCCCGGCCTTACTGTCTGCAGCTCTCATATCACGTTGACAGCGCTGTCTGCAATTTCCAGGCTCTGCAAGCGTTGACGGCACAGGCGGAATGGCTGCTGCACCGTCGGCATAACATCACCGCTGCAGTCAAACACCAGAAACCAAGGCAGCTATGGACCCAGGGAGAATGAGCACAGCTGTTTGTTTATTTTTTACACCCAAGCAAGTCTATAGGCAGAAGATGTGATCAAAGCGGAATACCCCTTTAATGCAAGGATCATTACCTCATCAGCAATCTGCTCCTTTAAGTAGGAAATCGAAACTCCCAGTAGATGAAGCTGCTGTTCACTTCTCCAACTGAGGCCTGCAATTTTAGTACCCTAAACAATAAAAAAAAAAAATTTCAAACTAGAATTAAAGATAAAAAGTTGGTCTTAAAGGGTCTGGCGTGTCTAGCTTCTTCATTAAGGATTACTTACCTGAACCCCAGTCCCATCCTGATCATCTCTCAAGGTCATGTACACCCTGGTGCCGTCACTAGAAGTCACGTTCACGTAGTCCTCCAGCACTGGCGGCCACTTCAGAACGCGCTTCTGCTCCACTTTTGTTGGTGTGTCTTGCAGAGGAGCCATATCACTAACATTAAGTGCATCGTAGCTCAGAAACTTCAGTTTTCTGTAAAAGGAGGACAAGAATATATTTATTTTTTTTTTTTTAAAAGAGCTTTACTCACCCTCCCCAGGTCCAGTGAGGAGTCTGCTGCTGCTCACAGTGTCTATTAATGTCTGCAGCCCTAACGTCACGGTACTGCAGCCAGGCTGTGAGCTCAGAGAATCATTCCAATAACTTGGGCAAAGCTATTGAGATCACTGATTGGATGCAGCGCTGTCAATGTGCGGTCACTGCTGCAGTTAAAAGTCAGTGAGCGTAGCAACTCTGCGCAAATTAATGGCATTATCTTCTGAGCTCACTGACTGGCTGCAGCGCCGTGACCTCAGGTCTGCAATCAATAACAGACACTGGGCTTAGCGGCAGTGAATTGAGCTCTGGACCTGGAGAGGGTGGGTAAAGCACAGCAGAGGGCACAGGGATTTTCCAAAGCCAGGAAACGTCTTCAGCTGAATCTGAGAATCCACTGCAGGCTGCTGGGAGTTGTAGTTTCCTAACAAATCGGAGATCACAGACATAAACATCTCCAAAAGCATTAGTCGTGCATCGTCATACCTGTGCTGCGTCTTCTGTGTGAGGTCGGGGGATGGCGGAGGAGTGATGTCATCACTTTTTTCCGGACTCGCTTCAGATCGATCGGTCGCTCCAAAGTCTAGCTTCTTAACAGCCTCCATTTTTGGGCGCTTCGCTTTGGGAGCTACAAAACGATAAAAAAAAATATTTTTATTTTTACTTCAATTCTTCACCATTTTTAAGATCTTTGCTTGCTGTCAGTGAACGAAGAAACGTTTACGTTGTACAGACTTAAGGTACCATTACACTTATCGACGCTCCAGCGATCTGACCTGGCAGGGATCGCTGGAGCGTCGCTACATGGTCGCTGGTGAGCTGTCAAACAGGCAAATCTCCACAGCGATCAGAGATCAGCCACAAGCGACCCGTGTAACGACGCTGTGCTTCGTAACCATGGTACACATCGGGTTACTAAACAAAGCACTTTGCTTATAGTTACCTGATGTGTACCTTGGCTATGTGTGCAGGGAGCCGGCTTCTAGAAGCTGTGGACGCTGGTGACCAAGGTAAATATCGAGTAACCAAGCAAAGCCTTTGCTTGGTTACCCAATGGGCATCTTGGTTACCAGCGTCCGCAGAAGCCGGCTCCCTGCACATTCAGATCGTTGCTCTCTCGCTGTCAAACACAGCGATGTGTGCTTCACAGCGGGAGAGCAACGACCAAAAAATGGTCCAGGACATTCAGCAACGATCGGCGACCTCACAGCAGGGGCCAGGTCGCTGCTGGATGTCACACACAGCGATGTCGCTAGCAAGATCGCTGTTGCGCCACAAAAACAGTGACTCAGCAGCGATGTCGCTAGCGATGTCAATTAGTGAGACGTGGCCTTTACAGTTGAGGGTCTGAACAATCTTTTGAGTGAAATACATGATCCATCTGATCTGCATGATACATGGTAACCTGTATGGCGGAGGCGCTTTTCTCACGGAGGATTGTCCAGATGGGGTCCCCTAATAACATGGGGCACAGCATGATATAAACCTATAGATCCTGACACTTGCTAGAACTTCTGAAGTATGGGATCTTTCAGTGCACTGCAGCGTCTCTCAAAGTGAAAGGCAGCGCTCTCGCTCCTCGCACTAACCCAGCATTGTTGCATACATGTCTAAGGTCTTACCAAATAGTAGCCGCTCTTTTTCTCCTATACTACCCCCCCCCAAATGTGTAACTTGCTGCCATTTAGCACCTTTTCTTTTTTTTTGGGGGGTGGGAGTATTTTTTAATCTGACAAGGCTCTACCTCCTTTCAATTTCTTTTTTTTGTGTTTACTTGGGCCTAAAAATAATTTTTGTAGTAGGGTTTCAGCAAACATTTTGCCTTCTACAGCCTCTGTGTGCGGCACTGTATTGCTGGAGGTGGAATGAGTAAACTGAGAATCTGTCAGTGAGCTCCTTGTGAGGGGAATTTTGTATCTCTTAGGCTGCTTTCACACATCAGTTTATTGCCATCAGGCACAATCCGGCAAAAGCTTGAAAAAACGTATCCGGCGTCTGTTGCCGCCGGATCCATTTTTTCCCCCATAGACTTTCATAAGCGCCGGATTGTGCTGGATGGCCATGCGTTTCATCCGTTTTTTGGCAAAATTTACTTGTCCGGCGGCCGGATGAAACGTTGAAGTGAAGGTTTTTGTGTCCGGCAAAAAAACCTGATCGCGCCGGATCCGGCGCCGTACGGCGTGTTTTATAATAGAAGCCTATGGACGCCGGATCCGGCATAATGCGACAAAAAACTGATCCGGACGCCGGATCCGTATTTTTAAACTGAGCATGCTCAGTATCACACCGGATCTGTAAAAAAACTGAAGAAACTGATGGAAAAAACTGATGCAACTGATCCGTTTTTTCACTGGATCCATCGCATCAGTTTTTTCACCGGATCGTGCCTGATGCCAAAAAACGTGTGTGAAAGCACCCTTATGTGACTTCCTGGGAGCTCCTCACATCTGATTTATGACCTCAGACCACATCACAGTTGAATGTGACACAATACAAGGATCCTGTAAAAGCAAAATGGTGAAATATTTTTAATGAAACCTGACTGCAAAAAAAATTATTCAGGCGTTTCAGCCAAATCTGAAGAGTTTTTCTATTAAGTGTGAACGGAGAAGCAGAAATTACATTCCTATGGTTTGGTGAACGGATTTTAGCGCAGGATTTGAGCTAAAATCCGCGTGAGCAGCACCGGATGTGTGACACGTACTGATCGGTGGATCGTAGAGGCTGTCGGACGCCTCGTCCTCGTCTGACAGGTGGAGGACGGCAGCTTCTCGCTTCTTACGCTCCTCGGCGGTGCCCACGCCATTAACGCTCTGGCGGTCTCCGGTGTCGTCGGCCGAGGTGATCGCCTCTTCAAACGACAACTTGTGGCGGAACTGCGAGGTTTTTGGTGCCGGCTGGGAAGGCAGATCGTCTGTCAACAAAGCAAAATATCAAGTTACAGCGCGAAGACGTGATTACTCAGCGGAAAACGGTGCTCAGCCCCCAAACACTACAACTCCCAGCATTCCCTCACAGCAAAAGGTCTAAGAGGACAGTATGGGAGTTGTAGTTTTGCAAAAATTGCTAATTCCCAATGTAAACCAGGACACAGCCCGCCGGTAGAGCCGGGAAACTGCGAGAAAATTAGAAGACTGCGCCACTTTATGTTATCTAGCTGATACAACTTTATTGATATAACACAGCGGACAGCACGCCCCTCACCTTCCAGCTCAGCGAGGACCTCCAGCTCTGAGGCGAACTGCTCCTCGTAGTCATCCTCCACCCCGTACAGCTCGTACTCGTCCATGGCTCACACAGACGCCGACATTCCCGCCAAACATCCACTTCCGGGTGAGCGCATTCCGCCTGTCACGTGACCAGCCGGCTGCTGAGGTCTGATTGGCTGTGGAGGGGAGAGCGGCTCTCGGATTGGTTAGAACGCGTGCAGCGTGGTGTGTACAGCGCAGTGTGGGCGGAGCACGGGAGGAGAGAAGACGTCTGTGCGGTGTGTACATAATACTGTGTCATGTGTGTATATATTGTGTATATACTGTGTGTATACTGTGTGCACATAATACTGTGTACAGTGTGTGATCTGTGTCCGTAACACTGTATGTAATGTGTGGTTTAATTATGTATATATACTGTGTATATAATGTGTAATGTGTACAGAATACTGTGTATAGTGTGTATTTACGGTGTGTAGTGTGTATATACTGTGTACAGAATACTGTGTATATACAGTGTGTATAGTGTGTATATACTGTGTACAGAATACTGTGTATATACAGTGTGTATAGTGTGTATATACTGTGTACAGAATACTGTGTATATACAGTGTGTATAGTGTGTATATACTGTGTACAGAATACTGTGTATATACAGTGTGTATAGTGTGTATATACTGTGTACAGAATACTGTGTATAGTGTGTATATACTGTGTAGTGTGTGTGTATATACTGTGTACAGAATACTGTCTATAGTGTGTATATACTGTGTACAGAATACTGTGTATACTGTGTAGTGTGTGTATATACTGTGTAGTGTGTGTGTGTGTGTGTGTGTATATATACTGTGTACAAAATACTGTATATACTGTGTGTAGTGTGTGTATATACTGTGTACAGAATACTGTGTGTATATACTGTGTACAGAATACTGTCTATAGTGTGTATATACTGTGTGTATATACTGTGTACTACAGAATACTGTGTATACTGTGTATATACTGTTTGTAGTGTGTATATACTGTGTGTTGTGTGTGTATATACTGTGTACAGAATACTGTGTAGTGTGTGTGTATATACTGTGTACATAACGCTGTGTGTATAGTGTGCAATGTGTGTGTAAACAAATGTGTATATATATATATATATACTGTGTCTACATAATAATGTGTGTATACAGCATACCGTGCATATAAACTGTTTTTCTCTGTCGTTTCATTGGGGGACACAGGACCATGGGTTATGCTGCTGTCACTAGGAGGCTGACACTAAGTAAACAGAAAAAGTTAGCTCCTCCCCAGCAGTATAACCCCTGAGCCGGAGGCGGGCTCAATCAGTTTTTTGCTTAGTGTCGTAGGAGGCTGATGTGGGCCGACTGGGCCCCCTTCAGCCACTTGATTTTTTGCGTTATTTTTTCATTTTTTCTCAGCGGCGCTCGTCGCTCTCATCTGTGGTAATTTTCTTTTTCTGCAGGTATCTTTTCTCTACCTCATCTCTCGCAGCCCGTGTGGGTACCACTCCCCTGGGTCGCAGAGGCTTGAGTCGTCGGGCCCTCTCCCCCGTCCAATTCCACGGTACCACTCCCCGGTTGGCACGCGGGGCTGAACTTTTCTGGGCACCCCTATTCACCCTGCGGTACCACCCCAAAGGGTCGCAAGGGGCATACAGCAGGGACTGGACCTCCGCAGCGCATCTGGATTTTTTGGATGGGACAACGCTGCTACATTTAGGGGCTTCCACCCCAATGGCGTCCAACTCCCCGCCTTCTTCAGCCTGCTTCCTGGTGCCCGCAGCCATTCCTTCGCTGAGCGGAGCACACAGGAGCATGTGCAGAGTCTCAGCCTGCACACTGGACAGCGCGCCGCGGATCAGGTAGGACCCCTACCTTCTCCCCCCTCGGACGGCTGCAGAAATTTAGGCCCCGGTCTGGGCCTACTCGCCGGACTCCCCCGCTGCGTCCGTGGAGCTCCCTGCCGACTCCGAGGTCGGGCGGCCCCGCATCGCTGCTGCGCCGCCGCCGCTTGCGGCCGGGTCCGCCGGCGCTGCCCCTGTACCTTTAACGGCTTCAAACGCCGCCGCCACCTGAGGTCGGGTCCGCCGGCGCTGCCTCTGCCCGCAACGGCACCTCGGCTCGGCCACTGTCCTCGGTCCCCCAGGCCGCCTACCGCACAGCGCGCCGAGAATCCTCGCCGCCGCCTGCGGTCGGGTCCCCCGGCGCTACCTCTGCCCGCGACGGTACCTCTGCTTAGGCCCCGTCCTCGGCGTGCCCAGGCCGCATCCCGCACAGCGCGCCGAGGATCCTCTCCGCCGCCGCCTGCGGCCGGGTCCGCCGGCGCGGCCTCTGCCCGCCCCGGCACCTTCAAAATTTAGCCCCCGGCTTCGGCCCTGTCCTCGGCGTCCCCAGGCCCGCCTCCCGCACGGCGCTATTGGACGCCGGCCTCTCCGTTCCCGCCCTCCGCCGTGCTCCAGGCATCACTTGGGGGGTGGGGGATATTTTTTTTTCCCGCTCACAGCGTCCATTTTAAATAAAGAAAAAAAAAAAAAAAAAAAGAGAAGAGAATGGGAGTTATTCCAGACTACTAGTCTGGGTTTACTGAGGCCGCAGCATCACCTTCTTTTTCCGGGGGAGAAAATAAAACACACTTTTCTTTAGTGGGTATTTTTTATTTTAGGTCGATTTTTATTAAAAATTTTACATACATGAGTTTTTTACACCTTAACTCTTACAGTACTTTTCGGGCACTTGTTTTGCTTCACCTTTTTTATATCGCGCTCCCAGCTCGAGATTTTAGTTTAGTCCCCTCCGGCGGGTTAATGCCCTGTCTCAGGTCATAGATCCCCTCGCCGCCGTCCCTCGGCTTCGCGCGCATGCACTGCGTCCCCGGCCAATACTCGGTTATACCTTCCATAGGTCTAGCGCAATCCCCTCGGGGAGGTGAGTCTCGTACCAGGGACCTTTCCCTATGCTAGAAGCGGACCCTACAGGTCTCGTCTTTTGTGGCCCCCCTGTTTTCCACCTTATTCCCCAGGTCCAGACTGCTTTTTCTCCGGCAGTCTTCCGACCTCTCGGGTGATGGCCCAGGCTTTCCACCTCTGTTGGACTCCGAGCAGGACCTGGATGTTTTGGCGCATGACTAAAGGCCTGCTGGAATTGGTGAGTCAGGCCGTAAGGCTACGGACAGCCCTCTTATCTACATGCACGCAGGTCCCCCTTAAGTCATTTGGAGCGGACCCTTGATGTGCTCAGAAGACATCCAGAGCTCTCTGAGTTACCGCGTGCTCACAGTCAACTGCCAGACACGACGTTTGCCAGCGGTAAGTCTTGTCATCGTCTTTATTCCCTTCTCCAAAAAGGGGTCTCGGTGAGAATGGGCATGCCACACTGGAGTCGCTGAGTGATCACAGACAACAACCAGACACGGCGTTTACCTGCGGTAAGTCGGGTTAGTGTCATTATCATTCCCCCAGAGGGCTCTGGAGAGAGGGGGCATGGCACCTTGCAGACAAGAAGGTGGGGGCCCCTGCAGGTTTTCAGTGGACATCCAGTTCGCCGTGTGACGGCGTGATCACGGATATTCCCCGGACACAATTCTCACCAGCGGTAAGTCCTTTAGATTGTCTTACCCCTCCTCGTAGAGGGCTCCGTGATGAAGGGGCACGCTATCCTGTACTTGACCCGCCTGGGTTCCTCCTGGCTTCTCGTCCCTATCGTGACGCTCCGCAGGGACTCCACGGACACTCTACGCAGCGGTCCGCGCTCCACCTATGCCGACCCAGGACTGGTTATCAGCTTCAGTGAGTACCCTCTCTTCACAAAATCTGGTGTCTGCCCGCTACACGGCCTGAGCCTCTAACATCAGTGTACCTACCCGTCGAGAGCTCTGACTCGGGATCAGGAACGCAGATTCGACATCTAGGAAGTCGCTGACTTCCTTTCCGGCTCTCGGGATCGCCCTTTCGGAGATAGGCGAGTCCAGTTTATCCCCTAGGCTACGTCAGGGTAGACTGGCTACGTAAGGGAAGGGTACATCCCTTTCCCGGCATCGGCCCTGATGCACCAGGACTCGTTCCCTCACGCTAGGTTCGTCAGGGAGCCTTTATCCCTACAACAGCCGTCTCCGCCTTGCGTGGCTGCAGACCGTCCCAGCTTTCTAACAGTGCTTGCAGGGATCACGATCCCTACGCATCCTCAGGCTCTCTCTGCCCAGGAACGACCGGGAGACCCAGAGTCTCCCTTCAAGGATCCTCGCCTTGAGGTTTAGACCATCATCATCATCACCTTTCGCTACTAGGGTAGCTGAGCTACAGGAAGGAGTCCTCCCAGACCCGGCCCGGTCCATCACTCCTCAGGCACGGTATTCGAGCCGTTCAAGGGTTGCTACTCCTCACGCAGGAGCAGTTTCCCTCCTGGCACAGGGTCCCGCGGCTCTTTGCCTCCCGCTCCCGTTTTTTCCCTTCGGTTTTTTGCTATGCGAGTCCTCGACAGTCTGTGGCGGTGTTAGCGATGGTGCACATACCAGATTTCATCCCAGACTCTCCAACGGAACACACTGAAGAACGGGGTCAGGAAGGTTCCGTCTTTGAGGGTGACCGGCCAATCTCCTCCTAGAGGACCAATCTTCGCAACCATCCCTGAGAAGCTTCCCTTTCCTCCTCTGGAGCTTATTATCAACCGTCACCAGCCTCCCGTACTAGGGTATGCTACCCCACCATTCCTCGGCACGGTCCCGAGGGACACCCCTAGAGTGTCGTCTCCCCTTCAACATTCCGGACTCAGAGCCATTCGGTTAGCCCGGTTACAATTTCTTCTCTGGGTCGTATTGTCCAGTCAGGTTCCAGTCGGACCATGCCACAGCAGTGATGTGCATCATCCACCAGGAAGACGCAGGGAGCGTCATGGCAAGGGAAGAGGCCAAGAGGTTCTTGCTCTGGGACGGGCTCTTTCATTCGCTAATCTCGGCAGCACATCCCGAGCGTGGACGTTTGGCCGGTTGATTTCCGCGGTAGGATAGGTCTCGCGTAGGTAAAGGGCTCCAACAGGGATATCAACAGCCAGATCTCTGGCGAAGGAAGACCTTCAGTCGTGACTTTTTGGCCTTCCGATCCAACTCTCAAGTCAATGGTGCGTCGAGTACGCCACCTGCTCTGGACTAGAGGACGACGCCCTAGACCGGTCGTGTAGCCTGTTCAGGCTCTCGTGCATCTTCCCGCGGCTTTCCATGATCTCGAGGTTTCTCAAGAGGGACCTAGGCAGGCGATAGCTCGGGAGTGGCCCAGGCGAGCATAGTTTTGCATAACTTACTCATCTCCTCGCAGATGCCCCGTGGCTCCTTCCAGACCACCAGATTCTACCAGGACTCAGAAGTCCCAGGTTCCATGGCCTCACCAGTGGATCCCGGATGCTGGCTCGGTCAGGTCTGTGAACAAGATGATGACAGACATTGAGGAGGGCCTGGAATCCAGTTCCCTCGAAGATTTATTTCCACTTGGAAAGAGCACCCCCTGTGGTGTGAGGACCGCATCTTCAGAGACTTTTCACTTTCCATCAATCAGGGCCTTCGCTCAGAGAAACGTCCATCTGGCTCGGCGTTTTTCATCGTTCACTAGAAAAGTGGGACCATAATCCAGTGATGAGTTTGCTCAAGGTACCCCTTTTTTCCCTGCTCCCACCTGTTTTTGATAGGTGGGCTCCTCGTGGCCATCTGGTTTTTACAGACGGCATCAGGGCGGACAGCCCTCTCGTAGTCTTTTCTCCCCCTTTTTCCGCTCCGCCAGTAGGATAAGGGGGGGGCTCCAGCCAGAACCCTTCGTTTCTGTCCGAGACACCTCGGCTTTCGTTCCAGAAGAGGACTTTAGGTTTCGTTTTTTGTCGGTTCTAGGCTCCCCTCTCAGCCTGAAAGAGGCATAGTTCGTTCTAGGGCTGGTACGAGCCCTCAGTCTTTCGTGTCTGCAGGACACCATTTTTTTGTCGGTTACACCGACTGTCAGTCCAACCTTCCACCCTTTCCCAGGAAGCATAGGCCGGCGCCAAGGGCCTGAATATCACATGGATCCTGTCCTCCATATATGAAGACTATCGCATGAAGGTCGGACTTCCGCCGCGGTCTACCGAGCAAGGGGCACCCTTGAACGATTGGGCTCCAGACGTCGGTCAACCAGGTCCTCTGGTCCGCCACCCGATCTAGTCGGCGTACTGTTACTAGTTTCTAACAGGTTCTCACTCAAGCTTCGGCAGAGGCCAGCCTTGGTGTAAGGTTTGCGGGTGGCAGTGGCACACCTGTAACAACGTAGGCGCTTGTAGGTCCGGGTCAGCCCGGCAAGGGGAAGCAACTTCCTTCCTATCTCCGGTGATGGTTTTCTTCCCACCCAGGGACTGCTTTTGGACGTCCCATGGTCCTGTGTCCCCCAATGAAACGACAGAGAAAGTAGGATTTTTGTGTACTCACCATAAAATCTCTTTCTCTTAGTCTTCATTGGGGGACACAGCACCCACCCTGCTTGTGTTTTTTGTTATATATGACATGCCTGTTTCCCCAGTGCCCATATTCCCAGGTCACTGGTCACACGACTGTTCGTCATAGTTTTTTACCTTGTTTTATCCAGGATTGTTGGTTCTCCTCCTACTGCTTGTGCACTAAACTGATTGAGCCCGCCTCCGGCTCAGGGGTTATACTGCTGGGGAGGAGCTAACTTTTTCTGTTTACTTAGTGTCAGCCTCCTAGTGACAGCAGCATAACCCATGGTCCTGTGTCCCCCAATGAAGACTAAGAGAAAGAGATTTTACGGTGAGTACACAAAAATCCTACTATGGTGTGTAGTGTGTGTGTGTGTGTGTACTTAATACTGTGTGTGTGTGTGTGTGTGTATCCAGTGTGTACTGTGTATATACTTTTGTGTAACGTGTGCTGTGTGTGTATACAGATTGGTGGGCACATATACTGTGTGTACGTAATACTGTATGTCTGTATATAGTGTGTATATACTTTGTGTAATGTGTGTATACTCTGTATAGTGTGTGTATACTATATATAGCGTTTAATGTGTGCGCATGATACTGTGTATAGTGTTTGTGGTGTGTGTATGTACATAATACTGTGTATAGTGGGTGATGTGTGTACATAATACTGTGTATAGTATGTTGTGTGTATATATGTTAAATGTAATGCATGACTGCAATGTGTATAATGTATATGCCTTGTATACACTGTATAACATGTATGTAATATGTATATTATGTACACATGCAATGTTTATAACGTATCACTATGTATATATTGTATGTAATGCATATGCGTTTATTCTGCCTGAATGTAGTACATATTTGTGAGTGTAACTATATATAGTACCTGTCAAAAGTTTAGACACCCCTGATCATGCAGTGGTTTTTCTTGTTCTTATTGTAATGTGCACATGGTAGATTCAGACTGAAGGCAGCAGAACTACGAAGGAACAAATATGGAAACAAAGAGTAAAGAAATGTGTGACACGCACCACAATGTGTTACACCTTAGGTTCCTCACCGTACTCCTTTTTACTCTGATCATGGCTGCACACCCCCTCTGCATTCTTTCCAGCATCTTCATCAGGTCGATACCTGGAATGGCTTCCAATGAATCAGTCGCCTTGTCAGTAGTTGTTATTGTGGCATCATCAGTAGTCAGAATGTGTTTCCGATCATCAAAAGTGTTTTGCAGAGGCTGTGTTGGTGCCGAGCCCTAGTCCACAACTCTTCTAAGCTAGAATATGGCAATAAATACTCAGCTAAGTAAAGATATGACAGTTGATCATTACTGGAAGATCGGTCACTAAAGAAAACTGCTAGAACATTGCAGGTATCCTCAAGTGCTGTCATGAAACTAGCTTTCATAAGAACCAAAAATGACCTCTGCTGCAGAGGATAAGTTCATCAGAGTTATCAGCTTCCGAAAACTTTTGACTGTACTGTGTATATATAATGTATGTAGTGGGTGTGTACGTTCTGTATGGATGGTATTTATGTATCCGCTGTGCTTACATGACACATATCTCCTCCTGTCTTGTTTTGCTTCCTTCTTGGTGCAGCAGGTGCCTACGTGTCCATGGAGCCAGGAAGTATAGAGAACCTGTGCCTGCTTCACCAGAGCCCGGATTTCCTGGTGGTGAACAAGCACTGGGACATCCGCATAGACAGTAAGATGTGGTACGAGAAGCTGACGGTGCAGAGGCAGCTCAAGCACCGCTTCCCGGAGCTCGCCGACCCCGACACTTACTATGGCTTCAGGTGAGTTCCCGTCCTGCACGTCCGTCATGTTATTGGGTCCGTGCGGATTTACTGCATCTCATTGCCTCGCAGGTTCTGCCATCAGCTCGACTTTTCAACCAGCGGCGCCCTATGTGTCGCCCTCAACAAGGAAGCCGCCGGCCGGGCGTACAAGTGCTTCAAAGAGCGGACGGTCACCAAGGCGTACCTGGCCCTGGTAATGATGAAGTCTCCTTGAAGTCTTATCCATTGCTTATGTATTCACACCCACTCACGCTGCCTCTTCTCTTCAGGTCAGGGGCTTCGTAGCAGAGAGTCGCATGACCATCACCATGGCCATAGGCAAAAACACGCAGGACGGACTCACACACATGATGTGCGTAGAAGGGACAGAGGGTGAGTACTGATTGTCCGTATCTTTGTCAATAAAGTTGGTTGAAAAGATTACATCAAATTCATCATCAGCTATTTATTAAGGAATTAGGAAGGGAGCAATATGACAACGCTGGGGAACCCTAGGGGCATCATTAACGCGTGATTCCTTAAACTGGTTATCCACATATTGGGACAATTTTTTTAGTGCCACTTAATTGGTTGCATTTTGGGTAAATAGATCATTTTTGCAATTGGGTTTCATTTAATATTTTGCACCGTTTGGCTTTTACAGGCTCTTAGTTTTCCTGCACATTCGACTTTGATGTGGTCTGAGAGAAGCTCAGAAAATGACAGATAAGAATTACAAATGCTCCTATTAGACCGAGCTCACTGACAGATTCTCTGTTAACTCATTCTGCAGCTAGCAATGACAGTGCAACACAGAGACTATAAACAGCAAAGGGTCCCAAAAAGGTTTTTGCAACCCAACTGCAAAAAACCCAATTTCAAAAATGCATGCATTTAAGAAAAGAAAAACAGTAAAAAATATTGATCCAAAAGGTGGACAACCCCTCTAATAATGTGTCCTGGGTGTAACGACTGTGTCTCCACGATGGCAGACTCTGCACCGTCGCAGCTACAGCCACAAAATTTTGCACACTCACACGTCTGGACCACAAGAGCGTCATAGGCTATGTTGTGAGGCAAAATTTTAACCCCGCACGTTCCAATTTACCAATCAATTTTGCCCCTATCTACATAATGGGGAAAAAGTGAAACGAAAGGTGTATCCGCACCGTCGCATTTACAATCACAAAATTTTGCACAGACACCTCATGTGACCCAGGGAACGTCGTAGACTATGTTGTGACAGAAAAATGTAACCCCGCGCTTTACAGTTACTCTCCAAAATACATGCCTTCATTAAAGTAAATGGAGCCTGGAACTACAGGTTATTAGTAGGAGCTGTGATTGGTTGCTATAGGAACAAAAGACATTCATAGTATAAAGCGGGCTTTACACGCTGCGACATCGCTAATGCGGAGTCGTTGGGGTCACGGATTTTGTGACGCACATCCGGCCGCATTAGCGATGCTGTTGCGTGTGACACCGATAAGCGATTTTGCATTGTTGAAAAACCGTGCAAAATCGCTAATCGGCGACACGGGGGTCCATTCTCAATTATCGTTACTGCAGCAGTAACGAGGTTGTTCCTCGTTCCTGCGGCAGCACACATCGCTGCGTGTGACGCCGCAGGAGCGAGGAAGCTCACATTACCTGCCTCCCGGCCACTATGCGGAAGGAAGGAGGTGGGCGGGATGTTACGTCCCGCTCATCTCCGCCCCTCCGCTGCTATTGGGCGGCGGTTCAGTGACGTTTCAGTGACGTCGCTGTGACGCCGCACGGACCGCCCCCTTAGAAAGGAGGCGGTTCGCCGGTCACAGCGACGTCGCCGGACAGGTGAGTATGTGTGACGGCTGTGGGCGATGTTGTGCGGCACGGGCAGCGATATGCCCGTGTCGCGCAACAGATGGGGGCGGGTACCCACACTAGCGATATCGGGACCGATATCGCAGTGTGTAAAGTAGCCTTTAGAAGCTTATATGTGAGGTAATAAGACGTCGGTGGGGAGACAGATAGAGAGAGACAGAGAGAGACAAACAGGGAAAGAGACAGACAGGGAAAGAGACAGACAGACATGCAGACAGGGACAGAGACAGGCAGACAGAGAAGGAGGAGACAGCCAGAGAGACAGACAAAGATAGCTGGGGAAAGACACAGACCTTGATAGAGACAGACGGGGAAAGAGACAGAGAAATAGAGACAGACAAAGACAGGCAGACAGGGAAAGAGTCAGACAGGAAAAGACACAGACAAAGAGACGGGGAGACAGACGGGGAAAGAGACAGACCTGGGAAAGAAACAGACCTGGAAAGAGACCGATGGGGAAAGAAACAGAGAGATAGAGACAGACAAAGAGACAGAGACAGGCAGACCTGGAAAGAGACAGACGGGGAAAGAGACAGATCTAGAAAGAGACAGACGGAGCACATTACTTGGCCAATTTAGTTAAATCTGTGTGGAATATCTGTGGTGTTGAAATATATGTTGTGAAATGCTTCTATTAGCTTAGTTTTTGCCTTTTAATAACATTTCTATCTATTTGTTTTGTGTTTTTTGTGTGCAGAATACATTTTTGTTAATACATTCTATTTTGTTAACAGCAGTTATTAACCCGGGCGAAGCCGGGTAGTACAGTTAGTATATATATAATAAAATTATCATTGTTCTGCCCTCCCCAGGGTGCGAGAATCCCAAACCTTGCCAGACGGACCTCCTTGTGCTACAGCGTGGATTATACAAAGGAGACCCGGTCACTAAGGTCTTATTGCAGCCTCTTACAGGTGGGTAGTATTGGGGTCTATAGAGGGGTATTACCATATTGATATTTCTAAAATATCCCTTAACTTAAAGGGGTAACCTGGCGCAATCCAGAGCCGCTTACTAATGACGTCACGACTCCATACAGCTACTTGGGATGTGTTGATTGTGCACACTTTTAGGCAGGTGTGCACCAAAAGCCCCTGTGCCTTACTCACCCTCCCTGGGTCCAGTGTTGAGTCTTGTTTGCTGCTCCTGATGTTTGTTATTGTCTGCAGCTCTGACCATATTGACGGCGCTGCAGCCAGTCATTGAGCTCAGCAGCTCGAGGTGACTGCATGAGATACACAGCTGCCGAGTTCAGTTAGTTATGTCATGTCACATGACAATTGTAGGCATGGGGATCAGCGGAGGAGACTCTGCACAGGACAGCTTTAACGTCAGTGAATCTGGATGGTGCTGGATAACCTTTGTAATGATTGCTGGAGGCCTGTCCTGTGGGAACAACAGCAATTGTGAGAATAAAGGCTACTTTACACACTGTGATATCGGTCCCGATATCGCTAGTGTGGGCACCCGCCCCCATCTGTTGCGCGACACGGGCAAATCGCTGCCCGTGCCGCACAACATCGCCCAGAGCCGTCACACATATTTACCTGTCCGGCGACGTCGCTGTGACCGGCGAACCGCCTCCTTTCTAAGGGGGCGGTCCGTGCGGCGTCACAGCGACGTCACTGAAGCGTCACTGAACCGCCGCCCAATAGTAGCGGAGGGGCGGAGATGAGCGGGACGTAACATCCCGCCCACCTCCTTCCTTCCGCATAGCAGCCGGGAGGCAGGTAAGGGGAGCTTCCTCGTTCCTGCGGCGTCACACGCAGCGATGTATGCTGCCGCAGGAACGAGGAACAACTTCGTTACTGCTGCAGTAACGATTTTTAAGAATGGACCCCCATGTCGCATTTCACAACATATATTTCAACACCACAGATATTCCACACAGATTTAACTAAATTGGCCAAGTAATGTGCTCCGTCTGTCTCTTTCTAGATCTGTCTCTTTCCCCGTCTGTCTCTTTCCAGGTCTGCCTGTCTCTGTCTCTTTGTCTGTCTCTATCTCTCTGTTTCTTTCCCCATCGGTCTCTTTCCAGGTCTGTTTCTTTCCCAGGTCTGTCTCTTTCCCCGTCTGTCTCCCCGTCTCTTTGTCTGTGTCTTTTCCTGTCTGACTCTTTCCCTGTCTGCCTGTCTTTGTCTGTCTCTATTTCTCTGTCTCTTTCCCCGTCTGTCTCTATCAAGGTCTATGTCTTTCCCCAGCTATCTTTGTCTGTCTCTCTGGCTGTCTCCTCCTTCTCTGTCTGCCTGTCTCTGTCCCTGTCTGCATGTCTGTCTGTCTCTTTCCCTGTTTGTCTCTTTCCCTGTTTGTCTCTCTCTGTCTCTCTCTATCTGTCTCCCCACCGACGTCTTATTACCTCACATATAAGCTTCTAAAGGCTACTTTACACACTGCGATATCGGTCCCGATATCGCTAGTGTGGGTACCCGCCCCCATCTGTTGCGCGACACGGGCATATCGCTGCCCGTGCCGCACAACATCGCCCACAGCCGTCACACATACTCACCTGTCCGGCGACGTCGCTGTGACCGGCGAACCGCCTCCTTTCTAAGGGGGCGGTCCGTGCGGCGTCACAGCGACGTCACTGAAACGTCACTGAACCGCCGCCCAATAGCAGCGGAGGGGCGGAGATGAGCGGGACGTAACATCCCGCCCACCTCCTTCCTTCCGCATAGTGGCCGGGAGGCAGGTAATGTGAGCTTCCTCGCTCCTGCGGCGTCACACGCAGCGATGTGTGCTGCCGCAGGAACGAGGAACAACCTCGTTACTGCTGCAGTAACGATAATTGAGAATGGACCCCCGTGTCGCCGATTAGCGATTTTGCACGGTTTTTCAACAATGCAAAATCGCTTATCGGTGTCACACGCAACGGCATCGCTAATGCGGCCGGATGTGCGTCACAAATTCCGTGACCCCAACGACTCCGCATTAGCGATGTCGCAGCGTGTAAAGCCCCCTTAAGGCCTTGTAGCACTGCTCCGGTCACCCGCTCCATTCATTGCGTGATGTAGCCATGCTGTGGTTCCCCTGCGCAGCCGGATTGTCAGGAGCAAGTTGCTTTCTTTGATATAGAGACCCTGCACATCTTGTGGGGTAGCCATCATCATTCTAACCACCATTTGTTTGACTTTCAGGCCGCACCCACCAGCTCAGAGTCCACTGTAGCGCCCTGGGTTATCCCATCGTGGGCGACTTTACCTATAGCTTTAAAACTGACACAGACCCCTACAGAATGATGCTTCATGCCTACTACCTCCGGATCCCCACCAACCGAGAGCTCATTGAAGTCACAGCGCTCGACCCTTTCCGGCCGGATTTGGACTCCAGTTGGGTGCCCACAGACACCATCCGCAGCCTGAGCGATGCCATGACGGAAATTGTCAGCAAGCAGGTGGAGTCCGATAGCAAGAAAGAAGTGCAGAAACCACCAGAAAGGCCGTGCAAGAAAGTGACGGAGCGGGAGCGAGCCGCGTGTGAGCAGTGGTTATCGGAGTGGGCCGGTGAATAATCCGCCATGGTAATGCTCCACCGTAGTGTATACTGATGTGTATACTGCGCCTGCCATCTTGCCCGGGTAACATCGTAGCAGTAGCTCAACCTCTCACCGCTGCTTGGACCACAAAGCACTGCTTCAATGCATCTTACCCGTCACCAGCACAACGGCATCGACAACTGCTTGGGTATTTTAATGCACGGGGGACAAAAAAAAAGGTTGTCAGCGACGACCGCTGCTATTTTAACGTTTACACGTGTCTATAATTACATGAGGGCTTAGGACCAGCCCGAACGTGAAGCTTCATGGGTCCCTGTGGGGATTTCATCTACTATTTTTTTCCCCCCGATTTTTAACTTTCTATAGGAGCAAACTGTCCACTTTATTCAGGTGATTAAGGATCATGTAGGGACTCCAGTGATCCCTATTTAGTAACACCCCCTTCCCTCTCGTGGTTGGAGCCTGGGATAAAGCGTCTGAAGCCATATTCGGATTTTTGCAGTGTGGTACATTTTTTATATATATATATATTTTATTTTTTTTTTTTTTATAGAAGGCCATTACACTATTATTTTTCACTGTCTTTAATGCTGTGCCTTTGCTTTATTCAGAAGGGACACAGCAAAGCCCTGTTCTATGGATCGGTGGGGGTCTCTGCAATCAGTAACAGAATCCTTCTCATGCTTTGCCCCTGTACGAGGCCTAACACAGTATATGAGCTTTGTCTGGCATGTCCCTTTAAGCATGCAACCCAAGTGACAACCAATATGGCCTCCATTATGCTTATTTTTCAACTTTCCTGGACTGTTCATAACTCTACATTTCCAGCTCTTATATTGCTCCATAACAAGGTTTTTAACCCTTCACCCAAGGGCGATTTTCCGTTTTTTCTTTTTTTTTTTTTTTGCTCCCCTTCTTCCGAGGGCAATAACTTCATGATTTAGGACGTACCTCTGACGGGGTATGCGGCAGAGCAGTAAGGGACGCCAGGCTAAGGAACAATCCGGAGGGCTTTATTGGAACCACAAAGATAAAGCACCAAACAAATATAAATCCTTGAAGTCTGCAAGGAGTCCACAACAAAACAAAAGATCCAGGGGCACTGCCTGGTATTCCGATGCCAGGGAAAATAGGGCAATGGTCCTTATATGAGTTCCTTGTGTCCAATGTAGGAACAATAAAACACAATCCCAAGTGGCCACTGATCTCCAGTCTGTAACAGTCCATACACAGGCCCTAGGATCCAGCCTCAGCTATAGATCCTAGTGCTTCTCCAGCCGAGATCCAACTAACCTAACATGGGTCTCATTGTTCTTCTCTTGGGATCAGCCCCTTAGGTGGGCACACCTCCCCCTAGACATCTGATACATGAATGGACTTTAGACTCCTGGCTCTGTTCTGTTTACCAAGTTGTGGTTGGAGAAGTCCCATGCTGAGAAGAACAAACAATCTCCCAGCAGAAGCAGTACAAAGGAGGGACAGACTATTACACCATGAGCACAGGCGGGGGAGGGACACGCTGTTACAGTACCGTTACGTCCTAGGCCGTGAAGGGAAAAGGTGTTTTGTTTTCACAAATAGGTATTGTCGGATAGAACTCGTAAAAACAAGCAATTTTGCAATTTACTGCTCATTAAAATTTGCAGCCGTTCTTGAGATATTAACATTTCATTTGTTTACAGCGCGTTGCCTTGGAGACTTGACCATCGCTAGCGCCCCGAGAGCGGGCTCTGGCATTCTCTGCATTCATTGACTATGGGACTGTTAAATACAGCGCTCTGCATTTTTTGGCAGTTCCATAGATGATAAACTGGACAGAGGCAAAAAAGGAAAACCCCCTAAGGAACGCAGTAATAGTGACCGCAGCATCTAGGTAGTTAGTGCTCTTTAATACCACAAGTACAACCGAATATCATTGGCAGGCACTACCGTTTTCACATACTAAGCCTCTAGCACATCTCTTATAGATGGCGGGCCATGAAACCCCCTAGTCGCCCTATTGTGGGTTTTTACAAGATTAGGCCTTATTCAAGAGAACTAGCCTGGCTGCCCATAGCAACCAAGCAGAGCTCAGCTTTCTTTTTACCACAGTGACCAATCAGAGTTCTGCTTTCACTTTACCTCAGCAGTGTGAAAAATAAACGAGTCCCAGACTCTTTTCTGTGAGACGCCTCAGTTTTTGCAGAGGGCAGTCGTGGGTTTGGGGGTTTTTTTGTGTGTACAACATGGCGTATCGTGATAATGGAGGCCGATGTACACACAGGGTCATTCACTGAAATGCGTGACTCCTATGGTGGGCAATTTCCGGATATTTCCATTCTGGTTATCAGCAGCATACATTATTTTGTTTGGAAGTGAGTAACTGACCCAAAAAAAAAGGGAAAATAATATTAAAATTCGTAAAAGCATAGCTAAAAAATAAAATTATATTTAGTATCATCATGTCTATTAAAAAAAGTAAAAAAATAAATAAAAAGTATAACATTTATGCCTGTGTGGGGGGGGAAAAAAAATCTTGACTCCAGTCTTTGTAGATCACTTTTATTGCATTCCCCCCCCCCATAAAAAGCAATCAAAATTTCATATACACCAAAAATCATATTAATAAAAACTACAACTACAGCACAAAATGCAAAACACAAATCCAGAAAAAAATACAAAAAAAATACAGATTTAAAGGGTGAAACAAGTGACTTATATATCATTTTTATTTATTTATTTTCTAAATCGCTTGTTTCAGCCTTTTACATCTGTATTTTTTTTTGTATTTTATTTAATTACAAAAAATATACAGTGGAACCTTGCTTAACGAGAACAATCCGTTCTGGGAGTGTGCTTGTTAACCAAGTTACTCGTTCAGCAAAGCAAGATTTCCCATAGGAAATCATTGCAATGCAGACAATTCGTTCCACAATGTGTTAAAGGGAACCAATCATCAGGATTTTCGTGTATAAGCTGCAGCCAGTGCAGTACTGGCACTATCAGGCACAGGCTGTACATACCATTGGGGTGCAGCTCGGGTATTTAGGCAGTGAAATTCATCTTTATAAAGTTTGAAATTTCGTGCACTTTTTGATTGACGTGTGCACCTCTCTGTTAATGTCCGAGCGGGTTATGCAGGAGTTCCCCGCCCCCCCACCAGCCTGTTCCTCCCTCTCTCCTGATGTCCGGGCGGGTTATGCACATGTTCCCCGCCCCCCCCGCGCCGCCTGTTCCTCCCTCCCTCCCTCTGGCTGTATGTAAATTTCTAATCTTCAGAAACAAGGCGCCGGAGTGGGCCTCTGCGCACAGCGCTTATCTCCGGCGCCATGTTTCTGAAGCCCGCATCACACAGCTTGGTGTTAGAGGGCGGCGCATGCGCCCTCGCTCCTTCAGATCCCGTTGTGACCGCAGGAGCGAGCGCGATCACAACAGGACTGCAGAACAGCTGATCGGAGGACGCGATTACCTGCTGCTCCTGTATCGTGCCGCCCCAGGACACCGGGCCAACACACCAGCCGGTGTGACATCGCTGTGGCGCCGCCCTCTCAGACACCAAGTTGTGTAATGCGGGGGCTTCAGAAACATGGCGCCAGAGATAAGCGCTATGCGCAGAGGCCCACTCCGGCGCCATGTTTCTGAAGATTAGATATTTACATACAGCCAGAGGGAGGGAGGAACAGGCGGCGCGGGGGGGGGGCGGGGAACACGTGCATAACCCGCCCGGACATCAGGAGAGAGGGAGGAACAGGCTGGTGGGGGGGCGGGGAACTCCTGCATAACCCGCCCGGACATTATCTGCAGAGGTGCACACGTCAATCAAAAAGTGCACGAAATTTCAAACTTTATAAAGATGAATTTCACTGCCTAAACACCTGAGCTGCACCTCAATGGTATGTACAGCCTGTGCCTGATAGTGCCAGTACTGCACTGGCTGCAGCTTATACACGAAAATCCTGATGATTGGTTCCCTTTAAATGTCCCATCCTAGTCCCCTATTCTCATTCCACACATGCACAAACGCACACAAACACGTACAAACACACACAAGCACACACGCACATGTTATGCTCACGTTACCTTCCGTTCCATCGCCGGTCTCCTGGGACTTGCGGTTCTCTGGTACGGGGCCAGGCTGTGTATCGGTTTACCATAACGACGAGGGAGGAACTTCCGCGGCCAGAGCGCTGACGTCAAAGACAGAGCCGCTTGCCACTCTGGCCAGTGCGCTGCCTTTGAGTAGCGGTGACAGGAAGTTCCTGCCTCGTCGCTATGGATGCCGATGTACAGCCTGGAGTGGAGTGGAGCGGCGAACTACAGGACCCAGGAGGCCGGCAATGAAACGGAAGGTACACTATATTATATGCTCACCTTACCTTCCGTTCCATCGCAGGCCTCCTGGGTCTTGTAGTTCGCCGCGAGGTCGTCGCGATGTACCCGGGAACTACAAGAACCATGAGGCCGGCGGTGGAACGGAAGGTAAGGTGAGCATAATACTGTATGTGTGTGTTTTGTGCGTACATGTGCGTGTTTGTGTGGACTGCAAGTGCGGGTCAGAGCGCGGTGGATGTATGGAACCGGAAGTGTGTGCGGTGAGGATTTCACTCGTACAGCAAAGCTTTCTCGTAAATCGAGTTACAAATTTACAGAAAGCTTTGCTTGTTAAGCGAAATTCTCGTTAAGTCGGTTACTCGTTAAGCGAGGTTCCACTGTATATAAAAATTAAAACATATGTAAAAAAAAAATAATTAAATTTATTAATAAGTAAATTTAAAATAGGGAAAAAAAAAACATTAATCAAAAAGTTACTGATACCCAAAAAATTAATCTCATTCATCGAAAAGCTCTCATATAGTTACGATAAAAGGAAAATAAAAACAAAATTACAGATGTCGGAATATGGCGACACAAAAATTTTAAAACATTTCTGTAGGGTTTTTTATTAGTGCCAAATCATGGAGTGTCCAAGAAAAATTACCTCCAAACGAAAAAAATACACAGATATAGGAAAATACTATGTTACTAATAGCAACCAATCAGCGCTCAGCTTTCATATGTTAAATAGCTCTTGTGAAACAAAAGCTGTACTGTCATTGGTCGCGATCGGCACCACAGATCACTTTTCTTTTTAAACATTTTCCTCAATCTGCCTTGTGTATTAGTTTGGTGTAAAGCATTTTTCCGAAGTGAAAAGTTTTGTTGCCTATAGCAAGCACTCAAAGACATAACACGCACTAGTTTTGTATGGGAGACCACCTGTAACATCTCCACAGGCTGTAATAGAATAGCGCCTTTAATTTTGGTACATGGGGGCAGCCATAGAGAGCTTGGTGGGGGGAGGGGGAAGGGACTCGGACGAGAGATGTGTATATTTTTGGTAAAAGATGTAGAATATTTCTACCTGTTCTCTAAAATTATTTGTATAGTATTTATTCCCACCGCCTTTCAATGTTGCTGCTATTTTATCTTTCTTTTTACTAGTCTTATTGTGTGTAATTTTATGATTCATTTTATTTTCTGTGATTTTTGTAAAATATTAAATCTGTAGAAAAAAAAATACAGGGAATGTGAATAAATCCTATTGATTAACCAGACTTTGTGTTATCATCTTTATTTTTTGCTCCCTAATAGTCCAGTTTTTCCCCAGATTTTATTCATGATGATCACCTGAGTATTACGTTTTTTGTTTTTCTTAAATCCGCTATACCATTCCAGAGATATGGGCATTTTTTATTTAGTGCTGCTCTTTATGGGCGGGACTCACAGGATCCTCAGGGGCGTGTCTTTGGCCTGAGTTACTACCCTGTAAAGACCAGATAAAGTAGCGCTAACTAGTAACGCTCATATCTTTGGAACCGTATGGCGAATTTGAAAAAAGAAAAAAACAGAACACTCAGGGGACTAGCGGGAATAAAATAAGAGTGAAAACTAGTCACTTTTTTTTTTTTTTTTTTTTTTGAAGGTGAACGATATTTATTGCTTATTTTTTTTTTCCAAAACTTTTTATTGATTTTCCAATTTTTTATAAACATAACAAAATATTCAAGGTTACACAAGGAAAAACATTTGTCTGACAATATGTGACATAATAGGGTGCAATGCCCCAACTTGATATTTTAAACTGTTTATCTGATTGATATGGTCTCTATTAAACCAAGGCAAAAGTACTAAGAAATAACAGACGCGATACAAGTCAATTAGAATCATTAAGCGCCTAAGCCAACCCCGAATGCTTCCAAATTTTCTGGCACGTCTTGTTGCTACCTTAGCGTCTCGTCTCCCTTTCCTCCGGAACCCACACCTCCGTGATTTTCAATTTACCCAGTTTGTCCTGGCTATCATTCAGAAGGTACCATTCCGATTGTATAAAAGGTGTCATCAGATTATTTATTTCTCCCTGAGTAAATGGACTTTCAATGAAATTTCTCCATTTCCCAAAGAACTTGGGTGTCAACCTGTCTTTGTCCTTTTCCGCTTCCACTTTCTCCAGCCTCAATAAATTATGTAATTCCCCGATGACCTCTTTTATGGATGGTCCCTCCCTTTGTATCCAATGCTTTAATATGGACCGTTTGGCTATCATGGCTATGTCATGTACTATTGTATATTTCTTCTTTCCCGGCATGTCCGATCCCCCTCTTACTCCTCCCTCAAAGGAATGGAAAATCCACACCATTAGCTCTAGATTTCCAGAAATTCCCCATGTTGCCTGGACAAATAATCTAACTTGATTCCAGAACCTGTGAATTTCCTTACACTCCCATAGTCCATGTAGCATATCTGTTTTTTCTCTCTGACATTTAGGACACCGCATATCTCTTCCCGGAATGTTGAAGCCCATAATAGCCCTGTGTAAAATTCTAAATTGGGTGTCTCTCCATCTCTCATTGGTAACATGTTTCCGCATCTGTACCCATCCCTTCAATATATCCCCTACAACTTCCTGCCCTTTCAATTGTTTCCCCCACGCTGTTAGAGTACGGCTATCCGAAAACTAGTCACTTTTGACAAGTCCACTAACGGGACATGTGACAAGGGCCCTAGAAATGTGAAAAGGTCCTAACAGTACATTGCTGATCATTTATACAACTAGGAAGGGGAAATAAAAAAAAAGAAAAATTGAACAATAAAATGTTGTTTTAGGGTCAAAGTTTTCATTTTCACAGGGAATAGTAGGAGGAAATGAACCACGCAAAAAAAATTTCTTCGGCGCTCCATTGGGAGACCCAGACGATTGGGTGTATAGCACTGCCTCCGGAGGCCACACAAAGCATTACACTAAAAAGTGTAAGGCCCCTCCCCTTCTGGCTATACACCCCCCGTGGGATCACGGGCTGCTCAGTTTTCAAGCTTTGTGCGAAGGAGGTCAGACATCCACGCATAGCTCCACTGTTTAGTCAGCAGTAGCTGCTGACTATATCGGATGGAAGAAAAGAGGGCCCATACTAGGGCCCCCAGCATGCTCCCTTCTCACCCCATTCCTATTGGCGGTGTTTGTTAAGGTTGAGGTACCCATTGTGGGTACGGAGGCTGGAGCCCACATGCTGCTTTCCTTCCCCATCCCCCTGAGGGGCTCTGAGGAAGTGGGATCTTACCGGCCCCCAAGCCCTGAGGCCGGGCTCCATCCACAGACCCGTAGAACCTGCTGGATACGGAGCTGGGTACCGTTCAGGGACAAGGCCCTGCAACATTCAGGTACTCTGTGTCCCCGTATGGACAGGCCGCGCACACTCCAGCCTTGCTGGGTGTGCTAGTGCGCCGGGGACAGCGCTGCGCGCTGGGGTTACAGTCACTGCAGTTTCTCTGAGGGACTTTATGTGTTGGGAACTGCCGCGCCGGCCGCCCCTGGAGCGGCAGCGCGGCTGAGACTTGTGGTGCGCCGGGGACTTAGCGCCGACCGTGCTTTTACGACGGCGGCGCTTATAAATCTAGTCCCCGGCTTTTGCGGCCTAGCTCCGCTTCGTTCCCGCCCCCACCCTGTCAATCAGGGCAAGGGAGAGACGCTGTACGATAGTCAGCGCCGAGGGCTGGAGTCTTATTTACGTACTCCAGCCCTCTCACTGAGCACAGTGGGACGCAGGTTTCCCGCACTTTGTCTGCACACGCCCAGGGCCCGCCCCTCTCCACAGGACGCCGGCAGCCATTCCTACATGCAGTCTGGCTGGAGATCGGACACAGGCTCTGGGAGACCCAGACAAGGGATTTCTGGCGACCACACACCCGCGTTAAGCGGGCGGTAAGCAGCACATTAGTGCTGGCCCCACTAGTGCCACAGTGTTATATTGGGGTATTTTTTTCTCTATACCATATATATATATATATATATGCACTGTACGGTCGCTTCTTGGCTGTATACCCTATATTGCTCTGAGGAGACGACAACATGTCATCCGCAAAACGCAAGGGTGCCAAGACACAGGCTGTATACGCTGCTTGTGCCGCTTGTGGGGCTGATCTACCGGCAGGTTCCAAGGACCCCCATTGTGTGCAATGTTCGGTCCCTGTGCCACTTCGTCAGCCGGAGCCTATGGTGGTAGTGGCCCAGGCAGAGTCACCGGTGAACCCTGTCCCGGTGACGGGGACAGAGTTTGCAGTTTTTGCTGACATGATGTCTGTCACTATGACAAAAATCCTAGAGACCTTGCAGTCCAGGCCGGTCACTCAGACCATGGACACTGCTGCGTCAATGTTCCCCGGTCCCCCTCAGTTGGAGTTAATCCGTGCTTCAAGGGGGTCCCAGGCATCTCAGGCTGAAGGCTCTGACTCAGATGACAGTCCCAGGCAGCCTAAGCGAGCTCGCTGGGAGAGACCCTCCACGTCATCACGCGGATCAGGGTCTCAGCGAGAAGAGTCTCTGCATGATGAGACAGAGGAAGGTGATCAGGAGTCTAATCCTGAGACCGCTCTCAATCTGGATACTCCTGATGGTGACGCCATGGTAAATGACCTTATAGCGGCCATCAATAGACTGTTGGATATTTCACCCCCAGCCCCTTCAGCAGAAGAGGCAGCTGCACAGCAGGAGAAGTTCCATTTCAGGTATCCCAAGCGTAAATTGAGCTCTTTTCTGGACCACGCTGACTTCAGAGAATCAGTCCAGAAACACCATGCTTATCCAGACAAGCGTTTCTCCAAACGTCTTAAGGATACACGTTATCCCTTCCCTCCTGACGTGGTCAAACGCTGGACCCAGTGTCCAAAGGTGGATCCCCCAATCTCCAGGCTTGCGGCTAAATCCATAGTTGCAGTGGAGGATGGGGCTTCACTTAAAGATGCCAATGACAGACAGATGGACCTTTGGTTGAAATCTGTCTATGAAGCTATCGGCGCGTCGTTTGCTCCAGCATTCGCGGCCGTGTGGGCACTCCAAGCTATTTCAGCTGGTCTGGCACAGGTGGACTCTATCATACGTCCAGCAGTGCCGCAAGTGGAGTCCTTAATTTCGCAAATGTCTGCGTTTGCGACCTATGCTATCAACGCTGTCCTGGACTCTACGAGCCGTACCTCAATGGCGTCTGCCAACTCGGTGGTTTTGCGCAGAGCCTTGTGGTTAAAAGAATGGAAAGCGGATTCTGCTTCCAAAAAATGTTTAACCAGCTTGCCACTATCTGTAGACAGACTGTTTGGTGAGCAATTGGCTGAAATCATTAAACAGTCCAAGGGTAAAGACTCCTCCTTACCCCAGCCCAGATCAAGCAAACCTCAACAAAGGAGGTGGCAGTCGAGGTTTCGGTCCTTTCGAGGCTCCGGCAAGGCCCAATTCTCCTCGTCCAAAGGGACTCAGAAGGAGCAAAGGGGCTCAGATTCCTGGCGGGCTCACTCACGCCCCAAGAAAGCAACCGGAGGAACCGCTTCCAAGGCGGCTGCCTCATGACTTTCGGCCTCCTCCCTCCGCATCCTCGGTCGGTGGCAGGCTCTCCCGCTTTTGCGACATTTGGCTGCCACAGGTCAAGGACCGGTGGGTAACAGACATTTTGTCTCACGGGTACAGGATAGAGTTCAGTTCTCGTCCTCCGCCTCGGTTCTTCAGAACTTCCCCACATCCCGACCGAGCAGATGCTCTTCTGCAGGCGGTGGGCTCACTAAGAGCAGAAGGAGTGGTGATCCCTGTTCCTCTTCAGGAACAAGGGCAAGGTTTTTACTCCAATCTCTTCGTGGTTCCAAAAAAGGACGGCTCGTTCCGTCCTGTTCTGGACCTAAAGCTGCTCAACAAGCATGTGAACGCCAGGCGGTTCCGGATGGAATCCCTCCGCTCCGTCATTGCCTCAATGTCTCAAGGAGATTTCCTTGCATCAATAGACATCAAAGATGCGTATCTCCACGTGCCGATTGCTACAGAGCACCAACGTTTTCTACGTTTTGTGATAAGAGACGAACATCTCCAGTTCGTAGCTCTGCCATTTGGTCTGGCGACAGCCCCACGGGTTTTCACCAAGGTCATGGCGGCAGTGGTAGCAGTCTTGCACTCCCAGGGACACTCGGTGATCCCTTACTTGGACGATCTACTTGTCAAAGCACCCTCTCAAGAGGCATGCCAACACAGCCTGAATGTTGCGCTGGAGACTCTCCAGACTTTCGGGTGGATCATCAACTTTTCAAAGTCAAATCTGTCACCGACTCAATCACTAACGTACCTTGGCATGGAGTTTCATACTCTCTCAGCGGTAGTGAAACTTCCGCTGGACAAGCAGCGGTCACTACAGACAGGGGTACAGTCTCTCCTTCATGGTCAGTCGCACTCCTTAAGGCGCCTCATGCACTTCCTAGGGAAGATGGTGGCAGCAATGGAGGCAGTCCCGTTTGCACAGTTTCATCTGCGCCCACTTCAATGGGACATTCTCCGCCAATGGGACGGGAAGTCAACTTCCCTGGACAGGAAAGTCTCCCTTTCCCAGACGGCCAAGGACTCTCTGCAATGGTGGCTTCTTCCCACCTCATTATCGCAGGGAAGATCATTCCTACCCCCATCCTGGGCAGTGGTCACGACAGACGCGAGTCTGTCAGGGTGGGGAGCAGTTTTTCTCCACCACAGGGCTCAAGGGACGTGGACTCAGCAGGAGTCCACCCTTCAGATCAATGTTCTGGAAATCAGGGCAGTGTATCTTGCCCTACTAGCCTTCCAGCAGTGGCTGGAAGGAAAGCAGATCCGAATTCAGTCGGACAACTCCACAGCGGTGGCATACATCAACCACCAAGGAGGGACACGCAGTCGGCAAGCCTTCCAGGAAGTCCGGCGGATTCTGTTGTGGGTGGAGGACAGAGCATCCACCATATCAGCGGTTCACATCCCGGGCGTAGAAAACTGGGAAGCAGACTTCCTCAGTCGCCAGGGCATGGACGCAGGGGAATGGTCCCTTCACCCGGACGTGTTTCAGGAGATCTGTCGCCGCTGGGGAATGCCGGACGTAGACCTAATGGCGTCTCGGCACAACAACAAGGTCCCAACCTTCATGGCGCGGTCTCGCGATCAAAGAGCTCTAGCGGCAGACGCCTTAGTGCAAGATTGGTCGCAGTTCCAGCTACCCTATGTGTTTCCCCCTCTGGCACTCTTGCCCAGAGTGCTACGCAAGATCAGATCCGATTGCCGCCGCGCCATCCTCGTCGCCCCAGACTGGCCGAGGAGGTCGTGGTACCCGGACCTGTGGCATCTCACGGTCGGCGAACCGTGGGCGCTACCAGACCGGCCAGACTTACTGTCACAAGGGCCGTTTTTCCACCTGAATTCTGCGGCCCTGAACCTGACTGTGTGGCCATTGAGTCCTGGATCCTAGCGTCTTCAGGATTGTCTCAAGGGGTCGTTGCCACCATGAGACAAGCTAGGAAACCCACGTCTGCTAAGATCTATCACAGGACGTGGAAGATTTTCTTATCCTGGTGCTCTGCACAAGGAGTATCCCCCTGGCCATTCGCGTTACCTACTTTTCTTTCCTTCCTGCAATCTGGGTTGGAAAAGGGCTTGTCGCTCGGCTCCCTTAAAGGGCAAGTCTCGGCACTATCCGTGTTTTTTCAGAAGCGTCTAGCACGACTTTCTCAGGTGCGCACGTTCCTGCAGGGGGTTTGTCATATCGTCCCTCCGTACAGGCGGCCGTTAGATCCATGGGATCTAAACAGGGTACTAGTTGCTCT
Source organism: Anomaloglossus baeobatrachus (assembly GCF_048569485.1). Taxonomy (NCBI): domain Eukaryota; kingdom Metazoa; phylum Chordata; class Amphibia; order Anura; family Aromobatidae; genus Anomaloglossus; species Anomaloglossus baeobatrachus. The sequence continues at coordinate 285,787,636 of NC_134359.1, read as the reverse complement.
CCAGAAGCCGCCCTTCGAGCCTCTGAGGGATGTTTCACTTTCTCGTCTCTCACAGAAAGTGGCCTTTCTAGTGGCGGTCACGTCTCTTCGGAGAGTGTCTGAGCTAGCAGCGCTGTCATCCAAGGCTCCCTTCCTGGTGTTCCACCAGGACAAGGTAGTGCTGCGCCCCATTCAGGAGTTTCTCCCTAAGGTGGTATCCTCTTTTCATCTTAATCAGGATATCTCCTTGCCTTCCTTTTGTCCTCATCCAGTTCTTCGGTATGAAAAGGATTTACATTTGTTAGATCTGGTGAGAGCACTCAGAATCTACATTTCCCGCACGGCGCCCCTGCGCCGCTCGGATGCACTCTTTGTCCTTGTCGCTGGTAAGCGCAAAGGGTCGCAGGCTTCCAAAGCCACCCTGGCTTGATGGATCAAAGAACCAATTCTTGAAGCCTACCGTTCTGCTGGGCTTCCGGTTCCATCAGGGCTGAAGGCCCACTCTACCAGAGCCGTGGGTGCGTCCTGGGCATTACGACACCAGGCTACGGCTCAACAGGTGTGCCAGGCAGCTACCTGGTCCAGTCTGCACACTTTCACCAAACATTATCAGGTGCATACCTATGCTTCGGCGGACGCCAGCCTAGGTAGAAGAGTCCTGCAGGCGGCAGTTACCTCCCCGTAGGGGAAGGCTGTCTTTGCAGCTCTAACATGAGGTATTTCTTTACCCACCCAGGGACTGCTTTTGGACGTCCCAATCGTCTGGGTCTCCCAATGGAGCGCCGAAGAAGAAGGGAATTTTGTTACTTACCGTAAATTCCTTTTCTTCTAGCTCCTATTGGGAGACCCAGCACCCGCCCTGTTGTCCTTCGGGATTGTTGGTTTTTTTCGGGTACACATGTTGTTCATGTTGAACGGTTTTCAGTTCTCCGATGTTACTTCGGAGTGAATTTGTTTAAACCAGTTATTGGCTTTCCTCCTTCTTGCTTTAGCACTAAAACTGAGCAGCCCGTGATCCCACTGGGGGTGTATAGCCAGAAGGGGAGGGGCCTTACACTTTTTAGTGTAATGCTTTGTGTGGCCTCCGGAGGCAGTGCTATACACCCAATCGTTTGGGTCTCCCAATAGGAGCTAGAAGAAAAGGAATTTACGGTAAGTAACAAAATTCCCTTCTTTAGCATGGCACTACCCCATATGTGGTCATAATCTGGGGAATAAGACATTGGTGTAGATTTGCTGATTGATATGGATTAGAGGGGCTGAAAAAAGACAAACATCGAGGTGTGGCTATAGCATAGCCAAAGTATAGACAGGACCTTTAAGAGAACGGTCTAGAAACCAAAACCTACAAACCTCAGTCATCTTAAAACGTGGAAAGAAATTCTTAAATCCCTACAGACCGATATGAGAGTCAAACAAAAAACCATTATTGCTGCTACATCTGGTTCTGCTAGCTATTCAGTCATGGGGTGTACTTAATTTTTCCCACATTGCTTCAACATTTTGGCCTAGTTTTGGTAAATATTGAAATTTGTCATGCTTTCTTGTTCATCTGAGGTTGGATTCACCTAATTTTAAGACCTTGTAAGAACCTGATGTCCTTATGATACATACAACCATAGAATCCAAAGGGGGTGTACTTAGTTTTCTCATAAGTACATATACTGTAAAGTTAAAATCAAACTCCAAATGGAATTGCTGTTTTTAAATTTGCTCACCATTGGATTTTTTTATTTTTTAGTAAAGGGGAAATTGTCTCTCACTGGTGCAATCATGGAGATTATTGAATAACCGACCGGTAAGTGTAATTTTAGTATTTAGTAATTGAACTAGATCAAAAGTCAATCTGAAAAAGCAGAGTTGCAGTGCAAAGCATGGGGGAGAGACGGAATAATGGCATAAATCACTGATGAGACCAGGAGATTTTGAGCTACATGAGACTATTACTACACAGTTTAGATAGACTCACTGATTATAGTTGTGCTCTAATAGAGCAGCATGGCAGTATAAAGAATGAGGGATTGACATATCTTCAGCATAACATGAGCAGTATTTGCAGATTGGCAGTGTAAAGCATGAGGGCTGGAGCGCCATAGTACGGATCAGTTTTAATTCGATTTCAGAGCATTGTTCCTATAATTATAAATTGCCCGAGTACACAAAGGAGTGGTAACTATACTGGAAATACAATCAGAAATTGTTAAAAAGGGAATCTATCAGTAAGTAATAAAGTAGCTAGTTGTAGCTTTTATTTTATTTCCTCTGCTCCTTTGAGTATTCCAAATTTAAAAAAAAAAAAAAAAACACCTTATAGGGACTTTTTTTCACTCATTTTATGGTTTTTGCGAGGAAATGGCTCACAGGATCCTCGGGGGCGTGTCTTTAGACTGCATAATTACCATGTGAAAAAAACCATATACAATAGGACCAATTGAGTTCAATATACGAAAAACAAAAAACCTCAATTTCAATTAAAATTAAACTTTTATTGATATATTTTAAAATTTAGACACCCATTAATAGTGAACACACAAAGGGCATAGATGATGAAGGGGAGGAGCTAAATATATGGGGTCCCTATAGCACCCTATGGGACCTTGCTACTACCTACCAACGGAGGGTATGACGCCGTAACTGTTTTGGGCGCCCCCGTTCCACGTCGGCTCACCCTCTAGTTGCCCTGGATAGTTAGTGAATTAAAATAGTAATTACACTACGGATGGCCATACAATAGTACTAGAATGTATTAAGTACAAAGTGCTCATGTAATCACACTGTCTGATAGATAACAGCTTCCTATCAGGAAAACCAGGACAAAAAAAATCAAAAATTAAGCCCCAATATAGGTAGGCTTCTGCAGAAAAATTAGTCCTTAGTACATGATCCAGTACAAATTAGTACATAGTACATAATACACAATCTACATTAACATAATGGAGGAGCACATTAACATAATGGAAAATTCAGTTCCATCTGTCAGTTTTTCCTCCCATGTCCCAGTGTGATATAGTATGGTATGGCAATCACACATGGATAAACTTTTACACAATCATAATTGCACAGATTTGCACTGCATAAACCGATGCGAATACATGTAATGCAATGCCTCAGGGCAATCATGCAGATGATTCTTATAGAGCAGACGGGACTTAAGAACAAGAGTCAGAGACTACCGCCATCCAGTGATCTATCAAGTATCGATATCTTTTTGAAAGTGGTCGAGGAGGATATTTCTAAGATTCACGGGAGTATTGATACTTATAACCTTAATGAAGGTGAAAGGGAGGCTTTGCGCTTACTTAAAAATAATCAGATCATCGTTATAAAGCCCTCGGATGGGGCGTGGCCTGGACATGGAGGGATAGAGACGTGAAGTGTCTTTGCTCCTGCCCTGACCCGGGCATTTATAGCACCAGGGCAACAAAAAAACGGAGATTTGAGCAGCGAATGGGCAACAGGAGGAGGGGAGGAGGCCCCCGACATACTTTTAAAACACCGGACACCACAACACGGGATATCAGGAGCTATCTGAGGGATCCGGAGCGGGCAGCCCCTGAGCACAAGATGGCGGACGCAGCGAGACATACGAGAAGCGGCCGCTCACTGGGCGCAGCCGCGGCGGCAGCAGTGACGCCTGAGGACCCGGAGGATGCAGCTGATGCCCGGGCTTTGGCTGCGGACACAGGCGGTAATGAAGAGTGGGCACAGGTCAGTGAGGGGCAGGCCGGAGCGGCACATCGAGCGGCACCTCAGGCGGGAAGGCAAAATGGCGCCGACGCCCAGAACGCCGGCGGGACAGTGACGGCAAACTCACTCTGCACCCAGGCGGCACTTACCATGGCTGGAGCGGGAGAGGAGGGCAGTGGTGCGGGGGGGTCCCTGACGGTGGAGGCTTCATCTGGCCCCACTTCCACCGGAGGATCGCCAGCTACTCTGGGACTGGAGATTCGGAGGGGGGAGGGAAGGAGGGCCGCCTCACCCGACCACTGTGCTGCTGCTGACACGGAGCTGTGCGTCTTCCCTGTGCAGATGGGAACCGCTGGGACTGTGTTCTTTGGGGGGAGCCCCCCTGCAAGCCTGTGTTTCTCAGCTGCTACACTTAATAGTGCTGCTCAAGAGGCCGGGTACCCTGGCACCAGCGGGGGAATAGGCCACACAGATCATCAGCCTTTGCTCCAGATGTGGAAGGTGCTAGAGGGCCTCAGTAGTCACATCAAAAATATCCCTACAAAAGCCGATATGGACTCATATGTAACTAGATTGGAAAGCTCCTATCGCGCAGAGCTCTCAGGCCTGAGAGACGAAGTACAGCAGATGGGGGAAAGAGTGGGGGCTGTTGAAGCTGCAGCACAATCTCTATCACTTAAAACAACAGAGCAGGATTCCCGCCTTTCTTCCCACAATGCCCACTTTCAGTATTTGTCTGACCTCATTGACGACATTGAAAATCGTAACCGACGCAACAATATAAGGGTCCGCGGCTTGCCGGAATCGATTGAATCTGTGGATTTGGACAAAACCCTACGCCACATTTTTAATGCTCTGTTACAAGTCCCACTAGACTCTCCCCTGGAGCTGGACCGATCACATAGAGCTTTGGGTCCCCGTTCCCAGGACCCAGACCGTCCTAGGGATGTCATTTGCAAGGTACACAGATACCAACTCAAAGACGCCATAATGGGGCGGGCTCGCTCGGCAGAGAATCTAAGACACCAGGGACGGAGGATACAACTTTTGCCTGATCGCTCCAGATGGACACTCCAGAAAAGGAGGGCATTACGCCCGCTCCTGGACTCGCTGCGCCAACGGAATATCCCATACACGTGGGGGTTCCCTTTTCGCCTGCGGGTACGGCAGGCGGGCAGAGTACACGTATTGAGCCACCCCGTGGGGGTTCCAGCGTTTGCGGCGGCCTTACGGATTCCGGAGGTGACCATCACGGACTGGCCGTGTTTGCCCCCCGGGGGACCAGGGGGCGACCATCCGGCGGCGGTCCGGGAGAGGAGGAGAAACCAGGAAGAAGTGCCCGAAGATCGTGGCTGAGGTTGGACATTTACAAGGAGGCGAAGGTTTATGAAGGTTTATAAGGCGTATAAGTCATATTTCTACAGAGATGTGGTCTTTATTTTTCTTATTACAGGTTAACACACTACTGACAGTTAATGTTATATTGCATTACCAAGGATGTGTTGGAGGGGCCTCCTTTTGCCTTTTGCCTAAAGGTTGGGGCCCGAGTCTGCGTCGTCGCGGGGATGGTGAGACCATCCTTACTGGCCGCCAGGCCCCCGCGAGGAACACACTCGGTGCTAAAGTTAAAGGTTGAAGGGCGGCGTAACTGTAAAATTAAGGTTGCTGATATAAGTTGTTAAAATAATATGCTATGGGTCAGGCGGAGCTGCCTTCCCTGTGCAGTCCGCTTCTCTATTGGGGTCGTTGCACTTGGCTGGCCTAGGTGCAGCTTTATATAGTTCTACCCCATTAACTCCGTCAGGCTTGACGGTACACTTTAGCCCTTTCTTGGTGCTGAAGTATTTTCGGTTCTAATTGTTCTAATTCTCCTTCTAACTCTTTTTATTCTACTTCCTCTTTTTTTCCCTCTTCCTTTAATTCTTTTTCTTCTAACTCTTTTTCTTCCTCTTTTTCTTTCTCCTCTTCCCCCTCTCCCCCTCCCCCCCCTTTTTTTTTTTTTTCTCTTCCTTTGTCTCTTCCTTTTTTTTTATTCTCTCTGTTTTTCCTACAACCTTTCCCAACTTCCCTCCTATCCTTTCTCCAACTACAGGTGATTGATTGGACACTAGGTGCGGAACCAAGGAACTAAAATTCGGCTCTTTGAATGTGAAGGGACTTAATACTCCCCAAAAAAGGACCCAAATTCTTTATGATATGCACAAGCCGAGGGTGCACATTCTTCTTCTCCAAGAAACTCATAAAACTGGTTGTGTCCCCAACATGAAAAACCGTTACTACCCGACCTGGTACCACGGTACTAACGCAGACTCTAGATCCAGGGGGGTGTCTGTTGCCTTACATAAATCATTGAGTCACTCCTTGATAGACATGAAGCTGGACCCAGAAGGCAGATACGTTATGGTTAAATTGAGAATCTCAGGTAAAGTGTTCACGGTTGCGGGTTGGTATTCGCCCAATGTAGATCAGTCAAGAGCGGGACGGGGATTTCTCAGAACCCTTACAGAATTCTCAGAGGGAGTAGTCATCTTGGGGGGAGACTTTAACATGCCCCTAGACCCACAGGTGGATACTTCAACTGGCCGAAGCGCGATCCCCTTATCCCACTTACGGTCCTTTTAAACGGGAGGTGCATCAGGTACAATTGACGGACGTGTGGCGGGTCTTAAACCCCTCGGGAAGGGACTATACCTTTTACTCAAACCCACACGGCTCATATAGCCGTATTGATTTTTTTTTAGTAAGTCAGCACGTCCTCACATGGCACCCAGTTGCTGAGATCGGAAGCGTGGTTTGGTCCGACCATGCACCTATTTTCCTAACAATCTCGCCCCCGGGGAGTCAGACGCGTGAGTGGACATGGAAACTTAACGACAATCTATTGAAGGATACACTGTGCGCAAATGATATCAAGGAATCAATAGAGGTCTTTTTGGCAACACACGCCGGGGACTCCACTTCCCTACCTTTTCAGTGGGAAGCATTTAAGTGCGTAATTCGGGGAGTTTTAATAAAACATGGGGCACGCATTAAGAAGTTGAAGACTTTGCAAATTAGCACACTACTTGATGCGATACACAGGCTGGAAACCACACATAAAAGAAACAGATCAGCTGGGGTCTTAGCAGACCTCGTTAAAAATAGAGAGGACCTGAAGACGCTCCTTAACGAAAAATACCTTAAATACCGCTCTCACTACCAACGTTTCCTATATCAACACTCGGACAAATGTGGTAGGCCCCTGTCACGCCTTCTTCACCCCCGCAACAACACATCATTTATATCGAGAATACAGCGGCGTGGCGGCGCTGACACGAGTAACCCGGTGGAGATCATGGAGGAAATGCGGACATTTTACTCTGACCTATATAACATTAGGGGACGCCTGGCGGATATGGAGCAGAGTAAAATGATGGAGCGGATCAATGAGTACATCACAGACACGGCATCCACACCGTTAAGGGAGGAGGAGGTCTCACAATTAGAAGAACAGTTTACAGAGGAGGAGGTGGGGTTGGTGATTAAAAGCTCTCCGGCTGGAAAGAGCCCGGGCCCGGATGGGTTCTCCCCGGCATTTTACAAGACATTTAGAGAATTGATAGCCCCATTCCTCACAAGGGTTTTCAATTCGGTTTCAGACACAACTCCATTTGCGGCGCAGTCCCTGGAGGCGTTCATTACAGTCTTGCCGAAGCCCGGGAAGGACCCATCTCTGGTTACCAATTATAGGCCGATATCCTTATTAAATGTGGATGTGAAACTGTTTTCTAAAACACTGGCCAATAGACTGGCCCCTCTCCTCCCCTCAATTGTTAACTCAGATCAGGTCGGATTTGTTCAAGGTAGGGAGGCCCGCGATAATGTGAATAAGACATTATTACTCATGGCTAATGCAATCGCTTCTTCTTCACCGTTGGCCTCTTGTCTGTGGATGCGGAGAAGGCATTCGACCGAGTGCATTGGGATTTCCTCCGAACTGCGTTACAAAAGATTGGCTTGGGCCCGCTCTTTTTACAAAAAATATTGGCGTTGTATACGTGTCCCTCGGCACGGATCAAGGTCAATGGAGCATTGTCTCGACCCATTGCGATAAGGAATGGCACGAGGCAGGGGTGCCCTCTCTCGCCATTGCTGTATGTGGTAGTGATGGAGCACCTCGCTAACGCTATAAGGAGGAACCCCAGTGTACATGGTCTATGGGTGGATGAGGAGACTTATAAGACTTCCCTGTATGCTGATGACCTATTGATTTATGTTTCTCAACCCCACATTACACTACCCTCTTTGATGAAGGAGTTTGAGAGATTCGGAGAGGTAAGCAATTTCAAAGTAAATTATTCAAAAACGGAAGCACTGAGTGTCACCCTAAGATCCTCCGAAGTGGCATTGGCTAAACAGAATTTCCCATTCAGGTGGCAAACTAAAGCAATTAAATATTTGGGCATACAGATCCCGGCTGACCTCTCTCTCCTCTACGCGTTAAATTATCAAACCCTATTGACACGCACACTCAAAGATCTCCTATCATATCACAAAAAACCTATTTCGTGGTTTGGACGTATCAATTCTTTCAAGATGGACGTACTCCCACGGTTTCTATATGTTTCTTTGTCGCTCTATTGGGAGACCCAGACAATTGGGTGTATAGCTACTGCCTCCGGAGGCCACACAAAGTTTCTATATGTTTTTCAAGCGGTCCCCATATCTCCACCCGCTAGCTTTTTCCGCACACTCAAATCGGCGTTGATTAAGTTTGTATGGGGACACTCGAGGGCGAGAATAAAATATCACACTTTAACCAGACCGACGGACAGGGGAGGGGCTGGACTGCCAGACCTCCGTAGATACCACCAGGCTACTCTATTAATGCGCATGTTTGACTGGCACTTTTTTGCTGACCATAAGAAATGGGTAGCATTAGAGCAAGGGGGAGCGCATGTACCCCTGCGGTATCTACCTTGGTTGGAGTCACGAGAGGGAGTAAAGTTGCCTACGGCTGACTTCTTGGCAACGGCCACACTAAAAGAATGGGATCGGACCCGACAAAAAAGTTCGTTGTCTGGTCCTCCACTCCTGCTCACCCCGATCTTTTCCAATCCGGAATTTGCTCCGGGATTTCACCGTTCCACCTTTCTGCGCTGGGGAAAAGATGATGATGTTAGGATTCACCATGTATTAAAAGGACATGACATCATGTCCTTTGGGGACCTGCAGGGTCTGGGCCCTCCTTGTTCATTATCATGGATAGAGTACAGACAGTTGTACTCATTTGTAAGCAATAGATTGAGAAAATGGAAACATCTACCCAACCCTTTTTGACCCCATTTGAAGGGTTGTTCATGCAGAAATCCCCACCTTCTCACTTAATATCATTAATTTATAAATTGTTGAGTCAGGCAGCTCCTGAGGCAGATACGGACCCACACTTCATGTCACAATGGGAGATAGAATTGGGCACCACCTTTTCTGAAGAAGAAAAACGGAAAGCATATCTGTTTACCCATAGGCTGGCCACGGCAGGCTATGCGAAAGAAAAGAATTACAAAATTTTATCAAGATGGTACCTATACCCAGTGAAGCTGCATAGGATTTTCCCCTCTGTGTCTGAGCTGTGTTGGCGGTGTGGAGGTTCCCCGGGGACAATGCTGCACATATGGTGGGACTGCCCGCTAATTAAACCCTTCTGGCTAGAGATGTTTCGGACATATACCAATATCTCTGGAGAGAGGGTATTGCCCTCCCCACAGATCTCTCTGCTGTCCATGTTGCCTGGCTCAATTAAGACACAAAAAGGAGACTTACTTAGATTCTGCCTTTCGGCAGCCCGTTCGGTGGTACCTAGACACTGGCGGAAGACAACGTCTCCTTCTTTGCAAGAATGGCAGCAGGAACTCTCCTCCATATGTTATATGGAGGAGCTCTCCGCGGAGGCGACAGAGGACAGCGAGAAATTCTTAAAGATTTGGCAACCATGGATCCTTTTCAAAGGGACAAATGCGTATAGAGAACTGTTTGGTCCTTGAATAGAGGGGGAATACTGGCCGGGCCTGGTTGTTCCAACCGCCGCACCTAGGGGACCATGGACATCCCTTCCCCTTGGACTTACCCACCCTTCCCCTTCACCTTCTTTCCCTCTCTATGTCGTTACTATTTTCACTGCTAGCTCATTTCTTCCCCCTTTTTTTTTTTTTTTACCACCCTGTTTCCTGACCTTAAGTTGCATTCTTAGTGCCTAATGTTCTGGTATACGAGTCAGGTGGTTACGTAGACTCCCTCTCATCTTATATTGGTTTTGAAATAATACCCTATCCCAAGTAAACAGAGGGAGCAGAGTCAAACAAATGTCGAGGGGGGGTGAGGGGCAGATAACATTTGTAATTTAAAGAGCTCGAGATTTGCCGGTCCCCTTCCTTTCTTCCCTTCCCTCTGTTATTGCCTTTTGCTACTTTCAAGAAGATTATATGTCTACATAACTTTTTTCTGTATTTCTAAGGAATTGATTTGTTAGTCAAATTTGTATGCAATTTTTGATCCCATGCTTTCGTTCTTGTCATTTGTATTGTATATTTCTTAATAAACAAAGATTATACATAAAGCCCTCGGATAAGGGGGGAAATCTTGTGGTGATGGATCATGGACTTTACAGGGGTATGTGTCAGTCCCTTTTTGGATGATCAGACTACCTACGAGATATTAAAGCCTTCATAAAATATTAAATTGTATGGGGTAGTATATTGCATAGCACTTGTTTAAGAATTTGTCGGACTGTGGGATTAGTAACAGTTAGGCATTGGGACTAGCCCACTATGGGAGGGGTCAAGTGAAGGTGAAAGTGACGGTTCCTTCTGGAAGAGTCAGTGAAGTTCTAGTGAGCAAAAGTGATGGATGATAGTTGGTCGCATCCAGTGGGTGGTTTGTGGCAACAAAGGAAGAGGAGAAGAGACGGAAGGTGAGCTAGAGTTAATCTTGAGAGTTGACAGAAACACGGAGTGTGAACAGTGTTGAAACAAGAGACTGATCCTCGAACTGAGTGGCCAGAGATAATAGGAGCCGGAGGACAGGATTCTAGTGGCCAGGCCCCTTAATCGTCAAGGTACTGGTTTACCGCGAGTGCAGTGCGATTTTTTTCTCGCCCCATTCACTTGAATGGGTGCGAGAGAAAGAGTCTCACATTACACCCCCAGCATGCTGCGATTGTTTTCTCAGTCCGATTAGGGCTGAGAAAATAATCGCTCATGTGCGCTGACACACAGGCTAGAATTGGTCCGAATGGAATGCGATGTTTTATAGCACTCCACTCGCACCGATTTTCTCGCCGTGTGGCTTAGGCCTTACTGGCATGTGAACGTAGTTGACTACCCAAGTGGTTTCCCTTTAAGCATCTGGCAATGCAAAGCTTTCCTCCGATCATGATGGATCCCTTAAGAAGACTGGATGTGGGACTGCAGGAAGGGAAGACGTAACGTTGGGCTGGGTTGCGCTGGGACCCACAGTTAGATCTGAAGCAACTCAGTGGGAACCTGAACTATATCTGATAATGCTGTACAAAACTGTAACGTGCTGTTGTTTGAAACAAAATGTTGGTCTCCTTGTCAGTACGAGTCATCATCCAGTCCTGCGTTAGTATGCGGCCTATATGGATTCACAGCCCACACGACACAAGTCCACACACCCAGACAGGACCAAGTTTTCATGTAGTAAGTGAGGACATCCAGAGTCAACCCCTCACCCACGACTACCACCCAATGCGACTCTACACATAAGCAGAAAGCTGGTAAAAAAAGGGTGATAGATTCCCTTTAAATTCCTCCTGCAGCTGCTGAAACAAACAGAAAGCCAAGAAACCTTCTTGTGGGATTTCTGTGCTTCATACACTGCTGTTATCCAAATATTTTGTAAAGTATTCCCTTATTAGTTATATGTAAATGGGAAAGTGACATTTGGACCTTTTCTGACATCATCCAGTTTGTGTGGAGTCATATGAAGAGACAGACGGATCAGCACAAGCCTCATGCACAGAACCAAAGGAGAAAATACCGAACAAAAAGGTAAAAAAAAAACCCAAAAGCAATTAGAATATAAAAATCATTTTTATTGAAAAGACAAGGAATCATGTGGCAGCAAGAGAACACACAATAAAAACATGAAATATTATAAAGGGGTTATAGTTTGGCCTGTAAGAGATGAACATGTACAATAACCCTGATGGTTATCATTATATACATATATGTAAACATGCAAAAGCCAGAAAAATGGGTCCAAAATACATATTAGTATATATGGTACTGTCAGTGCATGCACATTATACAAGAGTCAATCGAATAATGTCACCAGTGTAATAATGCATATATTGCATCAGTATCTTTCACAATGGAATGTGCAGTAAGTCCATAAGTGAGTAAAAGAGCAAAAAAGAGAGCAGCTGATAAATCACCTAATGTGGGGCAATTGTAAGTAATGTGCACGCAAGGCAAGTGTAATAGACAAAGTATGATATGGGTCAAAAATAGTTAAATTACCGCAGTAGGTCCAATGCATAGTGTTGCACCCACCCCGATGCGCGTTTCGCCATGCCTTTGTCAGGTGGTGACATCATCATAGAAAAAGGAGGTATAAATATAAAAACTAACCAATCAGAGAGAGGGGAGCGTCCGTGGATGATGCATTTGTAAGCTGGCGTGTCCGGGCACCCACCGCCGGCTGCGTCACATGACAGCGCGTCACAGAGTAGTCTGTGACGTAGCATGGTATGGAAGAGGAACAGGAGGTGGAGGGCCAGCCGGACACCAATCACACATGCGTACTGACGGACATTAAATCTGATGGAGATGCCTGATATAGGAGTGAAGCGGTGCCATATAGGAAACAACAACAAAATACCAAGAATGAACCATATCATGAAAACACGTGGAGCATACTGTAGTCATTTCATTGTAAGATGCAATGTTCAAAAACATCCACAAGATGGCAAAAAAAGTCACTGTTGCTTAATATAGAAAGCCTAAAAGAATGTTAACATATGCTAATATATTAAATTGTAACCAAAAGAAAAGCTAATTATAGAAAAGATGTCAGAAATAATATTAATGCATATTAAGACATGAATAATCTAAAAATAAAAAAGTAATACATAAATTATATAACATAGATTATGAAAATAATAATAATGCATAATGAAGCATAAATTATATTATATAAATCATAACAAATGTATTCAGTTGCAAAAGAAGGAGGAAAGAAGTGACGGGGGAAATGTGGAGGAGGTGAGGGTAATGACATGGGAGGGGGGAGGAAAGTATAGGGATGGGTGTGTATGTAATAAAAATAATGGGAAAAAAATATTTTTAAACAAATTATATGCACATGAATTTGCATATGAAGTACATAAACAATTGGGTATATATCATGCATGTTCAAAACGAATAATATATAGAATGAACAAGAATAACAAACCATTGAATTATAAATGTAGAGAAAATAGGTGGATCAATATGGCAGATATGATATGCTGATTTATTCTTCATTTAGTATGGATCAGATGTCAAAGCCTGGTTATAAACAAAATAAATAAATCTTTATTTTTATATAGCGCTAACATATTCCGCAGCGTTTACATACATCAGGAACACTGTCCCCATTGGGGTTCACAATCTAAATTCCCTATCTGTATGTTTTTTGGAGTGTGGGAGGAAACCGGAAGAAACCCGCGTAAACACGGGGGGTACATACAAACTCCTTGCAGATGGTGTCCTTGGTGGGATTTGAACCCAGGACCCCAGTGCTGCAAGACTGCAGTGCTAACCACTGAGCCATCGTGCCGCCCGGTTGCAAAGAGATCAGCGCTTACATCATGCATTATATACACTATTCACACAAAGGTAGGGATAATTGGCTTTTGGGTGACCGATCAAGATGATCCTATAATGCCCTCTGACCTTCTCAGGTGAACTTAATGTGACCTACTCTAACCTTCTGACTGCTCATGCGCCATTGTGAGGCTTCAATAACGAATAACGTTTGGAACACCATTCTAAGTCTGAACTGGGTGCAAAAAACCTAAAAAAACATCACTATGGGGAGATAAGGTATGCACACCAGTGACTATGTAAGGGGAATACATGGAATAGCAGAAACTGCTGTGTGAATACTGACTTGAAAAATCCAATAGCTATATGTAAGAGTGAAAATGTGAAAAATGGAATCTGCATTACTGCCATGAACATATGAATCAAGAGAAATTTAGCTACTGAATTGATCAATGCAATAGAGCCCCAACACTACGCCAAAGTATTTCTCTACGTTGGGGTCCCTAGCTTGTGTGTGTCCTCTCATGCAGTTAAAAAACTTTTACAAGTCAGTATTCACACAGCAGTTTCTGCTATTCCATGTATTCCCCTTGCATAGTCACTGGTGTGCATACCTTATCTCCCCATAGTGATGTTTTTTTAGGTTTTTTGCACCCAGTTCAGACTTAGAATGGTGTTCCAAACGTTATTCGTTATTGTTAGTAGTTTTTCGTTTGTGAACCCTCCCCACCACCCCTATTGCCAATCCATATAATACGCATAAATAGCCTGGGTCTCAGCTTCCCATACACGGTAAGTTTTTTAACTGCATGAGAGGACACACACAAGCTAGGGACCCCAACGTAGAGAAATACTTTGGCGTAGTGTTGGGGCTCTTCTGCATTGATCAATTCAGTAGCTAAATTTCTCTTGATTCATATGTTCATGGCAGTAATGCAGATTCCATTTTTCACATTTTCACTCTTACATGTAGCTATTGGATTTTTCAAGTCAGTATTCACACAGCAGGTTCTGCTATTCCATGTATTCCCCTTACATAGTCACTGGTGTGCATACCTTATCTCCCCATATTGTGAATCTTCAAGCAGGATATTCTCAGTTGGAAGTGGCCACTGAGTTTAGAGAGTCACAGAGTGTCACCAGCAGGTTGCACAGAGATACAGAGAGACTGGAAGAGTCATAGAAAGACAGAAAAGTTGACGTCTTTTGGCCACATCCCACACCGCTTCATTGTGAACAATGCCCTGTGAAGCTGGATGATGAATGCCACACAACTCCAGGCACATTTAAGGGAGGTGAGAGGCACCCAAGTGTCACGTCAGACCATGCAAAACCATTTACATCAGTGCTAGATGACCTGCAAGGTTCCTGACTGCACCACAAAGCACAGGTGTCATGTACATATCTTACCATCCCACCAGGTACAGGCGTCCTCTACGTACCTGACCACACCACCAGGTATAGGTGTTATCTACGTACCTGACCAGGCACAGGAGTCATCTAACCCATACGAGGGATCAGTGGGCCTCAGTGCTGTTCACAGATGAAAGTTGATTCACGCTGAGCAGAAATGATGGCCGCCAACGATGTTGGAGACGTCAAGGAGAGCACTATGCATCAGTCACTGTTGTCACCTGACGAGCCTCTGGTGGAGGTGTTACAGTATAGGCCAATGTATCTAGTCAGTACAGCCTTACACTGTGTGAATGGTGCAGTGACAGCCCCTACTACTTGAATAACATCACTAATCCAGTCATTGTGCCTCTGCATGAACAACACCGGCCTAATGTCATTTTCCTGGAGGACAATGCTCCAGCTCATCCAGATCACATCATTAGGGAATGGCTGCTGGAAATTGGGGCATCTCAAATGGATCGGCTGGACTTTCTCCAGACCTGAATCCCATAGAAAACCTATGGGATCAGCTGAGTCACTGTGTATAGGCTGTAACTCTGTACCCCAGAACCTCAATGACCTGAGGGCCACCCTTCAAGAAGATAGGGATGCCATGCCTCCACAGGCAACCACTGGTGACCAACGGGCATCGTGGTCAGCTGTAATTTGTGATCAAGGTCACATGACAAATTACTGAGACACTGACATTTTGGGGTGCTATACCCACCACTGCTGTTGTCTTTAGTTTCAATAAAATATTTATTTGATATGAGGAAATCCCCATTGCTGCTTCTACTTAAATGCCCAACTTTTATGTTAAAATATCACTGAAACTTAAACTTTTTACGTTTTATATAACTTTCACCCGAAAGCCAAATATCCCGAAGATTTTGTGGGTAGTGTATATGTAATAGTGATAGATTGTCCTGTGAATGACTTGATATGGCCAATAAGGCACTGAACAGGCAAAAATAAAAACAAATATTAAAAAATATTAAAAGTTAAATGAAAAAATCCTGATGACAAATAATTGTTACAAGAAAGGAACAAAGCTTAAATTCTCATTGAGATCCAGGTGATATACAGTGTCTAAAACCAAAATCCATTTGGTCTCTAATTTGGCCAGTTGATTTTTAATATTGCCGCCATGCATATGAGGGACAATTCTGTCAATACCCCTGACAAAAAACTGCAACGTGATGCGTCTTAAATAATGATGAGCGAGTTTCGAAATACTTAGATTTGCGATATTCGTAGCGAGTCCTGTCTAATACTCGCTTATTCAGTCCGAATATCGTGTGCAATGCAAGTCAATGGGGAATACTCGCAATGTAACGAGTAACCTGAATTCTGCAATATTCATGTGAGTAGCAAATAGTACGGCATTCGGGTTACTCTTTGCATTGTGGGTATTCCCCATTGACTTGCTTTGCACACACTATTCGGAATGAATACGCGAGTATTAGACAGTACTCGTTACGAGTATCGCGAATCCTGGTATTTTGAAACTCGCTCATCATTAGTCAAATAGTGTTGAGCGTCAGATCCGAGTCCAACCCGGACGTGGGATTCCGGGCGGACGATCCGGATCCGGCAATTCTCTCTCTCTCTCTCTCCTCTCGTCCCGGATTCCGCTCCTCGTTGACATATATTGGCCGGATTCCGGACTTCCATGTCAACCCGACACTGATCCTCCGGACCTGGATTATTAGCAATCTGCTCAACTCTAGTCTTAAAGTGTCTGGGTATTGTTCTAAGTGTGGAAAAGTTTTTACCTCCTCGGCAGCTGTTACCTCATACACAGAAGATCTAGGCTCGGTTTTCCAAGATGTTTGTAACAATCTCCTGCTGATTTCCTTCATCACCCTTGTGCAAGTGACGAGAAGAAGTGATGGTCGATCACTGAATACTGAGGATGACGCGAAGGGCGGTCACTGAAGACTGAGCATGGAGGCGAAGCGTGGTCACCAAATATTGAGGATGGAGGAGACGAGTGGTCACCGAATACTGACGATTCGACGATCTCCACGTCCAATCAGCGCTGACTTCTGTCTCTCGGCCTTTGGACAAACGAGTTAATCAACAGGAAGTGAGGCTGCGCCTGCCTCTCACTTCCGGTTGATTGCTCTTGGAGAGAGAAGCCGACGGTGATTGGATCAATCTTTATCAATCTTTATTTTTATATAGCGCTAACATATTCCGCAGCGCTTCACATACATCAAGAATGCTGTCCCCATTGGGGCTCACAATCTAGAGTCCCTATCTGTATGTCTTTGGAGTGTGGGAGGAAACCGGAGTACCCGGAGGAAACCCACACAAACACGGGGAGAACATACAAACTCCTTGCAGATGGTGTCCTTGGTGGGATTCGAACCCAGGACCCCAGTGCTGCAAGACTGCAGTGCTAACCACTGAGCCACCACAAGACTGCAGTGCTAACCACTAAGCCACCGTGCAGCCCATTCGATGCGAACACTCGTGAACCCCGGCACTACTGTAACCACGCTGGCTGCGTAGATGAGTATAGGCTTTTTTATTTTACCTGGAGGAAACATGTGGAATCAGAAGGGGTTATCCAAGCAGTAAACAACCCCTTTAAGAAAGGGATCTTCACCACCTAGTGGTCATAACTGGTACGGCAAATTTACATTTTGTTGGAAACAGTATTTTGGATTGATGTGGATTATTTTTTCCCTCAGGCCCCATAATCAGCGACACCACAGAAGCTGCACTAATCCATTGTTGTGTGACTGTAATATATGAATCACCGCTTATAAATCCGTATTGTCCTAGAAATGTTAAACTATGTAAACTGCTCAGCAGAGGTCATTGTTTATTGCCCCTTTCTCCTCGTCACCTGTCATATTTAGGACTTATAATAACGTCTCCTATATGATTGCGGAAAAATAAACATCAATTATCTTTTCTGTGAATCCTTTTTCACGGTCTCAGCCTTTAAATTCGCACTTAACCTTTGAGCTGCTGTCAGCACATTATTTCAGGAATGCGACATGACATGTCACCACAAGGGGGAACCCAAGAGCTGAACTACTCCGCAAGCGGCAGAATTTGCTCTTCTATATTCCTTATGACCCTTCTAATTGTCAGTGAACTGTATACTGTTACAAAAAGGTTGTAACCTTGCTAATATATTCTCTTTACACTTATGTTTTTATTTTTTTCTTATTCGTTTGCTCTTTCCCCGACATATCAAATCTAAAAATCAAAAATAAAGATTTTTCCCAAAAAAATCCCCAAAAGACTAAGTATGAAATCATAGAGGTTTTCCTCAAAAGTATGTA
Source organism: Anomaloglossus baeobatrachus (assembly GCF_048569485.1). NCBI lineage: Eukaryota > Metazoa > Chordata > Amphibia > Anura > Aromobatidae > Anomaloglossus > Anomaloglossus baeobatrachus. The sequence goes on along the minus strand of NC_134359.1, from coordinate 285,769,467 downwards.
AATTGTGATCAATTATTATTATTATTATTATTGCGCCATTTATTCCATGGCACTTTACAAGTTATTATGTAATAAAAAGATTAACTTGGGCTTTTACATACAACTTCTAAATAATACCGCTACGCAGTGTGCAAACACTCATATAATGTCTGAAGAATGTTACCATATAGTGTCCAAATGACACCGTATCGCACATAATACCACCCTATATTGTCGGGATAATATTACCATATAATGTCAAAATAATAACAATAAACAGTAACCAAATAATACCATATCATAAATAATTTCACCAGTGTCTTAATAAAAATACCGTATAGTATATTCAAATAATACCATATAATGCCAACATATATGAATTTCTAGCATCTGAATAATTTTACCATGCAACTTAATACAAATAACATCTTCATATAAGTTATACCGCCATATGTTGTCTGAAGAATATTACTAAATAGTGTACATACACCTACTGACCAAATAATACCGTTTCATAAATGATAGTAATAAACAGCATCAAATAGTGTCTTAACAATAATACCGTCACTCGAGAATTTAGGCATTTAAATAAGAACTACCTAAACATAATACCGCCATATGGTGTCTTAATAATATTATATTATAGTGTTCAAATAATACCAATATAGTATCCAAATACTATATCCATATAGTTTCTGAATATTATTATCATAGTGTCCATATAATACTGATACACCAAATAATACCATCCTACAAGAGTTTCACCATCTAGTGTCTCAATACATTTACCGTGTACTGTAATACAAATATACGGTGACCAAATATTGGATAATATTACGAATACAAAGCCCAAATAACTATAACCACTATATATTGTCTATGTAATACTTCTACACAGAGCAAAAATAATACCACCATATAGTTTCTGAATATTATCATATGTGATACTGCCACTCAGAGCTCAAATAGTACCGATATGCAGTTTCTGAATCTAAACTTTTGTGAACTAGAGGCTTGTACTTATTTTTGTGCACCACCGCAGGGGAGACAAGTCAGCTCTGCGATGTCTTCACACCCGCTGCTCAGGAGCCCCTGCAGCCATGTTGGGTTTGAGCTAGTTTAGGACTAGGATAACGTGATCTTCTGCTCCTTTTAATGTCGTGAAGTGAGAGGTAAACATGGCGTGCCAGCAGCAGCGACAGGAGAGGACTATGGGTCAGATCTTGATGCACAATAGTAGTTGTAATTTTTATTTTTTTTTACCTCTAGGGGTGCTGCGTCTCCTTGTGCAGATCCCTAGTACAGTGTCCATTTTAGGACATGATCATATATCAGTGTCAAACATCAGAAATACCCTGTTAGATAACTGACTCTGACAACTGATCACTGACTCTGACTCCTGACAACTGACATCAGATAACTGACACTGTCAGCTGACATTTGACAAGTGACAACTGATATCTGAGAAGTGACAATTTACATCTGTCCAGTGACTACTGAGAAGTGACAACTGATATCTGACCAGTGACAACCTACAATTGATAACTGATATCTGACAAGTGAAAAGTGACAAATGACATCTGACCAGTGACAACTGATAAGGGACAGTTGACATCTGACCCATGATAACTGACAACTGACATCTGACCAGTGACAACTGAGAAGTAATAACTTATATCTGACAAGTGAAAAGTGACAATTGACAAGGGACAATTAACATCTGACCAATGATAACTGACATCTGACCATTGACAACTGACAAATGACATCTGACCAGTGACAACTGATATCTGACAACTAATATTAACTGACATGTGACAATTGACATCTGACCAGTGACAACTGAAAAGTGACAATTGACATCTGACCAGTGACAACTGACAACTGGCCAGTGACAGCTGACCAGTGATAACTGATATCTGTCAAGTGACAATTGACATCTGACCAGTGACAACTGACCAGTGACAATTGATAACTGATGTCTGACAATTGACATCTGATCAGTGACAACCTACAAGTGATAACTGATATCTGACAACTGACAAGTGACAATTGACATCTGACCAGTGACAACTGAGAAGTGACAACGGATATCTGACCAGTGACAACTGACAAGTAATAACTGATATCTGACAAGTGAAAAGTGATAATTGACATCTGACCAGCGACAACTGACAAGGGACAATTAACATCTGACCAATGATAACTGACATCTAACCAGTGACAACTGACAAGTGACAATTGACATCTGACCAATGACAAATGACATCTGACCAGTGACAACTGATATCTGACAACTAATATTAACTGACATGTGACAATTGACATCTGACCAGTGACAACTGACAACTGGCCAGTGACAGCTGACCAGTGATAACTGATATCTGACAAGTGACAATTGACATCTGACCAGTGACAATTGATAACTGATATCTGACAATTGACATCTGACCAGTGACAACAGACAAGTGACAATTAACACAGATGTCAATTGTCAGTTGTCAAATGTCAAATGTCAGATATCAGTTGTCACTTGTCAAATGTCAGCTGTCAGTGTCAGTTACCAGATGTCAGTTCTTAGGTTTCAGAGTTAGTTGTCAGAATCAGTGATCAGTTGTCAAAGTCAGTTGTCAAATAGGATATTTCTGATGTTTGACACTGATATATGATCATGTCCTAAAATGGACACTGTATCCTAGCTGAGATGTATAGGCCAAGCAGGGAACTCTGGGAAAGGGATATGCAAATAAGTTCTCCAGGAGGAAGAAAGCTGGCTCTGTAGTGCCACCTATTGGTGAAAGCTATAATCTAATATCTGACCCATGTAAAGAGACTATCCCCGTGACTAAGTGACAGACCAGCATCTTCACCAAAGACACCCTCCTGTAGAGAGCAGTTTTGAGACAGAGCAGGGTACTGGATGACTTGTTAAAAGCCCCCTTGTGTTTTAGATCCAAGTACCGCCCCATGCTTTTCATGCTATACTGTACAATATGGCAGAAGTATGGAAGATTTGTGTGGAGGGACTCATATTCTGTGCCCTTTTCATACCCAGTGATGCCTGCTCTTTTACACAGCTGGTAATTGGTGTGATTGGACCTAGCTCTGATTACAGCAGTTTAACCCCTTTAGATACTATAGTGATCAGCAACCAAGGCATCTAAGCGGTTAGAAAAGGAAAACCTCTGCCACCCCTAGTGACCCCACAGGGAGCAATAGTAACACCTAATGGACTGTTTAATGTTAACCAGGAGCCCCAATTCAGACCTACACTATGGGGCCCCTAGATTTCCATGGATGCCGCTGCTGATAGTCTTCAGGCTCCTGGTAGCCTATAATTAGGTGCATAGACTAAGCTATCATTCCTTTCAGTATTTCCCTTCCATTCTGAACAATTGCATGCCACAATTCTGTCGGGAAAGATGGCTGTTAGACTACGCACCTAATTATTGGCTGTCAGACCTCTGATGATTAATGGCAGCGGTACAAAAATAGTGAGGCTAGGGTTACAACACTGCATCACTGACCTGTAGGGGGCAGCATATATTCCTGGCCTTATGCCTTTTGAGAACTGAATTTAGATACTGTAGCGATATTATGTGGGCACCATGTGGCAGGAATATCTGCACACTATAGCAGTATTATTTATAAACTAAACAGAGCATTATTCACTCGCTAAAGGCTGAAGTTATTCGACCATTATATAGTGGTATTACTTCATGCTAGTAATTGTATTATTCGCGTGCTGTGGTTACATTTTAAATGGTGGTATGATTTGCACACTATAGCAGTATTATTTGCAAAGCGTATAGTACCGTATTTGGTGGTATAAGTCAGTGTAAGGAATTATAAGAGTAATGTATAGCAGATGTATTTACTCAATGTATGCTGGTATTATGCAAAAACTTTATGGTGTTATTTATCCACTTTATGATTATATATTTGGACAACCTATGGCGGCATTATTATGAGCACCGTATAGTGATTTTATTTAACCACTATATTTAAGATTTATGTGAGCATTGTATGGTAGTATTATTTTGAAATTTTGTGTCATTATTAATTATTAATAAAGGCTGTGAGACTGGTATGTTTGGCCACTGTATGGCGGTATTATTTGAGTACCATACAGTGATTTTATTGAATCACCATATGTAAGATTTATGAGAGCATTGTATGGTAATATTATTTTGAATCTTTGTGGCGTTATTAATCATTAATTAATAGTTGGTATGTTTGGCCACTGTATGGCGGTGTTAGTTGAGTACCATACTGTATAGTGATTTTATTTAACCACTGTAAGGTAGATTTAATTGGACATTGCTTAGTAATATTATATGCAAACTATGTAGTGTTATAATTAAGGAACTACATTGATGGTATAATTTGGATACCCTTTGGCAGTATTTTTAATGACTATGTAGTGGTTTAATTGGGACACTAAATGCCAATTTGTATGTTGCGACAATATATGGCAGTATGTGGTGATTTTATCTAACCATTATAAGGTAGATTTACTTGGGCATTACATGGCGGTATTATTTGGAAACTATGTAGTGTTAAATTTTATCCACTTTATGAAGGTATCATTTGGACACAGTATGGCGGTATTATTTGGAAACTATGTAGTGTTAAATTTTATCCACTTTATGAAGGTATAATCTAGACGCTGTATGGCGGTATTATTTGAGCACACTAGTTTTTTTTATTTAATAACTGTATGTTAGATTTACATAGGCACTGTCTGGTGCTATTATTTGGTAACTTTATCATTCACATTCATTTAGACCCAGCATAGCAGTATTATTTCAGCAGCAAATAGTGATTTAATTTAACCCCTGTAGGGTAGATTTGCTTGGGTATTGCACAGTGCTATTATTTGGAAACTGTTAAATTAAGACACTCTATTAGGGTATAATTTGGAAACTGTATGGCAGTGTTTTATACGATATGTAGCGGTTTAATTGGCACACTAAGTGGTAATATTATTTGGATACTAGTATCATTCTAGCACTGGATGTTGGTATTACTTGAGCATTATATATTGGTATTAATTGGACACTGTAGTGGACCTTATATTGTGTTACTTGGACACTATATGGTATTATTGTGTGGGCACAACTGCACGTACGGTAATATTATTGTGCACTGTTTGGCAGTGTTTGTGCTACTGAGAATATCCTGTTATGTATTATATAATATTTTGTGATCTTTTCCTCTTCCTCTGTTCAGGGGGGTCTGCAATATTTTACCTGGGGGTCTTCTCAGACTCTGGTCCAGGTATTGTCTGAAGAAGAATGTGGACGCGGTTGTGGCATTCATCATTGTGACTTGCACGCGTCACACGCAGAGATTTATTACTTTTAGCATCATGGTGTACATGATGAAAAATATCCCATAGTCTTTGGCGACTATGGACTCAGACTAGTTCAGGGGCCTGGTGGTCAACATAAAGAGATCAACTGGGATCTGTGGGGAAATCTGGCCACAACAGCTCAGTTTCATTGCAGCGCCGCCACAGGATAAATGGGGTATTACATCAAAATCAATAGTTTGTTATAACGAAAAAACACGTCTCCTGCCCTCTGGGGTTTATATTGAGAGCAAATTTGGCACACTTTGTATGCCACATGGTGCCCATATAAAGGCCAATTTCTAATCCATATGCAGCAGAGTGAAATCTGCGTGAACAGCAGATCTGAGTTTGTGAGAGGTAGCAGAGCCGAGTTTGACAGAGGAGACAGCAGTGCTAAGTTTCTGAGGTGTAGCAGAGCTCACTTTGTAAGATGCAGCAGAGCTGATTTTCATAGAGCTTGACAAAGGCAGCAGAGCTGAGTTTACCAGATCTACAGAACTGAGTTTGTGAGAGGTAGCAGAGCTTAGCTTGTAAGATGCAGCAGAGCTGATTTTAACAGAGGAGGCAGCAGAGCTAAGTTTGACACAGGAGGCAGCAGAGCTGAGTTTGACTGAGGCAGCCAAGCTAGGTTTGTGAGATGCAGAAGAACTGAGTTTGCAAGATCCAGCAGAGCTGAGTTTTACAGATGCAGCAGAGCTGAGTTTTACAGATGCAGCAGAACTGTTTTACAGATGCAGCAGAGCTGAGTTTTACAGATTTAGCAGAGCTACGTTTTATAGATGCAGCAGAGCTGAGTTTTACAGATGCAGCAGAGCTACGTTTAACAGATGCAGCAGAGCTGAGTTTTACAGATGCAGCAGAGCTGAGTTTTACAGATGCAGCAGAACTGTTTTACAGATGCAGCAGAGCTGAGTTTTACAGATGCAGCAGAGCTACGTTTTATAGATGCAGCAGAGCTGAGTTTTACAGATGCAGCAGAGCTATGTTTAACAGATGCAGCAGAGCTGAGTTTTACAGATGCAGCAGAGCTGAGTTTTACAGATGCAGCAGAGCTATGTTTTACAGATGCAGCAGAGCTACGTTTTACAGATGCAGCAGAGCTGGGTTTTACAGATGCAGCAGAGCTATGTTTTACAGATGCAGCAGAGCTGAGTTTTACAGATGCAGCAGAGCTGAGTTTCACAGATGCAGCAGAGCTGAGTTTCACAGATGCAGCAGAGCTGAGTTTTACAGATGCAGCAGAGCTATGTTTTACAGATGCAGCAGAGCTACGTTTTACAGATGCAGCAGAGCTATGTTTTACAGATGCAGCAGAGCTGAGTTTTACAGATGCAGCATAGCTGAGTTTCACAGATGCAGCAGAGCTGAGTTTTACAGATGCAGCAGAGCTGAGTTTTACAGATGCAGCAGAGCTACGTTTTACAGATCCAGCAGAGCTGAGTTTTACAGATGCAGCAGAGCTGAGTTTTACAGATGCAGCAGAACTGTTTTACAGATGCAGCAGAGCTGAGTTTTACAGATGCAGCAGAGCTACGTTTTATAGATGCAGCAGAGCTGAGTTTTACAGATGCAGCAGAGCTATGTTTAACAGATGCAGCAGAGCTGAGTTTTACAGATGCAGCAGAGCTGAGTTTTACAGATGCAGCAGAGCTATGTTTTACAGATGCAGCAGAGCTACGTTTTACAGATGCAGCAGAGCTGGGTTTTACAGATGCAGCAGAGCTATGTTTTACAGATGCAGCAGAGCTGAGTTTTACAGATGCAGCAGAGCTGAGTTTTAAAGATAGAGCAGAGCCGAGTTTTACAGGTTGCAACAGAGTTGCGTTTGCCAAATGCAGCAGAGCTACGTTTTACAGATGCAGCAGAGCTACGTTTTACAGATGCAGCAGAGCTGAGTTTTACAGATGCAGCAGAGCTGAGTTTTAAAGATGGAGCAGAGCCGAGTTTTACAGGTTGCAACAGAGTTGCGTTTGCCACGTGCAGCAGAGCTGAGTTTGGAAAATACAGAAGAGTAGATTGCATTTTGCTAGATGTGCAGAGCTCACTTTGTCATATGTAAGATTTCTCATTTTGTCCTGGGTAGCAGACGGTAGTTTGCCAAATGATCAGAGCTCAGTTTTTTGGATGCTATAAGTTCAAGGGCAGCAGAGTTAATTTTGTTTCCAAACTTGTAAGATGCTCAGTGCTCAGTTTGTCAGATGTAGCAGAGCTGAGTTCATTATTTGGCACTATTCACCATTCACGGTGACATTAGGATGGGGGTACCATCTGCAATTTTTTTTTCATAGAACGGAAAGTAAACCTACCCAATTATTGCACCTGAAAAAATGTTGACAATGCATTAATAGCAAAGTCAGCTCTGCTATATTTGTGATTGTCAGAACTGAGTTATGAAACACGTTTACTGTGTACCAGCAGCACTGGGAGTGTGAGGGCGCACAGCGGAGGCCAGGGCGCGACGATGCAGAGTTTGACAAATTAGTCATAGTATGAAAAAATGTCAAAGTACTAACCTGCGGCTGAGAAACCGGTACCCTAGGCGAGGAGTAGGTGAGAGGAGAAAGGGAGGTGCTCAAAATGAGGGAGCCAATATCACAGAAGAATGTACAGGCGTGCAGATCCTCCCGTCCATCACAAGAATGTTCTTTAGATTGCAAGCTCTTAAGCGCTATTTGATAGTTTCTAGATTTTTTATACTATTTTTTTTTCTAGATCTATTATATAGGATTCTTAGTGGCTACAAAGAGTGTATGTCTTTCTGTCCACTTATACCAGCTGTACATATATAATTATATACAGGAGATGCCCAGGTTATACCAGCTGTACATATATAATTATATACAGGAGATGCCCAGGTTATACCAGCTGTACATATATAATTATATACAGGAGATGCCCAGGTTATACCAGCTGTACATATATAATTATATACAGGAGATGCCCAGGTTATACCAGCTGTACATATATAATTATATACAGGAGATACCCAGGTTATACCGGCTGTACATATATAATTATATACAGGAGATGTCCAGGTTATACCAGCTGTACATATATAATTATATACAGGAGATGCCCAGGTTATACCAGCTGTACATATATAGTTATATACAGGAGATGTCCAGGTTATACCAGCTATACATATATAATTATATACAGGAGATGTCCAGGTTATACCAGCTGTACATATATAATTATATACAGGAGATGCCCAGGTTATACCAGCTGTACATATATAGTTATATACAGGAGATGTCCAGGTTATACCAGCTGTACATATATAATTATATACAGGAGATGCCCAGGTTATACCAGCTGTACATATATAATTATATACAGGAGATGCCCAGGTTATACTGGCTGTACATATATAATTATATACAGGAGATGCCCAGGTTATACCAGCTGTACATATATAATTATATACAGGAGATGTCCAGGTTATACCAGCTGTACATATATAATTATATACAGGAGATGCCCAGGTTATACCAGCTGTACATATATAATTATATACAGGAGATGCCCAGGTTATACCAGCTGTACATATATAATTATATACAGGAGATGCCCAGGTTATACCAGCTGTACATATATAATTATATACAGGAGATGCCCAGGTTATACCAGCTGTACATATATAATTATATACAGGAAATGCCCAGGTTATACCGGCTGTACATATATAATTATATACAGGAGATGCCCAGGTTATACCAGCTGTACATATATAGTTATATACAGGAGATGTCCAGGTTATACCAGCTGTACATATATAATTATATACAGGAGATGCCCAGGTTATACCAGCTGTACATATATAATTATATACAGGAGATGGCCAGGTTATACCAGCTGTACATATATAATTATATACAGGAGATGCCCAGGTTATACCAGCTGTACATATATAATTATATACAGGAGATGGCCAGGTTATACCGGATGTACATATATAATTATATACAGGAGATGTCCAGGTTATACCGGCTGTACATATATAATTATATACAGGAGATCCCCAGGTTATACCAGCTGTACATATATAATTATATACAGGAGATGCCCAGGTTATACCGGCTGTACATATATAATTATATACAGGAGATGACCAGGTTATACCGGCTGTACATATATAATTATATACAGGAGATACCCAGGTTATAGCAGCTGTACATATATAATTATATACAGGAGATGCCCAGGTTATACCAGCTGTACATATATAATTATATACAGGAGATGTCCAGGTTATACCAGCTGTACATATATAATTATATACAGGAGATGCCCAGGTTATACCAGCTGTACATATATAATTATATACAGGAGATGTCAGGTTATACCAGCTGTACATATATAATTATATACAGGAGATGCCCAGGTTATAGAAGCTGTACATATATAATTATATACAGGAGATGCCCAGGTTATAGAAGCTGTACATATATAATTATATACAGGAGATGTCCAGGTTATACCAGCTGTACATATATAATTATATACAGGAGATGCCCAGGTTATAGAAGCTGTACATATATAGTTATATACAGGAGATGTCCAGGTTATACCAGCTGTACATATATAATTATATACAGGAGATGTCAGGTTATACCAGCTGTACATATATAATTATATACAGGAGATGCCCAGGTTATACCAGCTGTACATATATAATTATATACAGGAGATGCCCAGGTTATATCAGCTGTACATATATAATTATATACAGGAGATGCCCAGGTTATAGCAGCTGTACATATATAATTATATACAGGAGATGCCCGGGTTATACCAGCTGTACATATATAATTATATACAGGAGATGTCCAGGTTATACCGGCTGTACATATATAATTATATACAGGAGATCCCCAGGTTATACCAGCTGTACATATATAATTATATACAGGAGATGCCCAGGTTATACCGGCTGTACATATATAATTATATACAGGAGATGACCAGGTTATACTGGCTGTACATATATAATTATATACAGGAGATACCCAGGTTATAGCAGCTGTACATATATAATTATATACAGGAGATGCCCAGGTTATACCAGCTGTACATATATAATTATATACAGGAGATGTCCAGGTTATACCAGCTGTACATATATAATTATATACAGGAGATGCCCAGGTTATACCAGCTGTACATATATAATTATATACAGGAGATGTCAGGTTATACCAGCTGTACATATATAATTATATACAGGAGATGCCCAGGTTATAGCAGCTGTACATATATAATTATATACAGGACATGCCCAGGTTATACCAGCTGTACATATATAATTATATACAGGAGATACCCAGGTTATAGCAGCTGTACATATATAATTATATACAGGAGATGCCCAGGTTATACCAGCTGTACATATATAATTATATACAGGAGATGTCCAGGTTATACCGGCTGTACATATAGAATTATATACAGGAAATGTGAGGTTATACCAGCTGTACATATATAATTATATACAGGAGATGCCCAGGTTATAGCAGCTGTACATATATAATTATATACAGGACATGCCCAGGTTATACCAGCTGTACATATATAATTATATACAGGAGATACCCAGGTTATAGCAGCTGTACATATATAATTATATACAGGAGATGCCCAGGTTATACCAGCTGTACATATACAATTATGTACAGGAGATGTCCAGGTTATACCAGCTGTACATATATAATTATATACAGGAGATGCCCAGGTTATACCAGCTGTACATATATAGTTATATACAGGAGATGTCCAGGTTATACCAGCTGTACATATATAATTATATACAGGAGATGCTCAGGTTATACCAGCTGTACATATATAATTATATACAGGCGATGCTCAGGTTATACCGGCTGTACATATATAATTATATACAGGAGATGTCCAAGTTATACCAGCTGTACATATATAATTATATACAGGAGATGCCCGGGTTAAACCAGCTGTACATATATAATTATATACAGGAGATGCTCAGGTTATACCAGCTGTACATATATAATTATATACAGGAGATGCTCAGGTTATACCAGCTGTACATATATAATTATATACAGGAGATGCTCAGGTTATACCAGCTGTACATATATAATTATATACAGGAGATGCCCAAGTTATACCAACTGTACATATATAATTATATACAGGAGATACCCAGGTTATACCAGCTGTACATATATAATTATATATACAGGAGATGCCCAGGTTATACCAGCTGTACATATATAGTTATATACAGGAGATGTCCAGGTTATACCAGCTGTACATATATAATTATATACAGGAGATGCCCAGGTTATACCAGCTGTACATATATAATTATATACAGGAGATGGCCAGGTTATACCAGCTGTACATATATAATTATATACAGGAGATGCCCAGGTTATACCAGCTGTACATATATAATTATATACAGGAGATGCCCAGGTTATACCAGCTGTACATATATAATTATATACAGGAGATGGCCAGGTTATACCGGATGTACATATATAATTATATACAGGAGATGTCCAGGTTATACCGGCTGTACATATATAATTATATACAGGAGATCCCCAGGTTATACCAGCTGTACATATATAATTATATACAGGAGATGCCCAGGTTATACCGGCTGTACATATATAATTATATACAGGAGATGACCAGGTTATACCGGCTGTACATATATAATTATATACAGGAGATACCCAGGTTATAGCAGCTGTACATATATAATTATATACAGGAGATGCCCAGGTTATACCAGCTGTACATATATAATTATATACAGGAGATGTCCAGGTTATACCAGCTGTACATATATAATTATATACAGGAGATGCCCAGGTTATACCAGCTGTACATATATAATTATATACAGGAGATGTCAGGTTATACCAGCTGTACATATATAATTATATACAGGAGATGCCCAGGTTATAGAAGCTGTACATATATAATTATATACAGGAGATGCCCAGGTTATAGAAGCTGTACATATATAATTATATACAGGAGATGTCCAGGTTATACCAGCTGTACATATATAATTATATACAGGAGATGCCCAGGTTATAGAAGCTGTACATATATAGTTATATACAGGAGATGTCCAGGTTATACCAGCTGTACATATATAATTATATACAGGAGATGTCAGGTTATACCAGCTGTACATATATAATTATATACAGGAGATGCCCAGGTTATACCAGCTGTACATATATAATTATATACAGGAGATGCCCAGGTTATATCAGCTGTACATATATAATTATATACAGGAGATGCCCAGGTTATAGCAGCTGTACATATATAATTATATACAGGAGATGCCCGGGTTATACCAGCTGTACATATATAATTATATACAGGAGATGTCCAGGTTATACCGGCTGTACATATATAATTATATACAGGAGATCCCCAGGTTATACCAGCTGTACATATATAATTATATACAGGAGATGCCCAGGTTATACCGGCTGTACATATATAATTATATACAGGAGATGACCAGGTTATACTGGCTGTACATATATAATTATATACAGGAGATACCCAGGTTATAGCAGCTGTACATATATAATTATATACAGGAGATGCCCAGGTTATACCAGCTGTACATATATAATTATATACAGGAGATGTCCAGGTTATACCAGCTGTACATATATAATTATATACAGGAGATGCCCAGGTTATACCAGCTGTACATATATAATTATATACAGGAGATGTCAGGTTATACCAGCTGTACATATATAATTATATACAGGAGATGCCCAGGTTATAGCAGCTGTACATATATAATTATATACAGGACATGCCCAGGTTATACCAGCTGTACATATATAATTATATACAGGAGATACCCAGGTTATAGCAGCTGTACATATATAATTATATACAGGAGATGCCCAGGTTATACCAGCTGTACATATATAATTATATACAGGAGATGTCCAGGTTATACCAGCTGTACATATATAATTATATACAGGAGATGCCCAGGTTATAGCAGCTGTACATATATAATTATATACAGGAGATGCCCAGGTTATAGCAGCTGTACATATATAATTATATACAGGAGATGTCCAGGTTATACCAGCTGTACATATATAATTATATACAGGAGATGTCCAGGTTATACCGGCTGTACATATAGAATTATATACAGGAAATGTGAGGTTATACCAGCTGTACATATATAATTATATACAGGAGATGCCCAGGTTATAGCAGCTGTACATATATAATTATATACAGGACATGCCCAGGTTATACCAGCTGTACATATATAATTATATACAGGAGATACCCAGGTTATAGCAGCTGTACATATATAATTATATACAGGAGATGCCCAGGTTATACCAGCTGTACATATATAATTATGTACAGGAGATGTCCAGGTTATACCAGCTGTACATATATAATTATATACAGGAGATGCCCAGGTTATACCAGCTGTACATATATAGTTATATACAGGAGATGTCCAGGTTATACCAGCTGTACATATATAATTATATACAGGAGATGCTCAGGTTATACCAGCTGTACATATATAATTATATACAGGCGATGCTCAGGTTATACCGGCTGTACATATATAATTATATACAGGAGATGTCCAAGTTATACCAGCTGTACATATATAATTATATACAGGAGATGCCCGGGTTAAACCAGCTGTACATATATAATTATATACAGGAGATGCTCAGGTTATACCAGCTGTACATATATAATTATATACAGGAGATGCTCAGGTTATACCAGCTGTACATATATAATTATATACAGGAGATGCTCAGGTTATACCAGCTGTACATATATAATTATATACAGGAGATGCCCAAGTTATACCAGCTGTACATATATAATTATATACAGGAGATACCCAGGTTATACCAGCTGTACATATATAATTATATACAGGAGATGACCAGGTTATACCTGCTGTACATATATAATTATATACAGGAGATACCCAGGTTATACCAGCTGTACATATATAATTATATACAGGAGATGCCCAGGTTATACCGGCTGTACATATATAATTATATACAGGAGATGCCCAGGTTATACCGGCTGTAAATAAATAACTATATACAGGAGATGCCCAGGTTATACCAGCTGTACATATATAATTATATACAGGAGATGCCCAGGTTATACCAGCTGTACACATATAATTAAATACAGAAGATGCCCAGGTTATACCAGCTGTACATATATAATTATATACAGGACATGCCCAGGTTATACCAGCTGTACATATATAATTATATACAGGAGATGTCCAGGTTATATCAGCCGTACATATATAATTATATACAGGAGATGCCCAGGTTATACCAGCTGTACATATGTAATTATATACAGGAGATGCTCAGGTAATACCAGCTGCACATATATAATTATATACAGGAGATGTCCAGGTTATATCAGCCGTACACATATAATTAAATACAGGAGATGCCCAGGTTATACCAGCTGTACATATATAATTATATACAGGAGATGTCCAGGTTATGTCAGCCGTACACATATAATTAAATATAGGAGATGCCCAGGTTATACCAGCTGTACATAAATAATTATATACAGGAGATGCTCAGGTTATACCAGCTGTACATATATAATTATATACAGGAGATGCCCAGGTTATACCAGCTGTACACATATAATTAAATACAGGAGATGCCCAGGTTATACCAGCTGTACATATATAATTATATACAGGACATGCCCAGGTTATACCAGCTGTACATATATAATTATATACAGGAGATGTCCAGGTTATATCAGCCGTACATATATAATTATATACAGGAGATGCCCAGGTTATACCAGCTGTACATATGTAATTATATACAGGAGATGCTCAGGTAATACCAGCTGCACATATATAATTATATACAGGAGATGTCCAGGTTATATCAGCCGTACACATATAATTAAATACAGGAGATGCCCAGGTTATACCAGCTGTACATATATAATTATATACAGGAGATACCCAGGTTATACCAGCTGTACATATATAATTATATACAGGAGATGCCCAGGTTATACCGGCTGTACATATATAATTATATACAGGAGATGCCCAGGTTATACCAGCTGTACACATATAATTAAATACAGGAGATGCCCAGGTTATACCAGCTGTACATATATAATTATATACAGGACATGCCCAGGTTATACCGGCTGTACATATATAATTATATACAGGAGATGCCCAGGTTATACCAGATGTACATAAATAATTATATACAGGAGATGCTCAGGTTATACCAGCTGTACACATATAATTAAATACAGGAGATGCTCAGGTTATACCAGCTGTACATATATAATTATATACAGGACATGCCCAGGTTATACCAGCTGTACATATATAATTATATACAGGAGATGTCCAGGTTATATCAGCCGTACATATATAATTATATACAGGAGATGCCCAGGTTATACCAGCTGTACATAAATAATTATATACAGGAGATGCTCAGGTTATACCAGCTGTACACATATAATTAAATACAGGAGATGCCCAGGTTATATCAGCCGTACATATATATTTATATACAGGAGATGCCCGGGTTATACCAGCTGTACATATATAATTATATACAGGAGATGCCCAGATTATACTGGCTGTACATATATAATTATATACAGGAGATGCCCAGGTTATACCGGCTGTACATATATAATTATATACAGGAGATGTCCAGGTAATACCAGCTGCACATATATAATTATATACAGGAGATGTCCAGGTTATACCAGCTGTACATATATAATTATATACAGGAGATGCTCAGGTTATACCAGCTGTACATATATAATTATATACAGGAGATGTCCAGGTTATATCAGCCGTACATATATAATTATATACAGGAGATGTCCAGGTTATATCAGCCGTACATATATAATTATATACAGGAGATGCCCAGGTTATACCAGCTGTACATATATAATTATATACAGGAGATGCTCAGGTTATACCGGCTGTACATATATAATTATATACAGGAGATGTCCAGGTTATATCAGCCGTACATATATAATTATATACAGGAGATGCCCAGGTTATAGCAGCTGTACATATACAATTATATACAGGAGATGCCCAGGTTATACCAGCTGCATATATATAATTATATACAGGAGATGCCCAGGTTATACCAGCTGTACATATATAATTATATACAGGAGATACCCAGGTTATACCAGCTGTACATATATAATTATATACAGGAGATGCCAGGTTATACCAGCTGTACATATATAATTATATACAGGAGATGCCCAGGTTATACCAGCTGTACATATATAATTATATACAGGAGATACCCAGGTTATACCAGCTGTACATATATAATTATATACAGGACATGCCCAGGTTATACCGGCTGTACATATATAATTATATACAGGAGATACCCAGGTTATACCAGCTGTACATATATAATTATATACAGGAGATGCCCAGGTTATACCAGCTGTACATATATAATTATATACAGGAGATGCCCAGGTTATACCAGCTGTACATATATAATTATATACAGGAGATACCCAGGTTATACCAGCTGTACATATATAATTATATACAGGAGATGCCCAGGTTATACCAGCTGTACATATATAATTATATACAGGAGATGCCCAGGTTATACCAGCATGCTCCATATCACTATATACCAGATGTATAACTTACACCCGCTGTGTACACATAATTATATACTTGAGATCGTTATTAGGAATTATTTGACATCATTTGTACTTTTATTCTCCAGAAGGTATAATTATGTGATGTATGATACAGATCTGGTTGTATGATTGTTTATATTAGTAGGTGAGAAGATTAGATAATTACAGTCTCTTCCCCACAGGACGAGCTCACGCCTTTCACTTCATCTGCTCATTTTCTTTCTTTCTTATTGTCAGACAAGCTCATAAACTACTCACAGCTTTCGCTTCCACACCTTCTGCGTGCTCTTTTTTTCGTTCCTTCAGTCCTATGTGTGTAATACAAAAAATAGATCTACGTGACGGGAGACGCAGATTGTTTCTATCAGAGGAAATATCTTCATCCTCCACTGAAATGAGTTGGCGATGACCAAAGGTATTGATCGAGATTCATCATACGGACTGATATGAGTTGTTCCAAGGCATATTCCCCATTTCTAGCAATATAAGCTCAGATGACGCTGGAGACAACTGACCTCATAGACCTACGTGGGCTAATGGAGGATCCCTAGTTGGGCTGTATGACTAAACTAGCATTGTGGTCACTTTAGACCATTAGGCTTTTTTCCTTAAAGTGATTGCTCTGTAATCAAAATGTATCACCTATCCGCCGAATAGATGATAACTGTATGATCGCAGGGGTTGGGCTACTGAGACTTCCTGATAACGTGGTGCCCAATGTCCTTTTTGTGATTAGAGCAGTAGTGAGCATGTGCGACCACCTAGCCAGTGAACTGAGTAGTGGTCGCACATGCTCACTACTGTTCCATACATATATGCAACTTTGGGACCCTCCTTCTTGTAATTGGTCCAAGGGTTGGACCTCTATCAATCATATATTTATCACTTATCCTAAGGAAAGGTGATATACAGTATGTTGTTGGTGGGACATGAGTAGTGATGATATTGGGAACTAGATGGCACCCAGAACTTCACAAGGATGGATTAACTGGGGACTGATGAGTTGGCCATGATCAACAGATATTCTTGAAGACCACCGACACCTCACCATCAGGCGAAGAATTGGGAAAGGATGTACTGAATTCATGGTAAAATAAAAAGGTCAAACCTTGGACCTGTAAAGATGCCCATACACCTTAGTAAATCGTTATTTCTCACAGCGCCACATAGATCTGCACGCTCAGTTCACCCGAGCGTGCTTGTGCTATAATGAGGAGAGTTGAGTAAGTGGCCCTGGCGGTGGCTTATCTAAGTAATCAGTAAGAAAATGTATTAGTCTGATACTATTTTTTTTTAGATGATCTGTTGGGGGAGAATCCAAATGCCTCATACATATCAGGGTATGCCCCCACGATCAGTAATATTAGCGTTTTGGACATTGCGTGTTTCCGCTGCGTCCAAAACGTTGCGATGTACAGTAAAAGCACAGTAGATGGAACTTAAAGAAATCCCATGCCCACTGTGCTTCTTTTCTCCGCAGCATAAACTGACATGTAGTGCAGCTTTCCAAGCCACAGCATGTCAATTTATGCTGCGGAGACGCGAGTGTTCACCACGGGGAGAACACAGACAATGTCCGCAGTGCCCCAAACCCTGATCGTATGCATAGGCCACTGTGGTCTCCTGCGGAGCGCACTTACGTCCCCACAGAAGAGGACATGTTGCGTTTAGGACACAGCATGTCTGGATCGTATGCATCCACCCTTAGATAACAGCTGGTAGTGATGAACGAATTTGGATTTGCTCAAATTTGACAGGGAACTTAATTTTGCATTGAGTCTATTCAATGGAAATCAAATGTGCCTTATTGGGCTTAGCGTTCTAAACAGGCGTTAAAAAAAATCCATCTCATCTTGTCTCAGACCTCGCAACTTTAGGTCTTCAGTCTGATTCTGTATCCCGGCATCTTCGGCACTTTTGGCATTGGCTAGGTCTTACAACGTCAAGCACATGGTCAATGGTCAACATTGGAGGCATAGTCAGACTGAAGACCAGACTTGAGCAGGTCTGCGTGGAAAGACAGGTCAGGGTCAGGGTGAGAAAGTATAAATTTTCATTTTTTTGTATCTACTAAAATGATAACCATCATATTTTTTCTATAAAAATTATAGCACATTTGTTTTGCCCAGGAAGCAATTCACTCAACTCAAACTTCTGGTCCCACTAGATTCGGGAGGGGGGGCAACATTCATGTAATACGTATGTGGACAACTGGGAAAACATTTGGATCTGTAATCCTTGGTCGAATGTGATAGGTCAAGAAGGACTAATACGCAGTAATTGGTTTTAGATCTCGTAAGGAAGCTGTTAAGGGTTTGGTGAGGATAATTTCTGCGGAATGCTTAATGGGTATGTGGACCATCGGGAGAACATCAGGATCTGTAAGCCGTGGTCGAATGTGATAGGTCAAGAAGGACAAATATGCAGTAATTGGTTTTAGATCTCGTAAGGAAGCTGTTAAGGGTTCGATGAGGATAATTTCGGTGGAATGGTCAAGACTGGTGGTAATAAAATATAAGGTTCCTACAACAATAGGCAAACACATGGAGGAACATGTCAAGAAAAGAATGTGATATACACGGAGAGGGGCTGAAGGGTCAAGGTAGACCTTTTATTTTTATTATTGGTGCTATGATTTGGGAAAGAGGAGAACATTTAGAGAAAAAAGTGGGATATTTTTAGCATTTGGAAGGAGATCATAGGTTTGTTGTCTTCCGACGGAATCAAACAGCTCCCCAGGCGCACTTCCATGTGACAATGCTATCAATTGTTCCAAAACAATTGGGTGGGGTGGTGACAATAATTTTAAGATATCAATGTGGGGAATAATGACTTTTTATCAGATGACAGGACTTTTCTGAGATCTCGAAGAGCCAGTTTATATTTCAAGATGTCATCTTTTGTGTTAATTTTGTGTTTTACAACTGACATTCTGCAAAAAAATGAGTGACTTATGTCTCAATGTCAGTAAGTGTTGGTAAAGAATGTAAAGGTTATGACGTTTGATGTCTCCTAATGATAAACCCCTTTGTAAGTGGAAGCAGACAGAAAGATAGGCCAAATCCATGGTTCTAAAGGCTCCGGGCACAGCTAGGGAAGCTTCAACCTGCCACTAGTGGAGAAAAGTAGTATTACATCCTACTTAGTTGCAAAAACGTGCAAAATCGCTCATCGGTGACATGGGGGTCCATTCTCGATTATCGTTACTGCAGCAGTAACGATGTAGATCGTCGCTCCTGCGGCAGCACACATCGCTATGTGTGACGCCGCAGGAACGAGGAAGCTCTCCTTACCTGCCTCCCGGCCGCTATGCGGAAGGAAGGAGGTGAGCGGAATGTTACGTCCCGCTCAGCTCCGCCCCTCCGCTGCTATTGGGCGGCCGCTCAGTGACGTCGCTGTGACGCCACACGGACCGCCCCCTTAGAAAGGAGGCGGTTCGCCGGTCACAGCGACGTCGCCGGGCAGGTAAGTATGTGTGACGGGTCTGGGCGATGTTGTGCGGCACGGGCAGCGATTTGCCCGTGTCGCGCAACAGATGGGGGCGGGTACCCACGCTAGCGATATCGGGACCGATATCGCAGCGTGTAAAGTAGCCTTAAGGCCATGTGCGCACGTTGCGTTTTTTTCTGCGTTTTGGTTGTGTTTACAACTGCACTGTGTCATCGACAAAATTCATGCCTTGTGCTTCCCCAGCAAAGTCTGTGAGAATCATGCAAAATCTGTGCGCACAATGCTTTTTTAAACGCAGTGTTTTGATTGTCAAAAATTTGACAAAATCTCTGCGTTTAGAAAAGCAGCATGTCAATTCTTTTGAGCGTTTTGGCAGCGTTCTACACCCATTGAAATCAATGAGTTGTAGAAAAACGCTACCAAAATGCTAAGCAGTGCGTTTGCACTGCATTTGTGTTGCGATCCGCATGTTTTTTTGACATAACAAATGCAGTTCTTTCGGTCTCTCTCTCTCTGTCCATGTCGGTCGGTCTGTCGGTCGGTCTGTCGGTCGGTCTCTCTCTCTCTGTCCCTCTCTCTGTCCATGTCAATCTCTCCCTCCCACCCCCTCTCTCATACTCATGATCCACGATCACCGGCGCTGCGCTGCACGGTGTTCACACTGTGGCGGCTTCTCCTCTTTTGAAAATGCCGGCCGCTCATTAATCCATCTCGTATTCCCTGCTTCCCCCGCCCACCGGTGCCTATGATTGGTTGCAGTCAGACACACCCCCACGCTGAGTGACAGCTGTCTCACTGCAACCAATCACAGCTGCCGGTGGGCGGGTCTATATTGTGCAGTAAAATAAATAATTTAAAAAAAAACAACGTGCAGTCCCCCCAATTTTGATACCAGCCAAGATAAAGCCACATGGCTGAAGGCTGGTATTCTCAGGATGGGGAGCCCCAAGTTATGGGGAGCCCCCCAGCCTAAAAATATCAGCCAGCAGTCGCCCGGAATTGCCGGATCGATTAGATGCGACAGTCCCGGGACTCTACCCGGCTCATCCCGAATTGCCCTAGTGCGGTGGCAAACGTGGTAATTAGGAGTTAATGGCAGCAGCCCATAGCTGCCACTAAGGGGCACTTTGCACACTGCGACATCGCAGGTGCGATGTCGGTGGGGTCAAATTGAAAATGACGCACTTCCGGCATCGCATGCGACATCGCAGTGTGTAAAGGCTGGATGATACGATTAACGAGCGCAAAAGCGTCGTAATCGTATCATCGGTGCAGCGTCGGCGTAATCCATGATTACACTGACGCGACAGTCCGATGTTGTTCCTCGCTCCTGCGGCAGCACACATCGCTGTGTGTGAAGTCGCAGGAGCGAGGAACGTCTCCTACCGGCCTCACTGCGGCTTCCGTAGGCTATGCGGAAGGAAGGAGGTGGGCAGGATGTTTACATCCTGCTCATCTCCGCCCCTCCGCTCTGATTGGCCGCCTGCCGTGTGACGTCGCAGTGACGCCGCACTACCCGCCCCCTTAACAAGGAGGCGGGTCGCCGGCCACAGGGACGTCGCACGGCAGGTGAGTGTGTGTGTGAAGCTGGCGTAGCGATAACTTTCGCTACGCCAGCTATCACCACATATCGCTGCTGCGACGGGGGCGGGCACTATCGCACTCGGCATCGCAGCATCGGGCTGCGGTGTCGTAGTGTGCAAAGTGCCCCTAAGTCTTAGGTTAATCGTGGCAGGCGTCTCCCTGAGATACCTTCCATGATTAACCTTTAAGTTAAAGAAAATAAACACACACATCCAAAAAATCCTTTATTTGTAATGATAGACAAAAACCCACCCTCTCTCACCACTTTATTAACCCCTCAAAATCACCTCCAGGTCCAACGTAATCCACGCAAGGTCCCACGACGCTTTCAGCTCTGCTAGATCGGAAACTGACAGGAGCGGCAGTAGAACACCGCCGCTCCTGTGAGCTCCATGCAGCAACTGAAGTGAGGCGCGCGAGCAGCTGTGCTGTCACTGAGGTTACTCGCGGCCACCGCTCTCAGGTGGAGGACTGCAGCTGTGGCCGCGAGTAACCTGAGTGAAAGCACAGATGATCGCGCGGCTCACTGAAGTCACTCAGGGGATTTGCGATCACAGGTGAGTCCTTCACGTGTGACCGCAAATCAAGCCTCGGCACACGCACAGAACTGTGCGATCACAATGAAGTCGGG
Organism: Anomaloglossus baeobatrachus; assembly: GCF_048569485.1. NCBI lineage: Eukaryota > Metazoa > Chordata > Amphibia > Anura > Aromobatidae > Anomaloglossus > Anomaloglossus baeobatrachus. The sequence goes on along the minus strand of NC_134359.1, from coordinate 285,746,713 downwards.
TGAAGTTCATCTGAGTCTATTCTGATTGCGTGACTCTGTCTCGCAGCCAGCCATGCTCTTTTTGACAGTGCGGTCCCACTCGGCTCTGCTGCAAGTCTATGGAGATGCTGCAGAGCCGAGTGGGACCGCACTGTCAAAAATGTGCGTTCTGGATGCTTTTCCCACTCTGTCTATGGCAGAGAAAGCATCCAGAACGCATGAATTCTCTCCAAGAATGTGCGCACTTTGCGTTCTGCCAAATGCGTCTCAGAACGCAGCTTTTTCGGCTGCGATCTGAGACACACATGCAGTGACTTACACGCTGCAGAATAGAACGCAACGTGTGCACATGGCTTAAGTCATTTATAACCCACAGTGTTGTGTGTACTGAGGAAATCATCCAGCCCTTTTTTTAAAAGCTGTTATAGTATCTGCCATTACTACCTCTTACGGTAGGACATTCCCTGACTGCTCTAACTGTAAATAACTCTTTCCTATATCGCTTCCGGAATCGCCTTTCTTGCACTCTCAGGGAATGCCCCCTGGGCCTTAGTTTTGTCTTTGTCATGTGCTAGTCCTTTATATTGACCACACATGTATTTATACATATAAGTGAGATCTCATTTGAGACGTCTTTTTTTCTAAGCTAAACATTAGAGATGAGCGAACCGGTCCCGGTTCGGCTCGAGGCGGTTCGCCGAACGGGGGGTCTGGCTCGAGTTCGGCTCGTCGAACGTTCGACGAACCGAACTCGAACGTATAGGCTATAATGGGAGGCAATCACAAACATATAAAAATGCATTATAAATGTACACAAACAGTTAATAAACATTGCCATAACACTTACCGGTCCTCGCGATCCCTTCTGCACTCTGTCTCCTGCCGCTATTCCATCCGATGATCGCTGAATCCTCCCGGTGACCTGCACTGCCAGCAGAGAAGCAGGACCTATCGTGACGTCAAAATAGCCATGTGACCAGTCACGTGGCTATTATCTCATTGGCTACAGACTGGTCACATGACTATGACACGTCATGTAGGACCTGCGAGTGCATCTCTCCGGTACACGGTGCACATATGTGTATCGCCGTGTACCGACGACATGCTCTAGCACACGGTCGACTCCCCGTTCCGTTAGGGACCGGCTGACACAGCCGGTCATTAACGGAGATCACCGTTGCCATAGCAACGCAGTTAGCGGTGACGTCACCGCTAACCGCGGCTCCGAGAGCACCGTTGCTATGGTAACGCGTCTGTCAGCGTTACCGCTAGCAGCCAGCAGTGATCACTCACGGAGTGAAGGCTGCACGCTGCTTCCCGATTGTAGTGAGCATTGTAGTTAGGATGGAGGTTCCCCAGCCCCAAGTGATGAGCTGGTGAATCTCATCCTTCCTCACTACAATCGTCACTACTACTACACTAGAAAGAAAGAAGACAGAAGAGCAGGATCGTGGAGGGCTGACAGGGGTAATAAAGATGGAGTCTCTAATGTGTCTGTGTATTTATTTCTATTAAAGTATTTTTTCTCTGTGTGGTGTCTTTTTTTAACCCTTTATTGGAGATTCTTAATGGCCGGGTCAAACGTGCCTGACATTAAGAATCTCTGGCTTAATACTGGCTGGTAAAACAAAGCCAGTATTAACTCATGATTACCCAACAAGCCACCCGGCTCCAGGGCTGTTGGAAGAGTTGGATACAGCGCCAGATGATGGCGCTTCTATGAGAGCGCCATTTTCTGGGACGGCTGCGGACTGAAATCCGCAGCAGAGGCGCCCACAAACCTCGGGCTAACCTGTGCTGCGGATTCCAATCCCCAGCTGCCTAGTTGTACCCGGCTGGACACAAAAATAGGGCGAAGCCCACGTCATTTGTTTTTTAATTATTTCATGAAATAAGTGAAATAATTAAAAAAAACGGGCTTCCCTATATTTTTGGTTCCCAGCCGGGTACAAATAGGCAACTGGGGGTTGGAGGCAGCCCGTGGCTGCCAGCTGTACCTGGCTAGCATACAAAAATATGGCGAAGCCCACGTCATTTTTTTGGTGGGCAAAAAACTTCTGCATACAGTCCTGGATGGAGTATGCTGAGCCTTGTAGTTCTGCAGCTGCTGTCTGCTCTTCTCCATACAGACAGACAGCAGCTGCAGAACTATAAGGCTCAGCATACTCCATCCAGGACTGTATGCAGAAGTTTTTTGCCCCCTGAAAAAATTATGTGGCTTCGCCATATTTTTGTATGCTAGCCAGGTACAGCAGGCAGGTACGGCTGCCCCCAACCCCCAGTTGCCTATTTGTACCCGGCTGGGAACCAAAAATAAAGGGAAGCCCTTTTTTTATTATTTCATGAATTTCATGAAATAATTAGAAAACAAATGACGTAGGCTTTGCCCCATTTTTGTGTCCAGCCAGGTACAACTAGGCAGCTGGGGATTGGAATCCGCACCACCGGTTGGCCTGAGCTTTCTGGGCCCCACTGCTGCGAATTGCAGTCTGCAGCCACCTCAGAAAATGGCATTTTCATAGAAGCGCCATCTTCTGGCGCTGTATCCAACTCTTCCAGCACCTGCCTGCTATACCTGGCTAGCATACAAAAATATGGCGAAGCTCACGTCCTTTTTTTGTAGCTTTTTGGCAAAAAAAAAAAAAAAAAATGCTTCCCTGGATTTTCCATTGCCAGTGAAGGTAACACCAAGCAGTGGGGGTTAGCAGCCAGTAGCTGCTTGGATTACCCTTAGCTAGCAATACAAAAAATGCAGTGGGAGCTAACATATATTTTTTTTAATTATTTATTTAAATAACTAAAAATAAAATGGGCTTCCCTGTATTTTGATTGCTGGACATCACAGTGCTGTAAAAATAAATCTTTAAAAAAATGACGTAGCGCTCCGCGGTATTTTTGATTCTCAGCGCAGATAAAGCAGACAGCTATGGGTTGCCACCCCCATCTGCCTGCCGTTACCTTGGTTGGCAATCAAAATACAGGGAAGCCCATTAATTTTTTCTATTTAAAAAATAGTTAAAAAAAAAAAATTACGTTGGGTCCCCCCATTTTTGATAGCCAGCTAGGGTAAAGCAGACGGCTGTAGCCTGAAAACCACAGCTGGCAGCTTTACCGTGGTTGGGGATCCAATGTGGAGGTCCCCTCAGGCTCTTTTTTATAATTATTTTATAAATATTAATAATTACACAATAAAAGTAGGGGACCCCCCAAATTGGATCACCAGCCAAGGTAAAGCGGACAGCTGTGGTCTGGTATTCTCAGGGTGGGAAGGTCCATAGTTATTGGGCCTTCACAGCCTAAAAATAGCAGGCCGCAGGCACCCCAGACGTGGCGCATCCACTAGATGCGCCAATCCTGGCGCTTCACCCCAGCTCATCCCGTGCCCTGGTGCAGTGGCAAACGGGGTAATAAATCGGGTTGATACTAGCTGTAAAGTCACCTGAGATCAAGCCCAGCAGTTTGTGATGTCATGGCGTCTATTAGATACCCAACATCATAAACTGTCAGTACTAACAAAAACAAAAAATCGACAAAAGAAATTTATTTGAAAAAACAGTCCCCAAAACATTTCCTCTTTCACCAATTTATTGTAAGAAAAAAAATAAAGGGGTCCCACGACGACTCTGGACCGTCTAGAATATGGGGGGGAGACACTCAGGGAACGTATCCCCCATTTTCTAGGAGTGCGGACCCTTCATGTGAGGAGTGTGGGTGCAATGAATCTGCACTCACTCTCCCCGGGTCCACAGCAGCAGAGTCCATGTCGTAATGGTTGCTACCAAAGCTGCAATGCCCTGCTCATGAGGTAAGGGCATGCCTAATCAGGAGAACTACTGTAGAGGAAGCTCTGCTCACTGGTATATAGGTGCTCAGAGGTAATAATAGATAAAATTAGTGAGTAACCTCGGCACTCTATATCTCCCAGACTAAGTCAGTAAGTCACAATGGATAGTAATGCAAAATCACTCTTTATTGGTCCGTATTAAGAAAATTTTTTTTTCATAAGCATATATGTTTTTGTCCAAAACAAGTTACAAATGACGTTTCGGCCTGAGCCTTCGTCAGATTGGACTTATCTGCATGTAATCATGAAAAATGACAATAATCAGTATCACATAAGAGTGAGAGAACAATAACATAAACTCGAACAATGTAGAGGTACAATTGGGATGCAGCAAAAAAATTGCAACACAGCAAGAAATGAAACACATGATACAAATGTCATAATACAGTACAAGGACAATATAGTAATGACAAATATGGGGTCAGAGTAGGCTTAGACAGCTCTGGTACGAAAGAGATGTCAATCATAAAGTAACATGTGCAGTAGGTGTAGAGCTACACTATGCATGGCAGAGCTAATGGGTAGACCGACCATAGAAAAAGTAGAGAAAAAGTGGAGAAAAAGTGGAGAATAAGTGGAACATAAGAGGAGAAAAAGTGGAGAAAAAGTGGAGCATAAGAGGAGAAAAAGTGGAGAAAAAAGTGAAGAAAAAGTGGAGCATAAGAGGAGAAAAAGTGGAGAAAAAGTGGAGAAAAAGTGGAGCATAAGAGGAGAAAAAGTGGAGAAAAAAGTGGAGAAAAAGTGGAGAAAAAGTGGAGAAAAAGTGGAGCATAAGAGGAGAAAAAGTGGAGAAAAAGTGGAGAAAAAGTGGAGAAAAAGTGGAGCATAAGAGGAGAAAAAGTGGAGAAAAAAGTGGAGAAAAAGTGGAGAAAAAGTGGAGAAAAAGTGGAGAAAAAGTGGAGCATAAGAGGAGAAAAAGTGGAGAAAAAGTGGAGAAAAAGTGGAGAAAAAGTGGAGCATAAGAGGAGAAAAAGTGGAGAAAAAAGTGGAGAAAAAGTGGAGAAAAAGTGGAGAAAAAGTGGAGCATAAGAGGAGAAAAAGTGGAGAAAAAGTGGAGAAAAAGTGGAGAAAAAGTGGAGAAAAAGTGGAGCATAAGAGGAGAAAAAGTGGAGAAAAAAGTGGAGAAAAAGTGGAGAAAAAGTGGAGCATAAGAGGAGAAAAAGTGGAGAAAAAAGTGGAGAAAACGTGGAGAAAAAGTGGAGAAAAAGTGGAGAAAAAGTGGAGCATAAGAGGAGAAAAAGTGGAGAAAAAGTGGAGAAAAAGTGGAGCATAAGAGGAGAAAAAGTGGAGAAAAAAGTGGAGAAAAAGTGGAGAAAAAGTGGAGAAAAAGTGGAGCATAAGTGGAGAAAAAGTGGAGAAAAAGTGGAGAAAAAGTGGAGAAAAAGTGGAGCATAAGAGGAGAAAAAGTGGAGAAAAAAGTGGAGAAAAAGTGGAGAAAAAGTGGAGAAAAAGTGGAGCATAAGAGGAGAAAAAGTGGAGAAAAAAGTGGAGAAAACGTGGAGAAAAAGTGGAGAAAAAGTGGAGAAAAAGTGGAGCATAAGAGGAGAAAAAGTGGAGAAAAAGTGGAGAAAAAGTGGAGAAAAAGTGGAGCATAAGAGGAGAAAAAGTGGAGAAAAAAGTGGAGAAAAAGTGGAGAAAAAGTGGAGAAAAAGTGGAGCATAAGAGGAGAAAAAGTGGAGAAAAAGTGGAGAAAAAGTGGAGAAAAAGTGGAGAAAAAGTGGAGCATAAGAGGAGAAAAAGTGGAGAAAAAAGTGGAGAAAACGTGGAGAAAAAGTGGAGAAAAAGTGGAGAAAAAGTGGAGCATAAGAGGAGAAAAAGTGGAGAAAAAGTGGAGAAAAAGTGGAGAAAAAGTGGAGCATAAGAGGAGAAAAAGTGGAGAAAAAAGTGGAGAAAACGTGGAGAAAAAGTGGAGAAAAAGTGGAGAAAAAGTGGAGCATAAGAGGAGAAAAAGTGGAGAAAAAGTGGAGAAAAAGTGGAGCATAAGAGGAGAAAAAGTGGAGAAAAAAGTGGAGAAAACGTGGAGAAAAAGTGGAGAAAAAGTGGAGAAAAAGTGGAGCATAAGAGGAGAAAAAGTGGAGAAAAAGTGGAGAAAAAGTGGAGCATAAGAGGAGAAAAAGTGGAGAAAAAAGTGGAGAAAAAGTGGAGAAAAAGTGGAGAAAAAGTGGAGCATAAGTGGAGAAAAAGTGGAGAAAAAGTGGAGAAAAAGTGGAGAAAAAGTGGAGCATAAGAGGAGAAAAAGTGGAGAAAAAAGTGGAGAAAAAGTGGAGAAAAAGTGGAGAAAAAGTGGAGCATAAGAGGAGAAAAAGTGGAGAAAAAAGTGGAGAAAACGTGGAGAAAAAGTGGAGAAAAAGTGGAGAAAAAGTGGAGCATAAGAGGAGAAAAAGTGGAGAAAAAGTGGAGAAAAAGTGGAGAAAAAGTGGAGCATAAGAGGAGAAAAAGTGGAGAAAAAAGTGGAGAAAAAGTGGAGAAAAAGTGGAGAAAAAGTGGAGCATAAGAGGAGAAAAAGTGGAGAAAAAGTGGAGAAAAAGTGGAGAAAAAGTGGAGAAAAAGTGGAGCATAAGAGGAGAAAAAGTGGAGAAAAAAGTGGAGAAAACGTGGAGAAAAAGTGGAGAAAAAGTGGAGAAAAAGTGGAGCATAAGAGGAGAAAAAGTGGAGAAAAAGTGGAGAAAAAGTGGAGAAAAAGTGGAGCATAAGAGGAGAAAAAGTGGAGAAAAAAGTGGAGAAAACGTGGAGAAAAAGTGGAGAAAAAGTGGAGAAAAAGTGGAGCATAAGAGGAGAAAAAGTGGAGAAAAAGTGGAGAAAAAGTGGAGCATAAGAGGAGAAAAAGTGGAGAAAAAAGTGGAGAAAAAGTGGAGAAAAAGTGGAGAAAAAGTGGAGCATAAGTGGAGCATAAGTGGAGAAAAAGTGGAGAAAAAGTGGAGAAAAAGTGGAGAAAAAGTGGAGCATAAGAGGAGAAAAAGTGGAGAAAAAAGTGGAGAAAAAGTGGAGAAAAAGTGGAGCATAAGAGGAGAAAAAGTGGAGAAAAAAGTGGAGAAAACGTGGAGAAAAAGTGGAGAAAAAGTGGAGAAAAAGTGGAGCATAAGAGGAGAAAAAGTGGAGAAAAAGTGGAGAAAAAGTGGAGCATAAGAGGAGAAAAAGTGGAGAAAAAAGTGGAGAAAAAGTGGAGAAAAAGTGGAGAAAAAGTGGAGCATAAGTGGAGAAAAAGTGGAGAAAAAGTGGAGAAAAAGTGGAGAAAAAGTGGAGCATAAGAGGAGAAAAAGTGGAGAAAAAAGTGGAGAGAACGTGGAGAAAAAGTGGAGAAAAAGTGGAGCATAAGAGGAGAAAAAGTGGAGAAAAAGTGGAGAAAAAGTGGAGCATAAGAGGAGAAAAAGTGGAGAAAAAAGTGGAGAGAACGTGGAGAAAAAGTGGAGAAAAAGTGGAGCATAAGAGGAGAAAAAGTGGAGAAAAAGTGGAGAAAAAGTGGAGCATAAGAGGAGAAAAAGTGGAGAAAAAAGTGGAGAAAAAGTGGAGAAAAAGTGGAGAAAAAGTGGAGCATAAGAGGAGAAAAAGTGGAGATTAAGAGGAGAAAAAGTGGAGAAAAAGTGGAGAAAAAGTGGAGAAAAAGTGGAGAAAAAGTGGAGAAAAAAATGGAGAAAAAGTGGAGAAAAAGTGGAGAGAAAGTGGAGAAAAAAATGGAGAAAAAGTGGAACACCCTTTGGTACCTTTCATGTGGCACTAAGGGGTGCTTAGCTTTGTATTTAGCCAAAAAAATGAAAAAAAAATGACATAGGGTTCCCCCTAGTTTTGTAGCCAGCTAGGGTAAAGCAGACGGCTGCAGCCTGCAGACCACAGCTGGCAACCTCACCTTGGCTGGTAATCCAAAACTGAGGGCACCCCACGCTGTTATTTTAAATTAAATAAATAATTAAAAAAAAAAACACGTAGGGGTCCCCCAAAATTGGATCACCAGCCAAGGTAAAGCAGACAGCTGGGGCCTGATATTCTCAGACTAGGGAGGTCCATGGTTATTGGAATCTCCCCAGCCTAAAAATAGCAGGCCGCAGCCGCCCCAGAAGTGGCGCATCCATTAGATGCGCCAATCCTGGTGCTTCGCCCCAGCTCATCCCGCGCCCTGGTGCGGTGGCAAACGGGGTAATATTTGGGGTTAATACCAGATGTGTAATGTCATCTGGCATCAAGCCCTGGGGTTGGTGAGGTCAGGCGTCTATCAGATACCCGACATCACCAACCCAGTCAGTAATAAAAAAAAATAGACGACAAACACATTTTTATTTGAAAAAACACTCCCCAAAACATTCCCTCTTTAACCAATTTATTAGATTGAAAAACAAATCCAGGTCTGGTGTAATCCAAGGGGTTGCCATGACGATCCACACTGTCCCAGTCAATGAAGAGCAGGATGTTCCCCATTGACTGGGAGAGCAGTGCAGTGACCTGAGCTAACATCAATGGGTCAGCCCAGGTCACTGCAGGGGGGTGACAAGTGCTGCTGTCAGCGAGGTACATTACCTGCGCTGATCTCCAGCACACTGACAGCCCCTGTCACTGAGGTCAATGACCGGCGCCTTCACAGCAAGTATCGCGAGAGGTCCGTGACGTCACCGCTAGTCAGTCTCGGGTCGGAAGCGATAGGTGATGTGACAAGCGGCGGCCATGGAGGACAGTGACAGCGCTGAGGTCGGGATGGCGGGACTTCATCACCGCAGGTAAGCCGAGCGAGCGAGCGAGCGAGCGGGCGGGCGGGGGGGGATGGGGGGGATGGGGGGGGGGGATGTGTGTGTGTGTGTGTGTTTGTGTATGTATGTGTACATGCCGCGGGCAGGAGGGGGCGGAGCGAGCTGAGCGGGAAAGTGTGGGCTTCCTGCACGTAACTAAGATAAACATCGGGTTACTAACCAAAGCGCTTTGCTTGGATACCCGATGTTTATCTTGGTTACCAGCTTGTGGCAGGCTGCCAGCGATGGCTCCTGCACACTGTAGCTGTAAAAAGCCCTGCTTTTTGCTGCTAGAACCGTTCTCGAACGTATCTAGAACTATCGAGCTTTTGCAAAAAGCTCGAGTTCTAGTTCGATCTAGAACATGCCCCAAAATCACTCGAGCCGCGAACTGGAGAACCACGAACCACGAACCGCGCTCAACTCTACTAAACATATCTAACTTTTTCAACCTCTCATCACATAAGCGGCCTCCATTCCTTGTAATAATCTAGTTGCCCACCTTTGAACTGACTCTAACTTCTGAATGTCCTTTGTAAAATATGGAGCCTAAAACTGGATCCCATATTCCAGATGTGGCCTTACAAGTGATTTATAGAGGGGTAACAATACGTTGGGATCACGGGATCTAATCTTTTTTTATAAACCCTAAAATGTTGTTTGCTTTAGCAGCTGCTGCCTGACATTGAGTGCTGCTGCTCAGCTTATTTGTAATGAGAATACCCAAGTCCTTCTCCTGTTCTGTAGTTCCGAGTTTACACTTCCATTTAATGATTACGCAGTTATAGGATTACTCCGTCCTAGGTGCATTACTCTAAATTTATCACCATTAAATCTCATTTGCCAAGTGTCAGCTCTACCTATCTACTGAAATGAATTGCCAATCATGTAAGGTGTGGACAGGCCAGGAAAAGGTGGTCCAACTCAAAACATCCATTTGTGCTAGTGAGATAAAAACCCTTTCATGTAGCATTTTGGTATTTTTCCTTTTGCTATACTAGGTGTAGAGGTCGTAGTATCTCACTAGGACCCAAAGGCACCTCAACTGTATTAAAAGGCACTAGTAATAAGAATGGCACTTGGTCAGTGTGGAGGGGTCCTGTTTTAAATTGTTCATTGGGATCCAGAAGCTTCAAGTTATGCCTCAGTGTCATTGGATTTTTGCTGAGTATGGATACTACTCCATACTGGTACCAGTGTCAACTGCTGGTCTCCTGACTTTCTCTCCCAGTAGGCTTTTTCCATTTAGCTGGAAGACAGTTTATTCTAAGATGGAATGTTACCGCTGAAATCAGTCAGGTACAACTAATTGGCTGTAGTGGTCACCTGACGCCCTGCACTGTGTGAATAAGCCAAGAAACTGTTAGGCGACAACGGCATCACCATGGCAGTTTGGCAGGGTCAGACGTTTTGCTTGTTTCTTCTTCTTGTTCCTTCAATTTTTTCAGTTGCTTTTCCTCTTTGTAGCGCTGCAACATCGCCCGTCGTTCATCTTGAAGGATCTGATTTTTCGTTTTGTTTCTATTTGCCTGGTTACTTTCAGACCCTTTTACGTGGCCGGACTCATTCACCTCCTCTACCACAAGCACCTCTTGCTCTGTTGACCAACGATGGACCTTGGCTCTTCCTGTACTCCTTGTGTCTATTCTACCTTCTGAGTGATGGATTTACGCCGGGGGACTTTAGCCCTCAGGTTTTCTAGGCTCAAGCCCTTCTTATTCCGGTCTCCAAACTGGGAGTGAACTTCCATTTTTGTTTTGGCACCTTTGCATTGAATCCATTGTGCAATAGAGCAGGGCTCCATTGCAAGTGACGCACACCGTCACTTTTTATTTTTCTTTACAGGGCCTCAGGAACAGCAGAGACCCCAATAGTAAAGCACCTTCCCACCTATCACCAGGCCCTCAGGACCATTAGAGACCCCCGCAATAAAGCTCCTTCCCAGACCCCCACAATAAAGCTCCTTTCCAGGCTTAAGGTGGGGGTATCTGCTGTTCCTGAGGTCCTGTGAAGGAAAAAAAAAAAGGGACAGTGTGTGCCACTTGCAATGGAGCCCGGCTCTGTTCCACAATGGATTAGATGCAAAGGTGCCAAAACAAAAATGGAACTTCACTCACAGTTTGCAGACCGGTATAAGAAGGGCTTGAGCCTGGAGAACCTAAGGGCAAAAGTCGCCCGGTGTAAATCCATCACGCAGAACAATAGACACAAGGAGTTTAGGAAGAGCTGGGGTCTATCGTTGGCTGATATCAGTGTCCTCCTTATAAAGGAGCAAGAAGTGCTTGTGGTAGAGGAGGTGTATGAGTCCGATCATGTAAAAGGGGCCTGAAAGTAACAAGACAAATCGAAGAAAAACGAAAAATCAGATCCTTCAAGATGAACGACGGGCGATATTGTTTCTTCTTCTAAAGCATTTCCATGTGCCCATTTTGAAACTTTATTTTAGGTAGTGTTTTTGATTGAAGAAAAAAAAACCCAAAATATTCTTTAATTTATTCCATGACCGCGAGCATGACCCTTTTTGATGTAGGATCTTCATGTTCTTTAGGTTCAATTTTTAACCACAGCTCCGTAAACATTGGAATCGGGCCCAGGGCTTGATTTATAGAAGAGAAACAGATTAATCACTTTTTAATTATACAAGATCATTCTCAGATGAACCTCAAAGATCACACCTTGTGCCATTACTATTTACTTTAACGAGTTTCCAGCTTTATAAACTGCTCGTTAATAGGGCATCTGGAAATAACAAGACATACAAGATTTCTTGTTATTGTTAGCACAATGCCAGCAGGGTTGGAGAAAGCAGATGTCTGATGGGTTGTAGTAAGCCAAACTACATATTTTTGGCATTTGTACCAACACAACAATTGTAAGAGAAGAATTTACTGTATATACTGGGTGGCTTAGTTTATGGCAACAGTTGATGGAGACTTTTAGGAGTCATGATCTTGGGATCCTTGAAGTAATATTATAGGACTGGTGATCAAGTCCAATTTGGATAAAAATGGAATTTATATTACCTGCATTATTTATACTTAGACAGGAGTTGTCGACTACAGGCAAATTCGTAAATTCCCAAGGGCTAAATAATTTAAGGTTCCTATAGGCCTCCTGTCCTGCTCATGCAGAGATTGTAGGTCTATATTCCTATCTAGATTGATTTAAACTTCACTGACACTCAGCCATAACTAATCTTCACTGCTGTCCATGTTTTAAAGACCTAATCATTTTTCTAGGGATTTATTTAAAATAAAAAAAAAATTTTTTTGAATTTTAAAATTACCCATGTATTTAAAATATTCATCTTCCATTTTAAAACTCTCTAAATACATGTTTAAGGTCATTTTTCATAGGCAAAAAGGAGATTATTCATCGTTGATCAGTGATATAACTCAGCGAAACAAACTGTCTTCGGACAGATGACCACTATTACAGGCGTTCCATAATGATGAACAAAACAATTTGCAGAACCCTTGTCCAGCTGCCCAGCTGGTGCTCCATGGTCAGAGGATGGGAACCTTTCAAACTGCCTCCTATCAGTCAGGGTCCCTGGCACTTTTGCAGATTTGTAAGCCCAGTGTGACATCATCTTTGTTATGGGGAGATAAGGTATGCACACCAGTGACTATGTAAGGGGAATACATGGAATAGCAGAAACTGCTGTGTGAATACTGACATTAAAAATTCAATAGCTATATGTAAGGATGAAATGTGAAAAATGGAACCTGCATTACTGCCATGAATATATGAATAAAGAGAAATTTAGATCATGCTGTTTTTTCCTTTGTCCTGATGAAGAAGGCGGACATGCCTTTGAAACACGTAGACTTGGCCTAAATAAAGAAAATATAGCAAAGAATTCATCACATCGTTTGGCTTCATGGTTTTAGCGCAGTGTTAAACCCGACTTTCTTATCCATTCATGATTCCATGAATATATGAATAAAGAGAAATTTAGCTACTGAATTGATCAATGCAATAGAGCCCCGACACTACGCCAAAGTATTTCTCTACGTTGGGGTCCCTAGCTTGTGTGTGTCCTCTCATGCAGTTAAAAAACTTACCGTGTATGGGAAGCTGAGACCCAGGCTATATATACGATGTGGATTGGCAATAGGTGTGTATGGGGAGGGTTCACAAACGAAAAACTACTAACAAATAAGAAATAACGTTTGGAACTCCATTCTATGTCTGAACTGGGTGCAAAAACCTAAAAAACCTAAAAAACCTAAAAAAAAAGTTTTTTAACTGCATGAGAGGACACACACAAGCTAGGGACCCCAACGTAGAGAAATACTTTGGCGCAGTGTTGGGGCTCTATTGCATTGATCAATTCAGTAGCTAAATTTCTCTTTATTCATATATTCATGGCAGTAATGCAGGTTCCATTTTTCACATTTCATCCTTACATGTAGCTATTGAATTTTTAATGTCAGTATTCACACAGCAGTTTCTGCTATTCCATGTATTCCCCTTACATAGTCACTGGTGTGCATACCTTATCTCCCCATAGTGATGTTTTTTTTAGGTTTTTGCACCCAGTTCAGACATAGAATGGAGTTCCAAACGTTATTTCTTATTTGACATCATCTTTGTGTCATGACACACGTCGGGCCTACTAATCAAAAGAGACAGAGGAGATGCAGTTTTCATGGTTCTCATTTGGCAGCCATGGAGTAATCAGGGTCCCGAAAAATTGATTTTCTCACCCTTACAGTTTTTGTCGGATGTTTTGATGTGCAGGCACTGAGCACGTTTCAAACCCTACTATACTGCAGTCAGATTAACCCAAAGTCTACCTGTTAATAGCGTTTTTCACATTATAGGTTCCCTTTAAATTTACTGAATACCGACTATTGAAAATCAGACTTTGCTTTTAAATTGTGGTTCAACAGAAAAATTGTAAAAAAAACCCCAACAACCTAATATAAATGGCCTTGACAAAAATGATGGTAGAAAATATTGAAGATAATCACAAGGATCATGAAATGGACATATGAAACGGTATGTTCTGTAATTAGCATCAAAGGTGTCTACAGGCTTGTAATCAATAAGCCTGCCAATTTAAGTTTGCCTATTTAAAGGGTGAAAAGTAGTCACTGTGCTGTTTGTTATCTTTGTATTTACACACTGAACATGAGGTAAAGAAAGCAAAGGAGAGTGCTGGTTGTCTGAGGAGATTAGAAAATATAGATTATGTTAAAGGTATAGGCTTTAAGACCATCTCCAAAGAGCTTGATATTCCTGTTAATACAGTTCCACATAGTATTCCGAAATGTAAGGTCAATTGGACAGTAACCGACCTCCCTGCACACGGCCGCAAGAAGAAAGTTGATGACAAATTGAAGAGACGGAAATGCAAATGGTAATCAAAGAGCCCAGAACAACTTCCAAAGAGATTAGAGGTAATCCAAGATCAAGGTACATCTGTGTCAGATCGCGCTATCCATCGCCATCTTGGCCAAAGTGGACTTCATGGAATACAACCATGGAGAAAACCACTGAAAGCAAATCATGAAAAAGACAGACTGCAGTTTACTAAAATGCATATGGACAAGCCACAAAGCTTTTGGGACAATGTTCTTTGGACGGATGAGAGAAAACTGGAGCTTTTTGGCAAATTACATCAGCTCTATGTTCATAGATGCAAAAATAAAGCACAAAACGAAAATACTGTACCTACTGTGACACATGGAAGAGGCTTAGGCTATGTGCGCACTTACCGGATTTTGCCGCGGATTTTTTGCGGTTTTGCTGCATGTTTCGCTGCAGAAAATGTTCATAACATCTCTGCAGTGAATCACCAGCAAAACCTATGGGCAAAAAAAATCCTGTGCGCACTAGGCGGAATTTGACAGCTGCATGTTTTGCTGCGGGATTCCCGCAGCAAAAACAATTGCATGTCAATTCTTTTCCGCACATCGCTGCGGGATTTCACTCCATTGACTCCAATGTTAATCGTGAAATCCCGCAGGGAATAACGCAGGCAGCAAATTCTGTGCGGTTCACTGCGTTTTCCTGCGTTATTCCCTGCGGTATTTCGCGGTTTACCTCCGGTAATGTACATCGCCTGTCTGCGGTTTTGCAGGGAAGTGATGTCATTACAGGAAGAGGAAGCCGTGCAGAGTAAACACACATCACAGACACAGAACACATCACAGACACAGGACACATCACAGACATAGATCACAGACACAGACACATAGAACACACATAGAAAGAAAACGGAAATATAGGAAAAAAAACACGTGTGCTCCGCTGCATATTCACCGTCCAGCCGAGGTAAGCACACAGCGGCGGCCCGGTATTCTCAGGCTGGGGAGGGAGAGGGGCAGGGTTAATGTCCCCCGCCTCACTCCCCCTCCGGCAGCCGAGAATATCAGCCGCAGCTGCCCTGGCACTGTCGCATGCATTATGCGGCAGCACCGGCGTGTCCCCGGCTCTTCTTGCCGCCGTGTAGCAGTGGCAGCAGGGTAATACAAGGGGTTAATGGTGGTGGATCACCGCCATTAACTCCAGGCTTGATCATGGCAGCGTCTATGAGACAGCTGACATGATCAACCCGTAAGTAAAGTGAATAAAACACAGACACCGAAAAATCCTTTATTTTAAATAAAACAAACAAGCCTCGTTCACCATTTTATTAACCCCTCCCGTACCAAAGCTCCGGCGTAATCCACAGCTCCGACGTCCTGCGCTGCTTACATCCAGCCGCGACTGTCACACACACAGGCTGAATGAAAGCAGCAGACAGCAGAGGAAATTACCGGTCATTTCCCACGGCCCGTAATGTGAACTCACTGCCGACCGGGAGAAATGTAGCGATCTGTCCTCTATCTATCTATCTATCTATCTATCTATCTATCTATCTATATTCTTCTGTCTATCTATCCCTCTATCTATCTATCTATCTATCTATCCCTCTATCTATCTATCTATCTATCTATCCCTCTATCTATTCTTCTGTCTATCTATCTACTATCTCAGAATTAAATGACTTTTTTTTTTTTTTTCAATGTGCTTTATTGCATTGAATGCAATAAAGCACATCCTAACCCGCACGCGGCAAAACCGCGGCAATACCGCGGTGAAACCGCAGCAAACCGCGGCAAACCGCATGCGGTTTTCGGGTGTGGTTTGCCGCGGTTTTTTACCGCGGGTGCGGTAATCTTTGAGCGCATGCGGAATTTTCTCAAGAAAATTCCATTTCCCAGTGCGCACAGAGCCTTAATTATGTTTTGGGGCTGCTTTATTGCCTTTGTCTTCAATCTGTGGAGGGTAAAATGAAATCTGAAGACTATCAAGGCATTCTGGATCAAAATGTACTGCCCAGAGTCAGAAAGCAAGATCTGAGTTGCAGGCCATGGTCCTCAACAAGAATATGAACAGCTAAAAACATCCAAGAATGGCTAAGAGCAAAGCACTGGACTATTCTGAAGTGGCTTCTCTGAGCCCTGATCTAAATCCTATTGCACATCTATGGAAGAAGCTGAGACCTGCAGTCTGGAGAAGGCACCATCTGCACAAGGATTTGTACCCAGGAGCCTATGCCAGAGATCTCTACATGTGGCAAACTCTCCAGGAATTATTGCAAGGCTAAACAAAGAAAAAGGGGAGATCTCCCAGACTCTTGGGAGGGTTGGCAATTGTTCTAGGACCTCAGAATCTCCATGTCTCGAAAGACCATTTTCTGTGTGTCCTGGCCAGATCAGAAAAAAATCCCTCAGATATACGGAATCAGAATATAAATCCAACACTTGTTTTTGCTCTAATTTTTCATGAGCTGAACTTCAAGATCAAGGACATTTTCTATGTACAAAAGACCTTTTTCTTTCAAATATTGTTTAAAAATTTGTCTAAATTTGTGTCAGTGAGCACTTCTCCTTTACCAAGATAATCCATCCACCTCACAGGTGCGGCATATCAGAATCCTGATTAGACAGAATGAATTTTGCACAGGTGTCCCTTTAGGCTGGCCACAATAAAAGGCCACTCTAAATTGTACAGTTTTATCACCCAGCACAATGTAACAGATGTTGCATGTTTTGAGGGAGTGTGCAATTAGCTGCTTACTGCAGGAATGTCACCAGAGCTGTTACCCGTGAATTAAGCATTAATTTCTCTACCATAATTGTTTCAGAGAATTTCGAAGAACAACCAACTGACCTCACAACCACAGACCAGGTGTAACCACACCGGCCCAGGACCTCCACATCCAGCATTTTCACCCTCAAGAAGATCATCTGAGACCGGCCACCCAGACAACGGCTGCATCAATCGGTTTGCATAACCAAAAAAATATTTGCATAAAGTGTCAGGAACCATCTCAGGGAAGCTCATCTGCTGCTCATAGTCCTCATCGGGGGTCTCCACTTGGCTGCAGTTCTTTGTTGTAACCGAATTCAGTGGGCGAATTATCACATTTGGCACATTGGAGAGCTGTTCTCTTCACGGATAAATCCCGGTTTTCACTGTACAGGGCAGATGGCAGACTGGAAAATGGTGGTCACACCAGATACTGACTGGTTTTCTGACCCCCCCTGACCTTCCAATACTGTAAAACGGCACATTTTTTCAGAGTGGCCTTTCATTGTGACCAGCCTAAAGCACACCTGTGCAATATTCATGCTGGCCAGCCTAAGGCACACCTGTACAATAATCATGCTGGCCAGCCTAAGGCACACCTGTGCAATAATCATACTGGCCAGCCTAAATGTAACGCCTGCCTGGATCAACAGACTCAGGTGGGATGTAATGGACAGACTAGAGGAAAGCCACTCACCAAGCAGGACCCCCAGAACCCTGAAACACTTTAACCCCTATACAGGGATTTGGAATTACACAGGGCCCTGGAGATCACTACCTGTTGAAGGCTGCAGTCCGATGAGAGTAGTCGTCAGGCAGGGTCAAACCAGGAATAGCAGAACAGGGACAGAATCGGCAGGCAAGGACGTAATCAGAAAACGTAGCAGAGGTCAAATCCGGATCGGGCAGCGAGGAGGTACAAAAACAGCAGGCAGAAGGGTGGTCAGAAAACACGCAGACGTCAGCACACAGGAATCATAAAACAGAATAGGGCAGACCAGGAGCCAGGAAATCAGAACTATCTCTGGCAGAGGTCAGCAAACAGGAGGGGAACTAAGAAGGGTGTGGTGTCTTCCCATTGGCTGTAGCTGAACGCTGGCAACTTCAGCTGGAAGACACACGCCACCCACAGTCAGCCAGCGGTACTGCAGATCCTAAGATAACCCAGCCCAGTGGATGATCGGAGCCTGCGCCCACCGGTGCCGCTGGCATCGACTCCTCTCCCATCACCAGCACCATCCACGGCAGGAACACGGCGTCGCCTGGCCATCAGAGCAGAAGTCGATGGAGCGGACTCCGGTGGTGACGTAACACTAAGGCACACCTGTGCAATAATCATGCTGGCCAGCCTAAGGCACACCTGTGCAATAATTATGCTGTCTAATCAGCATCTTGATATGCCACACCAGTGAGGTGGATGAATTATCTCGGCAAAGGAGAAGTGTCACTAACACAAACAGGTAAATTTGTGAACAATATTTGATAGAAAAAGGGCTTTTTTGTACATTGGAAAAGTTCTAGATCCTTGAATTTAGCTCATGAAAAATTCTAAAAAAAACAAGTGTTGCAATTATATTATTGTTCAGTGAATATTCAGGAGGCAGGAAGCTGGGGTAAGGAATATATATATATATATATATATATATATATATATAGATAGATAGATAGATAGATAGATATAGATGGTAAGGGGTACCGGGAACAGCTACTCCACATATGAAAAAAGCGCCATAATCCTTATAGGGAGACCGAAGACCTGGGTGTGGGTCCCGAAGATGAAGACCATGCGAGATCCAAGTGAAGACAAGAAGGGTTGCACTCCAAGGCTTTGAATGGAAGGAAACTTTAATCCATATTCAGGTCAGGCATACAGGTAGTAGGGGAGGGGGAGGACGTGCAACGCCAGACAGATGCTTTTGTGCGGAGCATAAAAATGGTACAATCTATATAGGTGCAGTATGGGCACTATTTCTGTGGATGAGGTTAGGGCTGTGGCTCTATATGTCTCTCTTTTTGTCCTTCAGAGTTGGGGGTATAGCTGTACCTCTTATAGATAGGCTTGTATTCCCATGTGGTTGGATGTCTATCCAGCACTAATGTGTCTTCATAACACATATCACACCGCATCTATGTCCACATTTTTGCCTATCTATCTCCTAAAAATTCATCTTGTACTGTGTTACATATCTTGTTTCAGCCTCTCTGGCTGTTGCTGTCTTTGTGCTCACCTCTACATGAGGCCACTTGGATGACGTGACTAATTATCTCTTAATTTTCATCCTCATCATCGGACGGATAAGTGACAGAGTGGAAAAGTCACATATCTGATAACTAATGAAGGGAAATGATTCCGTATTCTACATAGAAGACATGAAGATGACCGTGAACACTTGCCAAAAATAGCTTCCTGGTGACTCATCTGAAGGTCGATGCCAAGTCTATGGGTGGATGTAGATCATTAATATGCAATATGGAGGAGACAAAGCCTTTATATTAGCCGGCATGAGACAACCCAATAATGAAGATTGTGCCATGATCAAAGGAAAGATATGCATGATTGATACAAATATTAAACTGATAAATGCATGCTGACTAAGGAAAAATATAGACTTGCGGGCATCTGCTGAAAATCACATCAGTGACCACATAGCTCAGATCGTATCATATATATATATAAATATATAAATATATATATATATACAGTTAGGTCCAGAAATATTTGGACAGTGACACAAGTTTTGTTATTTTAGCTGTTTACAAAAACATGTTCAGAAATACAATTCTATATATAATATGGGCTGAAAGTGCACACTCCCAGCTGCAATATGAGAGTTTTCACATCCAAATCGGAGAAAGGGTTTAGGAATCATAGCTCTGTAATGCATAGCCTCCTCTTTTTCAAGGGACCAAAAGTAATTGGACAAGGGACTCTAAGGGCTGCAATTAACTCTGAAGGCGTCTCCCTCTTTAACCTGTAATCAATGAAGTAGTTAAAAGGTCTGGGGTTGATTACAGGTGTGTGGTTTTGCATTTGGAAGCTGTTGCTGTGACCAGACAACATGCGGTCTAAGGAACTCTCAATTGAGGTGAAGCAGAACATCCTGAGGCTGAAAAAAAAGAAAAAATCCATCAGAGAGATAGCAGACATGCTTGGAGTAGCAAAATCAACAGTCGGGTACATTCTGAGAAAAAAGGAATTGACTGGTGAGCTTGGGAACTCAAAAAGGCCTGGGCGTCCACGGATGACAACAGTGGTGGATGATCGCCGCATACTTTCTTTGGTGAAGAAGAACCCGTTCACAACATCAACTGAAGTCCAGAACACTCTCAGTGAAGTAGGTGTATCTGTCTCTAAGTCAACAGCAAAGAGAAGACTCCATGAAAGTAAATACAAAGGGTTCACATCTAGATGCAAACCATTCATCTATTCCAAAAATAGACAGGCCAGAGTTACATTTGCTGAAAAACACCTCATGAAGCCAGCTCAGTTCTGGAAAAGTATTCTATGGACAGATGAGACAAAGATCAACCTGTACCAGAATGATGGGAAGAAAAAAGTTTGGAGAAGAAAGGGAACGGCACATGATCCAAGGCACACCACATCCTCTGTAAAACATGGTGGAGGCAACGTGATGGCATGGGCATGCATGGCTTTCAATGGCACTGGGTCACTTGTGTTTATTGATGATATAACAGCAGACAAGAGTAGCCGGATGAATTCTGAAGTGTACCGGGATATACTTTCAGCCCAGATTCAGCCAAATGCCGCAAAGTTGATCGGACGGTGCTTCATAGTACAGATGGACAATGACCCCAAGCATACAGCCAAAGCTACCCAGGAGTTCATGAGTGCAAAAAAGTGGAACCTTCTGCAATGGCCAAGTCAATCACCAGATCTTAACCCAATTGAGCATGCATTTCACTTGCTCAAATCCAGACTTAAGACGGAAAGACCCACAAACAAGCAAGACCTGAAGGCTGCGGCTGTAAAGGCCTGGCAAAGCATTAAGAAGGAGGAAACCCAGCGTTTGGTGATGTCCATGGGTTCCAGACTTAAGGCAGTGATTGCCTCCAAAGGATTTGCAACAAAATATTGAAAATAAAAATATTTTGTTTGGGTTTGGTTTATTTGTCCAATTACTTTTGACCTCCTAAAATGTGGAGTGTTTGTATAGAAATGTGTACAATTCCTACAATTTCTATCAGATATTTTTGTTCAAACCTTCAAATTAAACGTTACAATCTGCACTTGAATTCTGTTGTAGAGGTTTCATTTCAAATCCAATGTGGTGGCATGCAGAGCCCAACTCGCCAAAATTGTGTCACTGTCCAAATATTTCTGGACCTAACTGTATATATCCAAGTGAAGACAAGTGTGGAGAATGTGTGTGGAGAGGACACACATTGGCTAGGGACCCCTATGTAAGAGAATACCTTGACGAGGTGTTGGGGCTCTGTTGTATTGATCAATTCAATAGCTAAATTTCTCTTTATTCTTAAGTTCATGGCAGTTATACAGATTCCATTGTCATATGTTCATTTTTACATATAGCTATTGTATTTTTCATGCCAGTATTCACACAGCTGCTTTACATTTATTCCCCTAGCACTGTCACTGGTGTGCAGCCCTTGTCCCCACACAGTATGATGCCCCCACAGTGCTCCTCACACACATCGTGATGTCACCACACAATATGATGTTCCAACAGTACCACCATACAATATGATGGCCCCACATAGTATGATGCCCCCACACAATATGATGCCCCGACAGTGCTCCCCACACACATAGTAATGCCACCACACCATAGGATGTTCCAACAGTTCCACCACACAATATGATGCCCAAACAGCCTCCACATCGTATGATACCCCCACACAATGTGATGTCCTGACAGTGCTCCCCACACACATTGTGATGCCACCACACAATATGATGTTCCAACAGTACCACCACACAGTGCAATGCCCCAACAGCCCCATACGCAGTATTATTCCCTCACAGCCCTGCCCACACAGCATGGTGCCCCCCAGTAACCCACCCACACACTGTAATACCCCTGGTGCCTCCACACTGTAGTATTCTCCCATAGTGCTCCTAACACACATTGCAATGCTCCCTCAGCGTCCCATCATGGAGAATAATGCCCCCTTTACCCTAATATAATCTACTTCACACTGTCAAATAAAAAATATACTCACCTAGTCTCTTCCATGATGATCAGAGCACACTGTACTGTGTGTGTCCGGAAAAGCAGGCAAAATGTAGCAATGTCATTGTGCGTCCTGAGCCTTTTACTTCATGGTGAATAGTTAAGTGCTCCACCATTATACTTCACCATATCTATGCCCTAATATTTTGCATCCTACAGATGAAAGCCATTGATCTCCTGGGACAATTTCCTAAATTTGGGGCTGTGCTGCTGGATCGGGGATGGTGGGGAAGCATTGCCGCAGGGCTGGAAGTTGAACAATGGCTCCAGTGTCTAAGTGGCCTAAAGGCCATTGTGCTACATAGAAAGACACCAGTAATACAAGGCCAGGTCCCCGTGTATGGTGGCAAATCAGCATATGTGATTATGGTTCCTGCTGCTTCACCATGAGACCCTGCTCCAAATGATGCCTAGTAGATGGGGGCTTGTTACATATTTTGCTCTACATAGCAGTGACTGGTAATTCTGTAGTAAGATAAGATGACCCCTCAGTCAACCGAAAGAGACATTTGGTCTGAACAGATAATTTCCACTTCCAGATAGGCTCTCCTAACCATTAAAGGGGCTCTACAAGATTAGAAAAACATGGCTTCCAAAAATAGGGGCAAATCTGCCCACAGGTTGTGTGGTATTGCTCTGCCTTATACACCTCAATTAACTGGGGTTGCCATACCAGACCCAACCAGCACAGTTTTCCGAATCTTGTATAAACCCTTTAGGCATCTTTGAAAATCTTAGGACAAGTGGACCTTTAAGTCGAAGTTAGCGCTGCAATCTCTGCACCCCCTATAATTACACCCATTGTATGAGTGAGAGTGATACAAGTAAATGGCAGCATGGTCAACAGAACCGTGGACCTGTCAATAGAGAATTACATGGGATGTTAGTCGATTTGGGCAGCCACCTTTTATTTCTAAGGATGTCAACATGTGGCCCAAATAAGGACTCATCAATTTTCAGGAAGGACAATCAAAGGACAATCAAAATCTCATTGCCAATCCCAGATGCTCAAGAGCGGTCATCGTTCTCTTACTGTCAGTAGGATTTATTGAGACATTCTGTACATAGCGGGGATTCTCAGTGGCCCGAAGGGCAATGATTGAAGCACAACATCGAATAATAGTTTTTTTTCTTTGCGGATCCATTTACATGACGTCAGCTTAATAGCTGTGGAATTGACCCTGAGCCAAGGCGTATGTATGGCATCTGCGACTGGTCGGACTGGTTACACCATCAAGAACTTTTAGCAGGGACATGATCATGACTAAAGAAGGTTATAGACCTTAATCTTCTAAACCAAAGCCACACGTTAGCATTGGCTGAATTAATTTTCAGGACCCTGGTCCACATCAGTACTCCATGGCAGCCTGACCACGGTAGTGCGAACTCCCTCTGCCAGCACTTGAATGCCAACGTCTTCGACGCCTCTCAGCAGGCTTCCTTGATGTCATGACATGCTATTCATGTCATCTCTTTACATGAGACTGAGTCACTAGGCTGCTTGCAATGGCATGATGATGCCGGGGCCTCGTAATCACAAGAGGCACGTAGGATGCCAAATTCGATTGTGAAGGAAGCTCAAACCACCCTAGTCTGTGTGGCATGGAGAACCAATGTGGTCTCCAAAATAGGGTCCATCGAATCTCTTTGCTCAACTTTACGACACATCTATTCATATTACCAGAACCAAGAGGCCCAACATCATTAAAGAGAACCTGTCAGGTGCAATATGCACCCAGAACCACAAGCAATTCTGGATGCATATTGCTAATCCTGGCCTAGTAGTTCCAGCCTATAGTATCATAGATAAATGGATTTTAGAAAAAGTATTTCTAAAGATCCAACATGTATCTAAAAATAAGAAGTGCTAATAGTGTAACACCAAATGGACAGTGTAGTATATAAAAAGAATATACACTCACCTAGTAAGGTTGTGAAAGTCACAACTACTGATACGCATGAGATAATGGCGTCTGCTGCAGCCCCACGTGGAAGAGCGTTCAAAGAGATGAATAGAAGGGGTTAAAGCCGCGCATCAGCCAAATATGAAACTGTAGAATCGTTGATGAAGGATAACTTTTTTATTTCATCTGTCTACGCGTTTCAATGTCAAAGACCTCTTCCTCAGCCAGCTTTTTGTTGATGTACTGGTCCTGAGGAAGAGGTCTTTGACCTTGAAACGCGTAGACCGATGAAATAAAAAGAAAGTTATCCTTCATCAACGATTCTACAGTTTCATATTTGGCTGATGCGAGGCTTTAACCCCTTCTATACATAAAGATCCAATATGATATGCTAATGAGGCCAGCGACTAGTCACAAAGGTATTAGTTCCTTGGCTAGCCGGCCCCCTTAGCATGTGGGCGTGATGAATGCGCAGAGTCAGAGGATGGGGTCGCACTCACCTGGTCGACTCCTGTATTTCTGATCCGTGCACATAATCACGGACTTTTGGTCGTGTACACTATGAAGCCGGGTGTACGCGTCCTGGCTTCAAACCCATGTGTAGAGTGCATGACTGAAGGTCCGGGATCATGCTGAGACGATGAAGTCGGAAACGATGGCAGCAGAGAGGTGAGCACGACCAGCCTCTGACGCTGCGCATTCATTAACATGTTAGCACACCAACATGCTAAGGGGGCTGACTAGCCAAGGGAACTAACGCCTTTGCGACTAGTCCCTATCCTCAATAGCATATCATATGGGATCTTTACAAATACTTTTGTAAAGATCCCTTTATGTATGCTACTATAGGCTGGGACTGCTAGGCAGGGAGTAGCAATATGCACCCAGAACTTCTCGTGGATCTGGGTGCATATTGTACCTGACAGGTTCAATTTAAGGAGTCCAAGAAACTTCTACAAGTGCCAACAGCGCCACTCATGTCCAAGGGTTGTGTCTGGTATTACAGCTCAACTCCACCTAAATGATTAGGCCTGAGTTGCAACACAATGCCCAACCTATTAGGAGAGTCCAAATTGTGGGCATTATCATCAATGGTGCCAAACCGCTCATATTGCAGCTTTTTGGCTTTCTGAATTTGGTGGCTACCAACTGAAAAGCCTAATTGCTCACATCTATTCATCAGTTTCCATGAATTTGAAGTAAAGTGAAGTCTAAAGGCTACTTTACACACTGCGATATCGGTCCCGATATCGCTAGTGTGCGTACCCGCCCCCATCTGTTGCGCGACATGGGCATATCGCTGCCCGTGCCGCACAACATCGCCCAGAGCCGTCACACATACTTACCTGTCCGGCGACGTCGCTGTGACCGGCGAACCGCCTCCTTTCTAAGGGGGCGGTCC
Organism: Anomaloglossus baeobatrachus; assembly: GCF_048569485.1. Lineage (NCBI taxonomy): Eukaryota > Metazoa > Chordata > Amphibia > Anura > Aromobatidae > Anomaloglossus > Anomaloglossus baeobatrachus. The sequence continues at coordinate 285,721,568 of NC_134359.1, read as the reverse complement.
GTGCGGCGTCACACCGACGTCACTGAACCGCCGCCCAATCGCAGCGGAGGGGCGGAGATGAGCGGGACGTAACATCCCGCCCACCTCCTTCCTTCCGCATAGCGGCCGGGAGGCAGGTAGGGAGACGTTCCTCGCTCCTGCGGCGTCACACGCAGCGATGTGTGATGCCGCAGGAACGAGGAACAACCTCATTACTGCTGAAGTAACGATTTTTGGGAATTAGGACCCGTGTAGCCGATTAGCGATAAATCACGCTTTTGCGACGATTTTACATCGCTGACCGCTGTTACACAAAGCTATATCGCTAACGATTGCGGAAGTGCGTCACCAAAACCGTGACCCCAACGACAAAATTCGGGCGATATCGCAGTGTGTAAAGCCCGCTTAAGGCTATGTGTCCACGGTAGAATGTACCTGCGGATTTTTCTGCATGAAAATCCGCGACTTTCGTGGCAAATCCGCACCTTATTTTTGCCGCGGATTTGCAGCGGATTTACCACGGACTTACCGCGAATTTGCCGCGGATTTTGATGCGGATTTCCCCCCCCCCCCCCATTCTATACCCAAAATCCACACCAAAATCCGCAACAATAATTGACAAGCTTCAGATTTTTCCGGATCAAAATCCGCGGCAAATCCGCCGCGGAAAAATCCGCAGCATGGACACAGCATTTCCAAAATGCCATTGAAATGGCTTGGAAGTGCCGCTGCTGCAGATTTTCGGAAAATCCGCGGTAAATCTGCGGCAAATCCGCGGCAAAATCCGTGCAAAATCCGCAGCGTGGGCACATAGCCTTAAAATTACAGCAAGCACTCATTTTCTGCAACAAATTCTGACTTCAGGGAAGAATGAAATGTTACTGGAAATGAGCATGGCCTGAAACTTTTTGTTCAGATTTATTCATAATTAGGCCAGAAATTAGGCTCAGATATTATGTCTGAGTTTGGAATAATAAAAAATGAGTCAGAATTAATTTGAGCTTTTCTTTTAATTAAGTCATGACAGTCTATTTTTATCTTGCAGTCTGATACACTCTTCCCGATATATTCATAGTCTATACACATATTAGTGTAGCTAGCGTATGACGAGTCCAGGGTAATATCGGAGCTAAAAAAAAAAAATAAAAGTCATAACTGGATAAACCAGCAAAAAGAAATCAGTTTATCCAAGCAACAAAGGAAAGTCAGCAGTGAAGTATGTCTGTGAAGCCCCACCGGTGTTGTGTCGGTGCATTACCTTCAGGGACTCCACTCAGCTGGATCTGGTCACAGGTAGGAGATCTTCTTTTAGAATTGTCGTGACGCCACTCTCAGAATTGCGGTCAGTGGGGACCACCACTGCAGGTTAAGGGCTGCCTGGGGCTGATGGTGGGTGCAGTCGGATGTAGTAGCCTCCTGAGAGTGAGGCAAGCCCCAGGGCCCTGTGTAGAGGTGTAGAACCACAAGGCGCAGAATAACTCCACACAAGCCAGATGTCTTTCAGGGGTTTTACTCACTTTAGATGGCAGGGTGAGTAACCCGGGCGTAGCTGGGATGAACCAGGCTGGAACCAGGTATCCTTCCGGCTGACTAATGATGGTGACTACCGACTCGCCTTCCTTAGCCCTTGGTGGTTTGGGGTAACCCCGACTTTTAGTCCCTATGGGGGTCACCCAGGGAAGTTGCTGAAGCCTCTCTCCCCTTCGGTTGCCGTTTGCTTGTCGCCTGGACCAGATCACTCCAGCTGCTTGCCTCCTGTGAACTATGGGCCCTAACTGTGGCTACGTGGCTGCGGCTTTTGGGTGTTGTGGTGTGGGCTTTGAGGGCCCCACACCGGCAGGTTTAGCAAGGAAAGGTGGATCTATCCCCGCTCCGGGATCTGCCGCCCGTTTGGGCCTGGTACTCCCTAGCAGTCTCCTTACTTCCCACTCCGTGCTCTCTCTCTAGCTGAAGATGGGTTTCGGGTAGCACTCCTAGGTGACCGTTCTCCCCCGTCGGTAGCCACTGCGCGGACGCTGTCAGACTGCAACAGCCCCCGGGGTCTGCTCCTCTCTGAGCTCCCTGGACTCTGCACTAAACCGGCTCACTTGAGGGACCTGCACTGCTGCTCCTGTCAGAGCTCCACTTCATGCTCCTCACTCCTCCACACTCTGCTTCAGACTGTTCTCTTCCTTCTCCCTCTTGTGCCTGCCTACGCCACCTAGCAACCAGGCTCTCCACCACACCCCTTGATTGGAGATGGAGGCTTTTGGCCCCCTCCACTATTCCAGTGGAGGTGAAGGCTTTGCCCCCTCCTGGGATCCCCAGGGGTCCTCTCAAAGGTACATGTGTGAGACCAGATCACTATGCGCCTGTGTAGTCACACCTCGGTCAGCTTTCTGGATTACCTGTATTGTACTGTCCCCAGCATGGGTGCAGTACTCAGTGGTGCCTGACCAGGTCAGGGGCGCCACATGTCCACAGCCGCCTCCCCTCCCTGCAGTTCTGTATATGGGTCAGAGGTATGATAGATAATTATTTTTATCCATTGCAGCTGGACTGTGATTTTGGACTCTTGGTCTTGGCAGGAGTAATAGGCAAAGGAGACGTGGAAATAAGGCGAGGAAAGAGTAAAAAGAATCAAAATACTAAGTGCAAAAATGTTTTTCACTTTGGCAGAAAATTTTAAGTTACAATAGGAAAAGTAGTTCTGGAGCACAATCTTCCACTCTTCTCAGTGAAAGATCAAGCAATGCATGCAGGTATACATTATCCCTTCTCCACCAAACTGTACAGCAGACACAATGCAGTCAGGGGGTAACATTCTCCGGGAATCATGAAATCCAGACTCCTCCATCAGACGCATATAGTGCAGTGTGATCCGTCCCTGTAGAGAACACCTCCTCCAGAGTCCAGTCGTGGAGGCTTTACACCGCTCCATCCGATGCTCAGCATTGTGCTTGGTGATGTACGGCTCAGCATTGTGCTTGGTGATGTACGGCTCGGCATTGTTCTTGAAGATGTATGGCTCGGCATTGTGCTTGGTGCTGTACAGCTCGGCATTGTGCTTGGTGCTGTACGGCTCGGCATTGCGCTTGGTGATGTACGGCTCTGCATTGTGCTTGGTGCTGTACGGCTCGGCATTGTGCTTGGTGATGTACGGCTCGGCATTGTGCTTGGTGCTGTACGGCTCGGCATTGCGCTTGGTGATGTACGGCTCTGCATTGTGCTTGGTGCTGTACGGCTCGGCATTGTGCTTGGTGATGTACGGCTCGTCATTGTGCTTGGTGATGTACGGCTCGGCATTGTGCTTGGTGATGTACGGCTGCTGCAGCTGTTTGGCCATGAAGCTCCCAGCTGGCGCAGTGTTTCCGTTGATGTTTCCAGAGGAGGTCTGGATTCTGCAGTTATGGGGTCAGCAGATCGGTGGGACTATTCTGCCCTCTGCTCCTCAGCACTTGGCCCCCCGCTCAGTAACATTACGGGGTCTTCACTTCATGGCTGACCTGCTGCAGTTCCTTCCTCTTCTCAATAATATCACTCATAGGAGATGGAGGAAGATTCAGGAGGAAGAAATGTCATGAATGGACTTGTTACACTGGTGGCTCCTATTACAGGGCCGAACTGGGATCAGTGAACTCTGTACCTTCAACCGGTCTGTAATGTCATTAAAGGCTGATGGCATGCTGAGGAGCCGGATGATATACACCGGAGGCGAGCAGCTAGATGTTATACACCAGGGGGCGATGGGCCTGATGTTATACACCAGGGGGCAATGGGCCGGATGTTATACACCGGGGGAGAGGGGCCGAATGTTATAGACCGGGGGAGAGGGGCAGGCTGTTATACGCCGGGGTAGAGAGACAGGATGTTATGTCGGGGGAGAGGGGCAGGATGTTATATGCCGGGGGAGAGGGGCAGGATGTTATACGCTGGGGGAGAGGGGCAGGATGTTATATGCTGGGGGAGAGGTGCAGGCTGTTATACTCTGGGGAGAGGGGCAGGATGTTATACACCGGGGGAGGAGAGGGGCAGGATGTTATACACCGGGGGAGGAGAGGGGCAGGATGTTATACACCGGGGGAGGAGAGGGGCAGGATGTTATACCCGGGGGAGAGGGGCAGGATGTTATACGCTGGGGGAGAGGGGCAGGATGTTATACGCCGGGGGAGAGGGGCGTGATGTTATATGCCGGGGAGAGGGGCAGGATGTCATACACTAGGGGAGAGGGGCAGGATGTTATACCCGGGGGAGAGGGGCAGGATGTTATACGCTGGGGGAGAGGGGCAGGATGTTATACGCTGGGGGAGAGGGGCAGGATGTTATACGCTGGGGGAGAGGGGCAGGATGTCATACACTAGGGGAGAGGGGCAGGATGTTATACCCGGGGGAGAGGGGCAGGATGTTATACGCTGGGGGAGAGGGGCAGGATGTTATACGCTGGGGGAGAGGGGCAGGATGCTATACCCGGGGGAGAGGGGCAGGATGTTATAAGCTGGGGGAGAGGGGCAGGATGTTATACGCCGGGGGAGAGGGGCAGGATGTTATATGCCGGGGGAGAGGGGCAGGATGTCATACACTAGGGGAGAGGGGCAGGATGTTATACGCTGGGGGAGAGGGGCAGGATGTTATACGCTGGGGGAGAAGGGCAGGATGTTATACCCGGGGGAGAGGGGCAGGATGTTATACGCTGGGGGAGAGGGGCAGGATGTTATACGCTGGGGGAGAGGGGCAGGATGTTATACGCCGGGGGAGAGGGCAGGATGTTATACGCTGGGGGAGAAGGGCAGGATGTTATACGCTGGGGGAGAAGGGCAGGATGTTATACGCTGGGGGAGAGGGGCAGGATGTTATACGCCGGGGGAGAGGGGCAGGATGTTATACGCTGGGGGAGAAGGGCAGGATGTTATACGCTGGGGGAGAGGTGCAGGATGTTATACGCCGGGGGAGAGGGGCAGGATGTTATACGCCGGGGGAGAGGGGCAGGATGTTATACGCTGGGGGAGAGGGGCAGGATGTTATACGCTGGGGGAGAGGGGCAGGATGTTATACGCTGGGGGAGAGGGGCAGGATGTTATCCGCTGGGGGAGAGGGGCAGGATGTTATACGCTGGGGGAGAGGGGCAGGATGTTATACGCTGGGGGAGAGGGGCAGGATGTTATACGCTGGGGGAGAGGGGCAGGATGTTATCCGCTGGGGGAGAGGGGCAGGATGTTATACGCCGGGGGAGAGGGGCAGGATGTTATACGCCGGGGGAGAGGGGCAGGATGTTATACGCCGGGGGAGAGGGGCAGGATGTTATACGCCGGGGGAGAGGGGCAGGATGTCATACACTAGGGGAGAGGGGCAGGATGTTATACGCTGGGGGAGAGGGGCAGGATGTTATACGCTGGGGGAGAGGGGCAGGATGTTATACGCCGGGGGAGAGGGGCAGGATGTTATACGCCGGGGGAGAGGGGCAGGATGTCATACACTAGGGGAGAGGGGCAGGATGTTATACGCTGGGGGAGAGGGGCAGGATGTTATACGCTGGGGGAGAGGGGCAGGATGTTATACGCCGGGGGAGAGGGGCAGGATGTTATACAGAGATGGCAACAAAGCCAGATTTTAAACACTGGATGTGGGGGCAAGAGGGCTGGATGTTATACAACGGGCGGCAAAGGGGCTGACTGTTGTATACATGGGGGGTAATGGGCTGGATCTGGATGTTATACGCTAGGGGCAGTGGGGCTGGATGTTAAATACCAGGAGCAATAGGGTCAGATGTTCTACACTTGGAGCAATAAGGCCGATTGTTACACAACTGTATCAATGGGGCTGGATATTATATACTGGGGGCAAAGTGAAAAGTGAATTAAATGAGAAAGACCAATATGTTTCTCCATATAGTGTAATATGTGCCTCAGTTCTGCCCCGTTAAAAAACATCTTAGGGCCTTATTTACACCAATTGCAAGTCTATTAAATCCCAATATACAGTATAGACGTTTCATGGCTCATTACTTATGAATCTCAAGGGCAATGCAGGAAATACACAGATATTGTCTCTCCTGCTATCTTGGAGGTCAAAGAAGATAAATAAATAACAATAAATTGATAAGTATATTTTACAAATGTAAAAATAATCTTTTTCACGTTCCTCTTTGTGGGACATCTTTGGTTCCAGGACCTTCAACCCCATTGAGGAATTTTACCAATAGTAAATCCTGGTACAATATATCTATTTACAAGTTGACCCCTTTCAGATAACTTTGGGTCCAGGGCTGAGTCTCCGCTGCTGATGTGGCGCCCCTGACCTGGTCAGGCACCACTGAGTACTGCACCCATGCTGGGGACAGTACAACACAGGTAATCCAGAAGGCTGACCGAGGTGTACTACACAGGCGCATAGTGATCAGGTCTCACACATGTACCTTTGAGAGGACCCCTGGGGATCCCAGGAGGGGGTAAAGCCTTCACCTCCACTGGAAGAGTGGAGGGGGCGAAGCCTCCATCTCCAATCAAGGGGTGTGGTAGAGAGCCTGGTTGCTAGGTGGCGTAGGCAGGCACAAAAGGGAAAAGAGGAAGGAGGAGGAAAAACAGTCTGAAGCAGAGTGTGGAGGAGTGAGGAGCAGGAAAGTGGAGCTCAGACAGGAGCAGCAGTGCAGGTCCCTCAAGTGAGCCGGTTTAGTGTGCAGCTCAGGGAGAGCAGAAGCAGCCCCTGGAGCTGTTGCAGTCTAACAGCGTCCGCGCAGTGACTACCGACGGGGGAGAACGGTCACCTGGTAGTGCTGCCCGAACCCCACACACAGCTGGAGAGAGAGCCGCGTAGTGGAAAGTACGGAGACTGTCAGGGAGTACCAGGCCCAAACGGGCGGCAGATCCCGGTGCGGGGATAGATCCACCTTTCCTTGCTAAACCTGCCGGTGTGGGGCCCTCAAAGCCCACGCCACAGCACCCAAAAGCCGCAGCCACGTAGCCACAGTTAGGGCCCATAGTTCACAGGAGGCAAGCAGCTGGAGTGATCTGGTCCAGGCGACAAGCAAACGGCAAACAAACGAGGGGAGTAGTTACTTCCCTGGGTGACCCCCATAGGGACTAAAAGTCGGGGTTACCACAAACCACAGAAGGGCTAAGGAAGGCGAGTCGGTAGCCACCCTCATCAGTCAGCCTGAAGGATACCTGGTTCCAGCCTGGTTCATCCCAGCTTCGCCCGGGTTACTCACCCTGCCATCTAAAGTGAGTAAAACCCCTGAAAGACATTCTGCTTGTGTGGAGTTATTCTGCGCCTTGTGGTTCTACACACCTACACAGGGCCCTGGGGCTTGCCTCACTCTCAGGAGGCTATTACAACTGACTGCACCCACCATCAGCCCCAGGCGTCCCTCAATCTGCAGTGGCGGTCCCCACTGACCGCAATTCTGAGAGTGGCGTCACGACAATCCTAGAAGAAGATCTCCTACCTGTGACAGGATCCAGCCGAGTGGAGTCCCTGAAGGTAATGCACCGACACTTCACCTGTGGGGCTTCACATCGACCCGGTCTCTTATTTTTGTTTGCGGCACTGAAGTCCGTGAGCTCGGCGCAGTTTATGGAAGAAAGTGGCCATGTTTTTCTGATCTTGGACAAATAGTTTAGAAAAACTGACCTGACCTGGGTAACTTCTCCTGTGATTCTTGGCTTTACTGACTTTGCATATAATCTGCATAAAATAAAAAATCCAGGATAATTCATCCGTTAATTAGATAATTAATAAATATTTAAATTTAATTAAAACAATGACACCTTATCCATCATAAGAGCCTAATGTCATATCTCAGCAGGTGTACGTTTATGTGTGCTATGGATTCCTCAGTTCTATTTTCATGTGTGTTATGTATACCATTACCATATATTATACAGTGCCGTAAATAAGTATTCATACCCTGTGAACGTTTCCATATATTTTTCACCTTGCACCCACAAACTTAAATGTATTTTATGTGATATACCAACACTAAGGCGAGCTTTACACGTTGCAACATCGCTAGCAATTGCTAGCGATGTCAAGCGCGATAGCACCCGCCCCCGTCGCACATGCGATATCTGGTGCTTGCTGCCGTAGCGAACATTATCGCTACGGCAGCTTCACACGCACATACCTGGTCGGTGACGTCGCTGTGACCACCGAACAATCCCTCCTTCAAGGGGGAGGTGTGTTCGGCGTCACAGCGACGTCACCGCGACGTCACTAAGCGGCCGGCCAATAGAAGCGGAGGGGCGGAGATGAGCGGGACATAACATCCCACCCACCTCCTTCCTTCTGCATTGCCGGTGGATGCAGGTAAGGAGATGTTTGTCGTTCCTGCGGCTTCACACACAGTGATGTGTGTTGCTGCAGGAACGACAAACAACATCATACCGGCAGCAGTAACGACATTATGGAAATGAACGACGTGACACAGATCAGCGTTTTTTTACGCTTTTGCGCTCGTTCATCGTCGCACCTAGGATTTACACATTGCGATCTCGCTACCGGCGCCGAATGTGCGTCAGTAACGACGTGACCCCGACGATATATCAGTAGCGATGTCGCAACGTGTAAAGCCCGCCTAAGTAGCAAGTATTTATGAAGTGTAAAGGAAAGGAAACGTGGTTTTTAAAATATTTTACCAATGTAAATTGGAAAAATATGGCATGCATTTGTATTCAGCCCCCTGTAGTCTGATGCTCCTAAATAAAATCCTGACTGAGCAATTGCCTCCCGAGGTCACCTAACTAGTTAATTGAGCCCACCTGTGTGTAATTTCGGTTTGTGTGAGAACATTAGCGATCAAACAGGATCATGAAAACCAAGGGTCACACCAGACAGGTCAGGGATAAAGTTGTAGAGAAGAGTAAAGCAGGGTTAGGTTATAAAAAATATAGCCCAAGCTAAAAACCAAGGAACACACCAGACTGGTCAGGGATAAAGTTGTGGAGAAGAGTAAAGAATTGTTAGGTTATAATAAAATAGCCCAAGCTTTGAACATCTCACGGAGAGCTGTTCAATCCATCATCCTAAATTGGAAGGAGTATTGCACAACTGAAATCTACCAAGACATGGCCGTCCACCGAAACTGACATCCCAAAAAGGAGAGCACTAATGAGAGAGGCAGCCAAGAGGCCCATGGTCACTAGAGGAGCCGCAGAGGTCACACCTCAGAGGGAGAATTTGTTCAAAGGACAACTATTTGTCATGTACCCCACAAATGTGGACTCTATGGAAGAGTGGCAAGAAATAAGAAATCCCAAAAAGCCACACAGGGGACCTAGCGATCGTGTGGAAGAAAGTGCTCTGGTCAGATGAGGCCAAAGGAGAACTTTTTGGGCTAAATGCAAAACGCCATGTGTGGCGGAAAACTAATACTGCAACTCACCCTGAAAACACCATCCCCACCACAACATATGGTGTTTTGATGAGATGATGATTGGCGCTAAATACAGGGCAATCTTGGATGAAAACCTGTCAAAAGTTGCAATATACTTAAGACTATGGAAAAGGAAAAAATATATCCAGCTCACCGATAACCAAACAGAGGCAGCAATCTACAGATGGTGCAGGAGAAGCTCAGATGTTGTCAATGATCAGTAGATAAGGTTGGCGTTCCGCATCAATGTCCAGGAAGGAGGAAATGTAAAATCAAAGTCTATATTTTAAAACCATAAAATCGTGCAGATATTAAAAAGGGGCAGATGTGGTATGTGTTTCAGACAATCAGGCCGCTGACTATATTACAGACAGTAATAATAACAGTAGTAATAACCTGTGCTGTAAATACCACTGTTAATCTGTGACAGCGTTATTTAAAGGGAACCTGTTATGTCAAAAAACACTGTGAGGCTAATCTGCAGATTAAGGCCATGTGCGCACGTAGCATTTTTTAATGCGTTTCCGCGGCGTTTTAAACTGCAGCGTTTTAATGCAAAAATGCATGCGTTTTGATTTCCAGGCAAAGTCTATGGGAAACAGGGCTTTCTTGTGCGCACAATGCTTAAAAAAACGCAGCGTTTTTGGTGTCAAAAATTTGTCTCTGCGTTTGAAGAAGCAGCATGTCAATTGTTTTTGCCATTTTGGCTGCGTTTTGCTAACATTGAAGTCAATGAGAATTAACAAAACGCATCGTTAATAAAATTCCTAGCGTTTTACATGCATTTTTGATGCAAAACGAATGCTTTTTTGACAAAATCAAAAACAATAATTTAACATTATTTTATACATAAATATTAAATCACAATAATCTTTTTATTAAAATTAGCTATTTTCTGTATGATTTAAAGCATGACATTTTTTTTTTCCATTTTTTGATGTGGAATCCTAACACTGTGTAATGCACTGAAAAGATTCAGGTGTTTTTACACTCTCCGTGCTCATCACGTGACTGCTCCATTTGCAATTTACAAAGGAAATGATCGTGCTACTTTCTCTTCTGCTTCTCTCAATGATTTCAAATGCAAGAAGCAGAAGAGAAACAAGTTGAAACAAGATGATAAGTATGCAAATTACATATGGGGTCATCATGTGATGCATTCAGAGAGTGTGAAAACATACAAATCCTAATAGTATTCTAAGATAGAATATTTAAAAAAAATTTAATGAAAAGTTTCACAAGTTTTCTTTTTTAAAGTTGGTGTGCAAAAGCACCTCCATCCGGTTCTGTTCTCAGATCTCTGTAGTAAGCTCAGTTCTATTTCTTGACCTATATCTTAAGATTAAGTCTGTTCCCATATCTAAGCAGTAAACTCATTTCTGTTCCCATAATTATGTAGTAAACTTGGTTCTGTTCGCTTACTTATGTAATAAGTTTGGTTCTGTTTACAAATCTATGTAGTAAACTTGGTTCTGTTCTTGTATCTATGTAGTAAGCTCGGTTCTTCTCTTGTATTCATGTAAATTTGGTTTTGTTTCTTTATCTATGTAGTATGGTTGGTTCTGCTCTGCTATCTACAGTCACATGAAAAAGTTTGGGCACCCCTATTAATGTTAACCTTTTTTCTTTACACCAATTTGGGTTTTTGCAGCAGCTATTTCAGTTTCATATATCTAATAACTGATGGACTGAGTAATATTTCTGGATTGAAATGAGGTTTATTGTACTAACAGAAAATTTGCAATCCGCATTTAAACAAAATTTGACCGGTGCAAAAGTATGAGCACCTCAACATAAAAGTGACATTAATATTTTGTAGATCCTCCTTTTGCAAAAATCACAGCCTCTAGTCACTTCCTGTAGCTTTTAATGAGTTCCTGGATCCTGGATGAAGCTAGATTTGACCATTCCTGTTACAAAACTATTCCAGTTCAGTTAAGTTTGATGGTCGCCGAGCATGGACAGCCGCTTCAAATCATCCCACAGATTTTCAATGATATTCAGGTCTGGGGACTGGGATGGCCATTCCAGAACATTGTAATTGTTCCTCTGCATGAATGCCTGAGTAGATTTGGAGCGGTGTTTTGGATCATTGTCTTGCTGAAATATCCGTCGCCTGCATAACTTCAACTTCGTCACTGATTCTTGCACATTATTGTCAAGAATCTACTGATACTGAGCTGAATCCATGCGACCCTCAACTTTAACAAGATTCCCGGTGCCAGCATTGGCCACACAGCCCCAAAGCATGATGGAACCTCCACCAAATTTTACTGTGGGTAGCAAGTGCTTTTCTTGGAATGCCGTGTTTTTTTGCCTCCATGCATAACGCCTTTTTGTATGACCAAACAACTCAATCTTTGTTTCATCAATCCACAGGACCTTCTTCCAACATGTAACTGGCTTGTCCAAATGTGCTTTTGCATACCTCAGGCGACTCTGCTTGTGGCGTGCTTGCAGAAACGGCTTCTTTCGCATCACTCTCCCATACAGCTTCTCCTTGTGCAAAGTGCGCTGTATTGTTGACCGTTGCACATTGACACCATCTGCAGCAAGATGATGCTGCAGGTCTTTGGAGGTGGTCTGTGGATTGTCCTTGACTGTTCTCACCATTCTTCTTCTCTGCCTTTCTGATATTTTTCTTGGCCTGCCACTTCTGGGCTTAACAAGAACTGTACCTGTGTTCTTCCATTTCCTTACTATGTTCCTCACAGTGGAAACTGACAGTTTAAATCTCTGAGACAACTTTTTGTATCCTTCCCTGAACGACTATGTTGAATAATCTTTGTTTTCAGATCATTTGAGGGTTCCCATGATGCCACTCTTCATAGGAGATTCAAATAGGAGAACAACTTGCAAGTGGCCACCTTAAATACCTTTTCTCATGATTGGATACACCTGCCTATGAAGTTCAAAACTCAATGAGGTTACAAAACCAATTTAGTGCTTCAGTAAGTCAGTAAAAAGTAGTTAGGAGTGTTCAAATCAAGAAATTGATAAGGGTGCCCATACTTTTGCACCGGCCAAATTTTGTTTTAATGCGGATTGCACATTTTCTGTTAGTACAATAAACCTCATTTCAATCCAGAAATATTACTGAGTCCATCAGTTATTAGATATATGAAACTGAAATAGCTGCTGCAAAACCCAAATTGTTATAAAGAAAAAAGGTTAACATTAATAGGGGTGCCCAATTTTTTCATATGACTGTATGTAGTAAACCCATTTTTGTTACTGTATCCATGTAGTAACCTCGGTTCCATTCACAAATGTATGTAGTAATCTCTGTTTTGCTCCCATATCTATATAGTAAGCTTAGTTCTGTTCCTGTATCTATGTAGTAAACTTTCATTTTGTTCCCATTCTTTTGTAGTAAACTCGGTTATGTTCTGGTACTTATGTTGTTTTCTCATTTCTGTTCCTGTATCCATATAGTAAGTTTATTTCTGTTCCAGTATCTATGTAGTTAGCTTGTTCACTAATCTATATAGTAAGCTCGGTTTTGCTCCTATATCTGTTTCGTAAGCTCAGTTCTGTTACTGTACCTATGTAGTAAGCTTCCATTCTGTTCCCGTTCTGATGTAGTAAGCTTGGTTCTGTTTTGATACTTATGAAGTATGCTCAGTCCTGTTCCTGTATCTATGTAGTAAGCTTGGTTCTGTTCACAAATCTATGTAGTAAGCTTGGTTCTGTTTTGATACTTATGCAGTAAGCTCAGTTCTGTTCCTGTATCTATGTAGTAAGCTCGATTCTGTTCTGATACTTATGCAGTAAGCTCAGTTCTGTTCCTGTATCTATGTAGTAAGCTCGATTCTGTTCTGATACTTATGCAGTAAGCTCAGTTCTGTTCCTGTATCTATGTAGTAAGCTCGATTCTGTTCTGATACTTATGCAGTAAGCTCAGTTCTGTTCCTGTATCTATGTAGTAAGCTCGATTCTGTTCTGATACTTATGCAGTAAGCTCAGTTCTGTTCCTGTATCTATGTAGTAAGCTCGATTCTGTTCTGATACTTATGCAGTAAGCTCAGTTCTGTTCCTGTATCTATGTAGTAAGCTTGGTTCTGTTCACAAATCTATGTAGTAAGCTCAGGATATTGTAGATTGGAGGCTTTTCTGAAAAGATGAGTTTTCAGGCTACAATTTAGGGTCACAAATTTGAGTGAAACTCTTATCAGTTAGAATAATAAATTTCAGAGTAAGAGTAAAATATGAAAGAGAGTTTAGTGAGGCTGTGTGTGGAGCCGACAACAAAGAAGGTTTTGTATGGACTGGAAATTACATGTAGGGAGGTGTGAGAAAATTTGTTTAGATATTTAAGGAGGGCACAGGTGATTATGGATGGACTATTATTAGAAGATTGGGTCAGAGAGGCTATATGGAGAGGAATTAGAGCAGTACACGTGTGCTAATGAAAGGTCACATTGAAAGATGTTGCAATCATCTACATTGGATAAATGAGAACACAGTTTTGTTGATGTAACACTGAGGAAAGCGTTGATTCGAGAGATGAGTTGGTATGGGCTTTTATTTATGGTTTAGGCAAGGCAGAGCAAAATGTTGAAGGGATTCAAAAGAGATACCTAATTAACTGGGTTTGAAAGTTGGAGCAGATATGAGGGTAGTGAAGTAGTCCGATTTAACACAAGTGAGCGCAGACTTCTGACTCCACCCATGCCCATTCCCATCCGATCCCACCCAGGAGTAAGGGGGAAACAGTCCCACGAGGGGCACAGGGACATATAAAAGCCTCTTTATAGAGTACGATTTTTCAAAGTAATGACAATAAATCTAGAGGATAAGGATCAAATGAGAATAATCCCCTCCGCTGGCGCAGAGGTAGGCCACATTATCACATGAACCTCTGCAAAAATCTGTGATTTTCAATGTCCTGACAAAGAAAATAATGAATAAATGATTTCTTCTATGGAAATAAATTCTTCCACACCCATTGCAGGATTTCTCACCTCTGCCAGTCAGGACATACTGCACAATGATAATTACAAGGACAATTAAACCAATTGCTTTGATGCTAATCGTCACAATCATTCAGTAGAAAAGCCTCGTCACACAGGCTGATAAACAATACAGTTATTTCCCAGATAATATCCCATGTGAGGATTGACCGGATTTTATATGGAAATTCTGAGTTTTCTAAGTTTTCAGTTCACTACTGATAAAACCAACTATAAAGAGCACCTCTCACTCCAGAGGACCCAAGAGGTCCATACGTTAACAGCACAACACAGTGCCATGTAATACTTTATTTGCCATGTGGTGGCGCTGCAAAGAAACTGAACATTTGCTTTCCAACCACTTCCCGAACTGAACGCGGGGATTGGGACACCATTCTTACAAAAACTGATTGTGGTAGAAAATGCTGGAAGGCAAGGAGAGCAAAAATTGGGTCTTATCAGATAATAATATGGTGAAGGACTACAATGGAGCAGCTCACAACCAAATGTAGAAAGCCTATATACACAGCTGCTGCGGCCCCACATGGAATTGAGGACGATTGTTAGATAGTAAGAGATATATACCGCCCTGAAATGAGGGAGAGACGATCCAGATTGTAATTTCAGTGATTTCATTTCACGCATTTAGAAGAGAAACCCATCTCCTTCTGGAATGATTGTGAGGGCACAACTACTGTAAAGGCCCCGTCACACTAAGCAACATCGCTGCTAACGAACAACTTTTGTGACGTTGCTAGCGATGTTGCTGTGTGTGACATCCAGCAACAACCTGGCCCCTGCTGTGAGGTCGTTGGTTGTTGCTGAATGTCCTGGGCCATTTTTTAGTTGTTGCTGTCCCGCTGTGAAGCACAGATCGCTGTGTATGACCGCGAGACAGCAACAACTAAATGTGCAGGCAGCAGGAGCCGGCTTCTGCGGAGGCTGGTAACCACAGTAAACATCGGGTAACCAAGAAGCCCTGTCCTTGGTTACCCGATATTTACCTTTGTTACCAGCCTCCGCCGCTCTCACTGTCTGTGCCGGCTCCTGCTCTGTGCACATGTAGCTGCAGGACACATCGGGTTAATTAACCCGATGTGTGCTGTAGCTAAGAGAGCAGGGAGCCAGCGCTAAGCGGTGTGCGCTGCTCCCTGCTCTGTGCACATGTAGCTGCAGCACACATCGGGTAATTAACCCGATGTGTGCTGTAACTAGGAGAGCAGGGAGCCAGCGCTCAGTGTGCGCTGCTCCCTGCTCTCTGCACGTGTAGCTGCGTGCGCTGGTAACCAAGGTAAATATCGGGTTGGTTACCCGATATTTACCTTAGTTACCAAGCGCAGCATCTTCCACGCGGCGCTGGGGGCTGGTTACTGGTTGCTGGTGAGCTCACCAGCAACTCGTGTAGCGACGCTCCAGCGATCCCTGCCAGGTCAGGTTGCTGGTGGGATCGCTGGAGCGTCGCAGTGTGACATCTCACCAGCAACCTCCTAGCAACTTACCAGCGATCCCTATCGTTGTTGGGATCGCTGGTAAGTTGCTTAGTGTGACTGGACCTTAAGAGTATCAAAGGAATCGGTTGCTGCAGATCCACGATGTGTAGAGATCAAAGGAGGGAGAAAAATTGATGTAGTCCACACCACTGAAGAATCAATGAGGCACAGAAGAGAAGAAATGAGGAACATGTGGTTTATTGGAGTTTACGCATTTCGGAACCCACCAGTTTCTTCATCTGGACAAACTTGCAGCTTCCTTTGGCACAAGCATCTCCCAGTAATTAGCTCACACACTGGACAAGTCCCCACTTGTTCAGTGTGTGAGCTGAATACTGGGATATGAAGTGGAGACTTGTCCAATGTGTCTTATATTATTTTTTGCTCAGAAAGATGCGTGACTGTAAGCAGTATCACTCGCTCGTAGTGACACTGAGAGCTGCAGTGCACTATAGTGATAGAGATCTCTGTGTGAGAGACCATCCACCATCAGCCCTTGCCAACTGTAATTGTTTGGGGTGATTTTTTTTTTTGGGGGGGGGGGGGGCTGTTTTCTTTTGGGGATGTCTCCTTTCTTTGATGAAGAGTCCTACTGTATTCTTTAACTTTTTTAGCTGCTTGGACACTTACTTATGGAACCGCAACCAGGGCTTATTTTTGGGGTATGGCTTATATTTTAAGCATATTAGGGCTTATTTTCGGGGTAAGTGTTATTTTCAGGGAAACAGGGTAGTTATGCTCAGCAATGTGGGACTTTTTCATTATAGTTGGCGGTGGTGGTGGTCCACTTTTGGTGCAGTGATGACAACACATGGCATTTGGGAGAACCAGCCCTGATCCTTTGTTAAGGAAGTTCCTGTTAAATGACGCAGAGGTGTGTAGCTAGAATGTACTGGTACTTTTATATAGGTAGGTCATAGTTTGACGCATTCAGTAGTTGACAATGTGACTTGGGATCCATCTACTTCAGTGAAATGCTCTTACCGTGACCACCGAGAAGGCTTCAAATCAGCTAACGGTCTGTGACAAATGAGTGGCGAGTGGAGTCTCCCTGCAAAATCAGTCACGGCTGGTGAAGAGTGGGAAGATTTGCAACACCAATTTCCAACCTCTGGTCCGGTCCTTTGTTCAGTGGTACTTCACCTCTGTTTCCGAAATTCTCTACCGGGAATCTCGTGGGAGCTTTTGCCACTTCTTAAGCCTTGCAATGTCATGATGCCAAGAGGCAAATATTGAGACCTAGGAAGTGGCAGAGGCACGCAGGCGTTGATGCCTACCACAGAAGTAAAGTCTGGCCGTAACAAAGGATTGGACTTGGGATCCATCTACTTCAGTGAAATGCTCTTACCGTGACCACCGAGAAGGCTTCAAATCAGCTAACGGTCTGTGACGAATGAGTGGCGAGTGGAGTCTCCCGGCAAAATCAGTCACTGCTGGTGAAGAGTTGGAAGATTTGCAACACCAATTTCCAACCTCTGGTCCGGTCCTTTGTTTCAGTGGAACTTCACCTCTGTTTCCGAAATTCTCTACCAGGAATCTCGTGGAAGCTTTTGCCACTTCTTAAGCCTTGCAATGTCATGATGCCAATATGCAAATATTGAGACCTAGGAAGTGGCAGAAGCACACAGGCGTTAATGCCTACCACAGAAGTAAAGTCTGGCCGTAACAAAGGATTGGACCGAAGGTTGGAACTGGATACTACCAATCTTGTTGCCTCTCTCTAGTCTTTTTACCTTTTTGGAAAGGCTAAGCAGGTGGAGAACAAAGACTCCTCACATGTCAGAGCTTGGCATGCCAACATTGTCTATGTGCATTTAGGGACTGCACAGAAGTTTATGCTTTTGTGTTTCTTTTATTTTGCTTGTTTCCTCTCTCGGATTTATGTTTCTAGGTTATACAGCGGCTTGTAATCTTTTTTTTTTTTTATTAGAAATAAATAGCTGTCGCAGAGAATAAGTCATGAATCAATACATTTTTCTTTAGCTTCTAAGAAATTACAGACATTCTCTTACGTACATTTTAAACCCTTGGGCGCAATGAACAATAGAAGAGAACTGCAAGTCCTGATTCTGATGCTGCTCCACCTTTACGGTCCACCTGTCACCTATTGTATTAGAAGCGGCTGAAACGGAACGATATAATTGTTATGTAGATAAAGCTGAATCATCAGATAATGAAAAGTTATACAACTTTGTAATATACTTTAAAATTCAGTTCCTGACCATTTTTTAAAATCTCTGCTTGCTGTTATTTAAAGCCTATATTTAATGCATTCCTCCACCCCGTGGCTTCAAAGTGACAATAGATTTCTTATGACTAGTCAAACTATCTTGTGACAAATGTTTTCCTCTCACTGCCTCCTATGCATTGCCGGCTCCAGGTTTTCGTGGGCCCTGGACGAAAGAGTCCCAGTGGGCCACTTTAACACCTACTATACCACGATTCATTATTAGAATATTGAGGTTGCAGGGATATATATATATATATATATATATATATATATATATATATATATATATATATATATATATATAAATAAAAAGCGATAATATATAATCCCCCTTGTGCAATATTCTCTCTTCCTCCCTTATATGCTCTCCCCTGTGCTCTCTTCTCCCCTTGTGTGGTCTCTTGTTCCCCTGTGCAGTCTCTACCCCTGTGCAGTCTCTTCTCCCCCTGTGCAGTCAGTCTCTTCCCCCCCCCGTGCAGTCTCTTCTCCCCCTGTGCGGTCTCTCCCCCATGCTCTCACTGCTCCCTCTGTGCGGTCTCTCCCCCATGCTCTCACTTCTCCCCCTGTGCGGTCTATCTCCCGTGCTCTCTCATCTGCCCCTGTGTGGTCTCTTGTCCCCCTGTGCGGTCTCTTGTCCCCCTGTGTGGTCTCTTCTCCCCCTGTGCAGTTTCTTGTCCCCCTGTGCGGTCTCTTGTCCCCCTGTGCGGTCTCTTGTCTCCCTGTGTGGTCTCTTCTCCCTCTGTGCAGTTTCTTGTCCCACTGTGCGGTCTCTCCTCCATACTCTCTCTTCTCCCAGCGATGCAGGAGATCAGTGCTGCTGACCGAAGGTGTCAGGTGATGTCACTGGTCTCTGCTCCCGGCTTATTAGTATTCATAAGCCAGGAGCAGTCAGGATGCTGCGTTCATCGCATAGTGCAGAGAGACAGTGCACGGGGGAGGGGAGAGATAGTTACCCGGGCGGTGGGCACCATACATCATAATGTGCTGGTGACATCACCGGGCAAACAGCACTGACGGTGTTCCCGACAGCAAGTGGGCCCCTTTGTTTGTTCAGAGCCCTGGTACTTGCCCAGGTACACTGGGTAGTGACGCCGGCGATGTTCCTATAATTAGATCGATGGCGTTCTATTTTTCTTGTTTCCAAGATGGCCACCTCAGTGGCATGGTAATGTGGCGTGGTAAGTGAAAACCACGCCTCTTCTGCCCTTCTCTAAACCACACCTCCCCTAGCTTTCCAATTCCACAGCACAGGCAAAACAAAGTGAGGTGTGGCTCAGAATTATCACTGACTATTTTTCTTTCTATCTTGGAGGCAGGATGAAGGGAATGCAGCTCTGAGCAAAGAGAGAAGAAGGCAAGCGGGTGGCCCCATGAGAAATGTATAATCACTTTTAAGTCCCAGGGTAGAGGGCCATTTTAATACTTTTCAATTTTAAGGGTTTACTATATCGAATTCCTCAACATTTAACCTTATATTTAAATAAATGTATACAGTTAATTAAAAAATAATTTAAATAATATTACAACTCCACTATTATGAAGCATACAAGCCACCTCCATTGCCGTGTTCTTGTCGCCAGAACTGATAGGTCTTGTGATGACCCGACATGACTTGGATATTTTGCCTGGACGTCACCTCTTGACTTTTGCATGGATAGATGGTTGTCATTTCTTATTCTTCCAGCTGTCATGGCCTCACATGATGCAGTTTGGCAATTCTCTTTGCTGAGAGACTGATATTGATGAGCTGGATAATGCTGTTTCTCTTGGGAAATCTTCTTCATGGCAGCTCCTTGATTTGAACCAGGGACCTTTCGCTTGGGAATCAACCTAATAACACACTGAGCTATTAGGGAATGTGAGAACAGGTTGTAATTTATAGTATACGGGAAGAAAAATATTTTTTCACCACCAGGAGCAAAACAGTAACAATGCAGTGGCCTGACAATAATTTGTATAACTAATCATATGCTAAATAGTTGCAAGTGAAATTTATGCATGAGATAGCCAAGATGATTGTCTATAAAATGAAGGTCGTCTCACGCTCAAAGATGTAGTGGATGATGAGATATGGAGCCTGAAATTCAAAAGTTTAAAAAATTGTTACCCTTTTGCTTGTCAGTGTATTTATGGTAAAGTAATTTTTTCCAATTACTTTTGGGCCCCTGAAATGAAGAAACTTTGTAGAAAAATGTCTCAATACCTAAATATTTCACAGGACATTTTTGGTCAACTATTTTAATTGAACCTGAAAGTCCACACATGAAGATTTAGTCGCTGTCTAAATATTTCTGGATCTAACTATAACCAATAGGAGACAAATTCTATTCAACCATAATTTGTCATCGAAGATTCTATAGCTTTACTGACTTTTTCTCTAGACAGAGGTAGACCGTCTTAAAAGGATAAGCCCCTGGGGCATTTCTCGTAGAGGTGCATATTTGGAGTAAATAAAGGGGTGCGAGAAAAAAGCAAAGATGTTTTTAAACATCAAGGTGCTCAAGAATCTGTAAAGTGGCAACAAGTTTCCAGGAAGTGCAAAGAATAGATTTCAATTACTTTTCTTTACACAAATTCATGTAAACGTATGCAAGGGGACGTCCTTCTCTGTGCGCCAAGGCACATATAAATATAATTTAAAGGGTTTGTCCAGTGAAAAAGAGTCATCATTATCAGCAGGACAGGTGATAATTAGAGATGAGCAAACTCACAGATAACCGGGACCGTCGGTTCCCTGCCAATTTTTTTTTAAAAATCCGGTTCTGGTCCGGAATCCGGCACCCATATAAGTCTATGGGGACCAGAATCCGGCAATTAAAATGTTGGTAGAAGAGATGAGGGGATAGGAGCGCAAGTGGTGTACTCACTGATGCTCCGTGTCATGGTCACATATTCACTTCTGGCGCTGTAGATGCCACAATGTACGGGCGCCTTCCAGGTATGACGTAATTTGTCATTTGATGGGGGGGCATGTGCAAAAGGCAGCCTGATGTTTTCCAGACGGAATAAACATTCTTTTTCTAAAGCAGGCTTTACACGTTGCGACATCAGTAACGATATATCGTCGGGGTCACGTCGTTAGTGATGCACATCCGGCGCCGTTACCGACTTCGCAGCTTGTAAACCCTAGGAGCGTCGATCACCGATCGCAAAAACGTCAAAAAACGTTGATTTGTGACACGTCGCTCCTTTCCATAATGTCGTTACTGCTGCAGGTACGATGTTGTTTGTTGTTCCTGCAGCACCACACATCGCTATGTGTGACACCGCAGGAACGACAAACATCTCCTTACCTGCGTCCACCGGCAATGCAGAAGGAAGGAGGTGGGCGGGATGTTATGTCCCGCTCATCTCCGCCCCTCCGCTTCTATTGGCCGGTCGCTTAGTGACGTCGCTGTGATGTCGCTGTGACGCCGAACGCACCTCTCCCTTGAAGGAGGGATTGTTCGGCGGTCACAGAGACGTCGCCGACAAGATATGTGTGTGTGAAGCTGCCATAGCGATAATGTTCGCTACGGCAGCCATCACCAGATATCGCATGTACGACGGGGGCGGGTGCTATCACGCTCGACATCGCTAGCAATTGCTAGCGATGTCGCAGCATGTAAAGCCCGCTTTAGTCCACGTGGACATGGAGTTGTTTATAATACAAGCGGGGGTCTAGGGGTAAGACCCCTAGATGGGGGAGTTCAGGGGGGCAAACAAAGCCCCCACTGCAAGATTATAGCAGATAGTGGTAAACATCGCTGGCGCAGAGATCTGCTTATCCTGAGCCTCCTGGTTCATAATTCGTGAACCGGGAGGCTCAGGATGAGCAGATCTCTGCAACCGCTCACACAGAGGAGTTGTGCACATCTAGTCATGAACCAGGAGACTCAGGATGATCTGTTCATTCTGAGTCTCCTGGTTCATGAGACGTGCAGCACTTCTCTGTGAGCAGGCACAGATGTGCTCATCCTGAGCCTGGATAGATCGGACATGTTTTCGGTTTCTCCAGGCTCAGATATAGCAGAGCTAGGACCATTGTGGGACCTTGTGTGGATTACGTCGGTCCTGCAGGGGTGTTTTTTTGGGTTAATAAAGTGGTGAAAGAGGGTGTTTTTTTGTATATTCCAAATTAAGGATTTTTTCTCAGTGTTTTTGTATTTCTTTTACTTAGGATTAGTGATGTGGGGGTCTCATAGACCCCTTCCCATCACTAATTTTGGGCTGGGTGACAGATTTGCATTATTAACCCCTAATTACTCCAATTGCCAATGCATCAGGGCAATCAGGAAGAGCCGGGTAAAGCGCCGAGCTTGTCGCATCTAATGGATGCGACAATCTCGGGCAGCTACAGGTTGCTATTTTTAGGCTGGGAGGCCTAATAACCATAAGCCTCCCCAGTCTGAGAATACCAGCCCCCAGCTGTCGGGCCAATTGTTTTATTTATTTTTATACCATGATATTGACACAATATTGACCTGCAGACAGCGCCTGTCATTGGTTGCAGGCAGATGCTGTCACTTAGGATGGGGGAACGTCTGACTGCAACCAATCACAGACGCCAGGACGGCCAGTTGGCGAGGAAAGAGTGCATATGTGATGAGCAATGATGAGTGGCCAAGGAAGTGAAGGAGAGGCCGCAGGAGCAGTGTACAGCCGCGACGGAACCTAGGTAAGAATGAAACGCTGCTTCATTCTTATTTTCCTTATTTTTCCTTTATTTTTTTTTTTAATTTCTCGAGTGCCGGATCCAGATCAAACACACGAAATCCAGGGCCCAGATTTGGCACCCGGGTATCTTTGAAACCGCGCGGATCCAGACTTTTACTGTCCAGGTATGACTAGTGATAACTTATTGATTGGTGGGCGTCTGACCGCTGGGACAGAACAGGGCACTTTTATCCTGTAAGGATAGAACGGCAGTGCACACGTACTGCTCCATTTTTTCCTTATGGGGTCCATCCAACCTGCAACGCCATTCTGTAATTCTCTGTTTTGACAATCAGTATAAATAAAGACCCCTCTCTGATCTAGAAGTTATAAACTTGTAAAGTAGAGGGTTATCCATTATCCATCCAGTGTAGACAATTTACTAGGAGCAAAATTCATCAGTATCTAGTATTTAGCAGTACATTTTTTAAGCAAAAAAAAACAAATAAATTCTACAAAACACAGCGTATTGCAAAAAATAAAGAAAAAAAATAGCCAAATAAATTCTAAAAAACACAGCGTATTGCAAAAAATAAAGAAAAAAAATAGCCAAATAAATTCTAAAAAACCACAGCATATTGCAAAAAAAGAAAGAAAATAGCCAACTAAATTCTAAAAAACATAGCGCATTGCAAAAATAAAGAAAAAAAATAGCCAAATAAATTCTAAAAAACACAGCGTATTGCAAAAAATAAAGAAAAAAAAGTAGCTAAATAAATTCTAAAAACACAGCATATTGCAAAAAAAAGAAAGAAAATAGCCAAATAAATTCTAAAAAACATAGCGCATTGCAAAAAATAAAGAAAAAAAATAGCCAAATGCATTCTAAAAAACACAGCGTATTGCAAAAAATAAAGAAAAAAATAGCCAAACAAATTCTAAAAAACACAGCGTATTGCAAAGAAAAAAAGAAAGAAAATAGCCAAATAAATTCTAAAAAACATAGCGCATTGCAAAAAATAAAGAAAAAAATAGCGAAATAAATTCTAAAAAACACAGCATATTGCAAAAAAAGGAAAGAAAATAGCCAAATAAATTCTAAAAAACATAGCGCATTGCAAAAAATAAAGAAAAAAAATAGCCAAATGGATTCTAAAAAACACAGCGCATTGCAAAAAAATAAACAAAAAAATAGCCAAATGCATTCTAAAAAACACAGCGTATTGCAAAAAAAAAAAAAGCCAAATAAATTCTAAAAAACACAGCGTATTGCAAAAAATAAAAAAAGTAGCCAAATAAATTCTAAAAAACACAGCATATTGCAAAAAAAGAAAGAAAATAGCCAAATAAATTCTAAAAAACATAGCGCATTGCAAAAAATAAAGAAAAAAAAATAGCCAAATGCATTCTAAAAAACACAGCGTATTACAAAAAATAAAGAAAAAAATAGCAAAATAAATTCTAAAAAACACAGCGTATTGCAAGAATAAAAAAATAGAATGCAATGCGTGAAACAACACTAAAATTGATTAATATGACTATAATATTGACAGTATAACCTTAAGCTCCCGTACACATTAGACTAATATCGGCCGAACCCACCAATATTAAATGATTCGGCAGACACTCTAATTTTTATGAAAGTCCTGGGCAGTTTATTTTTGGGGAAGAGATCCATTTGACATGTTTGATTTCGGACTGCCGATCCCTTTGTTCTCTTGTAGATAGGACAATTATGGTGGTGTCTCCCATAGAGAGCAAAGGAGGGCTCCTCTGCATGGGAGAGCCGACAGAGATGACTCCCACCCGAATTATGAAAGATCAGATTTTGATGGCTTATCCTAAAAATAAGACTTAAAGTTCAGTTCCTGGAACCCCCCTGTTGTGTTAAATTCCATTCTGTGTCACAATAGCCATGAGAAGATACAGTCTGACATCTACAATGTGAGCATCGTCCCGCCAAAGGATCTATAGCATCACTGGTTTACACTGGTCTCTTCATATAGATGATAGACAATGTTAAAAGGAAAGGCCCCTTGGGCAGGACTTGTAAAAGAGTCCGATAAAAGTAAAATGGGGCAAAAGATCAAAGCAAAAATATGTTCAAACATCAAAGTTCTATAAGAAATGGCTCGTTTTGAGAAAAAGCAATAAAAATAGAAGCAAGGTATTTTACTTAACAACAAGAAAAAACTAATACAAGTACTAGTAATCCATCCGCGCAAACAGAAATATACTTTGGGGGGAAAAAAAAATGTATTCAAGAATATATTGTATACGTATCAAAAAGGTTTTCTACCATATAGGTTGAAGCTGCACCAAGAAATGATAGGGTTAAAAAAAAAACAGAAAAGGTGCCGATTGAATGAAATAATACATATGTATACAAATTGAATATAAAAAAATAATGTAGACCACACCAGGTTGCGTTTAAAACGCTGCGTAAACGCATGAAAAAATGCAACGTGCGCCCACAGCCTTAAAACGATGAAGATCATGTCCTAATAGTCAAATTAAATAGATAGGGTGTATACAAGCGCTTTCCCTGGGCAATGCACTGTATTGGCAGCACGGTGGCTCAGTGGTTAGCACTGCAGTCTTGTGGTGGCTCAGTGGTTAGCACTGCAGTCTTGTGGTGGCTCAGTGGTTAGCACTGCAATCTTGAGGTTTCTCAGGGGTTAGCACTGCAGTCTTGTGGTGGCTCAGTGGTTAGCACTGCAGTCTTGTGGTGGCTCAGTGGTTAGCACTGCAGTCTTGAGGTTTCTCAGGGGTTAGCACTGCAGTCTTGTGGTGGCTCAGTGGTTAGCACTGCAGTCTTGCAGCGCTGGGGTCCTGGGTTCAAATCCCCCCAAGGACACCATCTGCAAGGATTTTGTATGTTCTCCCTGTGTTTGCGTGTGTTTCCTCCCACACTCCAAAGACATACATAGGGACTCTAGATTGTGAGCCCCAATGGGGACAGTGTTGCTGATGTATGTAAAGCGCTGTGGAATTAATAGCACTATATAAATGAATAAAATTATTATTATTAATTATATTCCGTGTCCCTGCTGCTTTGGGGCAGTCCTATAAACAGTTCTACTTTTTCATATGTGAGGCCGTGTGGCACATTTTAAATAAAAATATTTTAGAATAGGACTGCCCCAAAGAGATTTGCAGTGATGTGGCGGAGTAGCTCAAGAAATTGCAATTTTTTGGCAAAGAAAATCTCAAATTTTAAAATAGTACAGTTTGGAATTTTTAGTGCAGTGCACATCTTATAATGCGCCATTTTTCAGTTGAGCTGGCTTTTTTGTTTTTTCTTCATTGGTCCCCCAATGTCTGCGACATATCACCGTGAATATCCTCTGCGGACTTTCCTTGCAGAAACAAGAATTTTATCCCTCCTCTGCTCTCAGTTGCTGTGACTATCGCATTAGACTCCGCCATTTTTTTTCCATCGTGCTTAGAACACTGTTGCCATAAGTAACAAACACAAAATTTTGAAAACATATATTAGACACTTAAGGCTTTCATGTGATATAACATTCATTACCATAGAAACTCAAAAAGATCACAAAGCCAAAGACTTATCAGCAGCCCCTCGTATTATACTCCAGAGCTGCACTCACTATTCTGCTGGTGCAGTCATTGTGTACATACATTACTGATCCTGAGTTACATCCTGTATTATACTCCAGAGCTGCACTCACTATTCTGCTGGTGCAGTCACTGTGTACATACATTACATTACTGATCCTGAGTTACCTCCTGTATTATACTTCAGAGCTGCACTCACTATTCTGCTGGTGCAGTCACTATGTACATACATTACATTACTGATCCTGTACTTATCCTGAGTTACATCCTGTATTATACCCCAGAGCTGCACTCACTATTCTGCTGGTGCAGTCACTATGTACATACATTACATTACTGATGCTGAGTTACTTCCTGTATTATACTCCAGAGCTGCACTCACTATTCTGCTGGTGCAGTTACTGTGTACATACATTACATTACTGATCCGGAGTTACCTCCTGTATTATACCCCAGAGCTGCACTCACTATTCTGCTGGTGCAGTCACTGTGTACATACATTACATTACTTATCCTGTACTGATCCTGAGTTACCTCCTGTATCTACTGCAGAGCTGTGCTCACTATTCTGCTGGTGAAGTCACTCTGTACATACATTACTAATCCTGAGTTACCTCCTGTATTATACTCCAGAGCTGCACTTACTATTCTGCTGGTGCAGTCACTGTGTACATACATTACATTACTGATACTGAGTTACCTCCTGTATTATACTCCAGAGCTGCACTCACTATTCTGCTGGTGCAGTCACTGTGTGCATACATTACATTACTGATCCTGAGTTACCTCCTGTATTATACTCCAGAGCTGCACTCACTATTCTGCTGGTGCAGTCACTGTGTACATACATTACATTACTGATCCTGAGTTACCTCCTGTATTATACTCCAGAGCTGCACTCACTATTCTGCTGGTGCAGTCACTGTGTGCATACATTACATTACTGATCCTGAGTTACCTCCTGTATTATACTGCAGAGCTGCGCTCACTATTCTGCTGGTGCAGTCACTCTGTACATACATTACTGATCCGGAGTTACCTCCTGTATTATACTCCAGAGCTGTACTCACTATTCTGCTGGTGCAGTCACTGTGTACATACATTACATTACTGATCCTGAGTTACCTCCTGTATATACTGCAGAGCTGTGCTCACTATTCTGCTGGTGCAGTCACTGTGTACATACATTACATTACTGATCCTGAGTTACCTCCTGTATTATACCCCAGAGCTGCACTCACTATTCTGCTGGTGCAGTCACTGTGTACATACATTACATTACTTATCCTGTACTGATCCTGAGTTACCTCCTGTATCTACTGCAGAGCTGTGCTCACTATTCTGCTGGTGAAGTCACTCTGTACATACATTACTAATCCTGAGTTACCTCCTGTATTATACTCCAGAGCTGCACTTACTATTCTGCTGGTGTAGTCACTGTGTACATACATTACATTACTGATACTGAGTTACCTCCTGTATTATACTCCAGAGCTGCACTCACTATTCTGCTGGTGCAGTCACTGTGTGCATACATTACATTACTGATCCTTAGTTACCTCCTGTATTATACTCCAGAGCTGCACTCACTATTCTGCTGGTGCAGTCACTGTGTACATACATTACATTACTGATCCTGAGTTACCTCCTGTATTATACTCCAGAGCTGCACTCACTATTCTGCTGGTGCAGTCACTGTGTGCATACATTACATTACTGATCCTGAGTTACCTCCTGTATTATACTGCAGAGCTGCGCTCACTATTCTGCTGGTGCAGTCACTGTGTACATACATTACTGATCCGGAGTTACCTCCTGTATTATACTCCAGAGCTGTACTCACTATTCTGCTGGTGCAGTCACTGTGTACATACATTACATTACTGATCCTGAGTTACCTCCTGTATATACTGCAGAGCTGTGCTCACTATTCTGCTGGTGCAGTCACTGTGTACATACATTACATTACTGATCCTGAGTTACCTCCTGTATTATACCCCAGAGCTGCACTCACTATTCTGCTGGTGCAGTCACTGTGTACATACATTACATTACTGATCCTGAGTTACCGCCTGTATTATACTCCAGAGCTGCACTCACTATTCTGCTGGTGCAGTCACTGTGTACATACATTACATTACTTATCCTGAGTTACAAGCTGTATTATACTCCAGAGCTGCACTCACTATTCTGCTGGTGCAGTCACTGTGTACATACATTACATTACTGATCCTGAGTTACCTCCTGTTGCTGTATTATTATTATTATATCCTATATATAGATAATGTCTATAACTATAAGGTACAAACTTCATTTCAGTTCAGTGCCACGTTATGACTTGATTTTCACAGTAATGTATTTCCATAGTGTTATTGTGCCCATTCCAGCTGTTACTTTGTTGCAGTGATCCACCTACTGTAAGGTACATGTTCTGCTCCAGCAGCATTACAGTCGCTCCATATAATACCCCCGTCTTCAACAAGCATTTCCTTATTCCAGTGGGCGTTCTTGAGTCTTGCCAATGCCAAAGACAAAGGCAGCTGTCAATGCAATGAAGAATTTTCCACCTAATTATTTGCCTGCAAGGTGACAAGTGTCAGGTTATTTATAAATGTTAAATATTTGTATCAGTCCGGTTGCTGGCAGACACACCCCACCCAACAATAAGGCTTGACGTCTCCTATAAAGCCTCTATTTATTTTGTGTGGGGCTTGATGCGATTCCCATACAAGCAATGCAGCCGGACATTGTACAGAGGAGGGGAGGAGGGTGCTTTTACTGAATATCAAATTGCCGCCATGCCACATTAAAGCTACCACATCTGGACCAGGAGAACCATGTTCTGGCAGATTTCTGCAGCTAGCCAACATTTTTAGGTTGGTGTAATGATGGGCTTCATGGACATCATTCAATTCCCATTTTGGCTAGTTCTCTGGGTTATGGAGTTGCAAACTAATTCTATAAGCAATGGTTGCACGATTTTGCTTTACCATTTTTAATAGATCTTGGACAAAATTATGCAGCTCATGTCCCCTTTTACGTCTCTGCTTCTGAGTCGCCCAGGGAAGGGGTGTGACGACATGGACACCCAATGCCTAGCATGGGTTAAAGTTTCTTAAAATTCAGCCAGACGTATTGTTCTTCTGTGTGTTAACTCTTGTTTGCTAAACAATTGTTTGGGATGAGCCCTGAGCCACGCTGTCTTTCTAAAGGCGGCTGGGCCAGCGGACAAGAGCACCCATTGAGCCCCGTGTCTGCACAAGGGGTACTTGGTCCTGGGCGGTTGCAAACGGGAATGTCACTTCAGGTGGCCGTTGCCTGGTCCCGTGCCCTGGGGACGCTTAATAAAAGGGGTATTTACGAGGAATAATAAAATTTAAAAAAAATGAAAAAAAAAATCTTTATTTTTATATAGCGCTAACATATTCTGTAGCGCTTTACATACATCAGGAACACTGTCCCCATAGGGGCTCACAATCTAAATTCCCTATCTGTATGTCTTTGGAGTGTGGGAAGAAACTGGAGTACCCGGAGGAAACCCACGCAAACACGGGGAGAACATACAAACTCCTTGCAGATGGTGTCCTTGGTGGGATTTGAACCCAGGACCCCAGCGCTGCAAGACTGCAGTGCTAACCACTGAGCCACCACAAGACTGCAGTGCTAACCACTGAGCCACCACAAGACTGCAGTGCTAATTACTGAGCCACCATGCATTAATGTTCGTGATGCCACCTGTGGGTTGCGGTTAAGGATGGGGAACCGCCACTGCTCAATGTGGCTACTCCCAGGGATGGTGGTAGTGGCAGCTGAGATGGTAGGCCCTCTGCAGGTAGGATGTGCCTGGGAGAAGTAATGGGGCAATAATGGAGACCACACCAGGTCTTTAACAGTATCTACTCTACTCACTGTGGACACAGGGATTGCTGGTTCAGGTCCCAGGAGGACCAATGTAGTGACCCAGGTTACTCTGTCCCCGGCACTCTCTGTAGATTGAGTCCCCGTAGCGTGGAGCGTTTGGGAACCCTGACTGTCCCTTTTGGGGTACAGTATCCTTCTCCGTACGGCGGGCAGTGCGGACCCTGTGGGGAGGTAAGTGTCCGAACCCCGATCCTAGTTTACTGCTCATGCCCCCGGATTATTTGGTTCGATGAAGTCTGTGAAGGTGTCCTCACCGTGCAGGTATTTGCCAAACAGTCTAAAACTTGCGCTTGACCTAGGGCCCTGTGCCCCGTGCGTGCTCCGATCCCAGTGGTATCTCAGTACCCATCCTGGCGACCTCTCTCCTGTGCCCCGGGGTCACCGTTACACGTACCCAGCTCAGGCACGTTGGCACACTTCTCCTGTGTGCACCCGACTTCTCACTGCCTCTAAATGACTGACCCCTCCCACCAAGCTGGCTATACCCACTCGTTCCCATGGCGACCATCCTCTTACATAGTTAACCCTCTATGCCCAGTGTGGAGAGGAGAACTAGGATTAAGATGTGTGTTGGTGGAATCGGCACTGGTAGTCCAGGTCCCAGTGGGTAGGTCCTGCATCCCCAAGAGGATGCAGTTCCCTGTAGTGCCCTGAGGTTCTCAGGGGCGCTACACTTCTCTATTCAGATCTATAGGACAAGTCTAAAGCATGCAAAGCAACTTCAATCCTCTCCTCCAACCTCCTGCCTCTCTATTAATGTCTATAGGGCAAGATCAGTGCATGCACAGTACCTCCAATACCAAGCCACCTATCTGCTTCTTTATTCATGTCTATATGCAGTAGCTCCCATTCACAGCCACTTCTCTGATTTTCTTATTTGGGGCTATAGGACAAGTTTGGTGCCTACATAGTATCTCCCTTCCCAAGCCATGTTTCCCCTGCTTTATTCATGTCTTCATCCTCTTTCTGAAGCCTGGGTGCATGACGCGGCTACGTCATACACACTTGCCGATCCTGCGCAGGCGCACTACAATACTTTCATCTGCCCTGCTCAGAGCAGATCAAAGTGCGCCTTCTCAGGACCTGAATGCCGGTGAGTGTGGATGACATCGGACCCGTCATGCACCGTGGCTAGAGAAAAAGGAGAACAAAGATGGCCAAAAGAGGTGGCGCCGACACCGGACAATGGAGACGCCCATTAGGCTCACGGCACGAATGATAGGTAAGTATTATAAAAGTACAAAAAAGAAACAAAACCGCTCACCACTGCAGAGACAAGCCTGAATATATCCTCCTGTTAGTCCCCTTTGGTCCGGCACGGATTACGGCAGCAAGCCGAGAAGATAATAGAAGAAAGCAGTGGAAAAATCCAGCTGGACTCCAAAGGGGTAAATAAAAATGCTTCTTTATTTATATCAACTCGATTAAAAATATATATCCATTTCTCAAGTAAAGACACCGGCTTGTTCACACTGATGCATGGCAGATGTATACTACTACGCGTTTCGGCGGAACGCCTTCCTCAGGTCATAGTCAGTACAAGATTAAGAGGATATTTATAAATGTTTTTCCTGAGCAGCGAAGTAACTCACATGTTCTCAATAAATTAATTATATAGGGGAGTATACGCTGCTCAGGTAAAATCACAAATTCACAAGAGAAAAGTACAAAAAGACCATGAAGTATTTATCTAACCTTAAATTACATAGGTATCCATCCAGATAAAATACAGAAAAAAATATATATATATCAATTAACATCTAGGTATGAAAATCTTATATATAGATAAATATACATATCTTTTTTTCTTTCTTTTTTTTCCCATAAATGGACATGAAAATCAACAGACACAATAAAACCCCACTTTATAGATGTAGATAATCACATTCGTTTGTCAAAACACATTATCAAAACACATATTATTATTATTGCTTCCTATAATGTGTTTTGACAAACGAATGTGATTATCTACATCTATAAAGTGGGGTTTTATTGTGTCTATTGATTTTCATGTCCATTTATGGGAAAAAAAAGAAAGAAAAAAAGATATGTCTATTTATCTATACATAAGATTTTCATACCTAGATGTTAATTGATATATATATATTTTTTTCTGTATTTTATCTGGATGGATACCTATGTAATTTAAGGTTAGATAAATACTTCATGGTCTTTTTGTACTTTTCTCTTGTGAATTTGTGATTTTACCTGAGCAGCGTATACTCCCCTATATAATTAATTTATTGAGAACATGTGAGTTACTTCGCTGCTCAGGAAAAACATTTATAAATATCCTCTTAATCTTGTACTGACTATGACCTGAGGAAGGCGTTCCGCCGAAACGCGTAGTAGTATACATCTGCCATGCATCAGTGTGAACAAGCCGGTGTCTTTACTTGAGAAATGGATATATATTTTTAATCGAGTTGATATAAATAAAGAAGCATTTTTATTTATCCCTTTGGAGTCCAGCTAAGTATTATAAAGTGTTTTTATGTTATACCCCTGGCCTGGACTCTTATATACAGCATGTTGGAGTGCTACATAAAAGAGCCCGGTGGTGGCGGCCGCAACTTATAGGCCAAAAAAGTGGTGATGTTGAGGTAGCCTAAGCTATAGCTTGTTTGTTTAAACGTAATAAGAATATCTGTATATGTAAATTATCAAAATATAAATGTAGTTGCATAATTGTCTGTCTGTCTATGTAGCCATCGCATAGACCCATAATATAATTCTAAGCTGTATAGTCATGAAGGGGTTACCAAGGATAAGTGAACAGATGTACAACCGATGAACAAAGAAAGTATTTATGCTTATCAGTAGTTCCACACAAAGAAGGAATGTGCCATCCATGGGATGAAATGTGGGTACCTACACTCCCCAACCCTCCCTATGCAGCTTCGATGTGTGAGAGAAAATAAATTGATACTTTTTGTACATGTCTAAAGGTTGGATTGTAATACTAAAATCTGAGCTATAGATTACACAAGTTCAGTTGGTGACGCTGGCTCAAGGAGAACATGTCTCATGTATTCATTGTCTGATTCATTAATATCGGCTCTGATATATATAGCTAATATGGCACTGTCTCTGGATACCCTGTATGAAGATACCATTAGCTATCTTTACCCAAAATTCCTACCTTGACAGTGACAGGTCCCCTTTAATGTCTATAGGGCCAGTTGAGAGCATGAGCAGTACCTCCCATCCACAGCCTCTTCTCTGCTTCTCTATTCATCAGTATAGGACGGATTCAATAAACAGTAGCTCCCATTCACAACCATGCTTTTCTTATTCATGTCTATAGGACAGGTTTGGTACATGCACAGTATCTGCCATCCCCAGCCCCTTCTATGCTTTTCCATTCACATCAATAGGACCGGTTCGGTTCATGCGCAGTACCTCCCATCTCCAGCCTCTTCTCTGCTTTTCTATTCACGTCTATAGGACAGGTCCAGCATATGCACAACAAATGCCAAATGCTAAGGTGGTCTTGTTGGTTACGAATCCTATAGGTACATGATTATGACATAAAACCTGTGATCTGGGAAAACCACTGATTTGCCCTTTAGCGAGGCTCTGAGATTTCTGATGATTAACTACGGTAGTCCTTAGCTTTCCAATAACAGAAATCTGCAAGCAGTGCCAAAGGGCTTTAACCCTAGAAGTCAGTTGTGTTACCAGATCACAAACCAACCCGACAACTATAACTTATATCTATCATTCTGTATGGATTCTCCTTTCAGTCCTTGCAATGTAGCTCTCTAAATTTGGTGCTCCCCTTTTGTATACACACTACTGCACATTTTGGTGCATTTCGATGCGCATTCTATGAAATTGTCCTTAATATGTGTGCAATGTAGGTAAATGTGCAATGTGGGCACCATATCATATGAATAATTGCAATGTGGCGAATCAAGTTTTCCATAGTTGATTTTCGTGTCTTTTTTTGCATGTGACCTATTTTCAAGGAGCGCGTATGAGTTACGCAAACAAGTTTCTATAGATTCCAGCTGTGGGCAAAGCTAAACGTGTATTTGCATATATGAAAACTTGGTGACCTCAAAAACAAAATAGGAAACATCCAACACTCCGCTCGCTTGTTACTTACATAAGAGAAAGTTTTACGTGCAGACGGACATATCTGATTAAACTGGCGGCGTATGGTCAAGATATTCTCATAGTATGACTCCAAATTGCAAAGTTCACAAATCCCGGAGCAGAAGATCGGGTAGAAACATAATAAAAAAAATAAAATAAAAAATTGTTTTGTGCTTTTAAATTCAATTCTACATAATCTTTTAGGACCATCTGATAATCCAGAGTATTTGATGAGTCAAAAAATAAAGAGGCATCCCCATCTAGAACATACAGTCAAATGAAAAAGGTTGGGCACCCCTATTAATGTTAACCTCTTTTCTTTATAACAATTTGGGTTTTTGCTATTTCAGTGTCATATATCTAATAACTGATGGACTGAGTCATATTTCTGGAATGAAATGAGGTTTATTGTACTAACAGAAAATGTGCAATCTGCATTTAAACAAAATTTGACCGGTGCAAAAGTATGGGCACCTCAACATAAAAGTGACATTAATATTTTGTAGATCCTCCTTTTGCAAAAATCACAGCCTCTAGTCACTTCCTGTAGCTTTTAATGAGTTCCTGGATCCTGGATGAAGGTATATTTGACCATTCCTGTTTACAAAACAATTCCAGTTCAGTTAAGTTTGATGGTCGCCCAGCATGGACAGCTGCTTCACATCATCCCACAGATTTTCAATGATATTCAGGTCTGGGGACTGGGATGGCCATTCCAGAACATTGTAATTGTTCCTCTGCATGAATGCCTGAGTAGATTTGGAGCGGTGTTTTGGATCATTGTCTTGCTGAAATATCCATCCCCTGCGTAACTTCAACTTCGTCACTGATTCTTGCACATTATTGTCAAGAATCTGCTGATACTGAGCTGAATCCATGCGACACTCAACTTTAACAAGATTCCCGGTGCCGGCATTGGCCACACAGCCCCAAAGCATGATGGAACCTCCACCAAATTTTACTGTGGGTAGCAAGTGCTTTTCTTGGAATGCCGTGTTTTTTTGCCTCCATGCATAACCCCTTTTTGTATGACCAAACAACTCAATCTTTGTTTCATCAGTCCACAGGACCTTCTTCCAAAATGTAACTGGCTTGTCCAAATGTGCTTTTGCATACCTCAGGCGACTCTGTTTGTGGCGTGCTTGCAGAAACGGCTTCTTTCGCATCACTCTCCCATACAGCTTCTCCTTGTGCAACGTGCGCTGTATTGTTGACCGATGCACATTGACACCATCTGCAGCAAGATGATGCTGCAGGTCTTTGGAGGTGGTCTGTGGATTGTCCTTGACTGTTCTCACCATTCTTCTTCTCTGCCTTTCTGATATTTTTCTTGGCCTGACACTTCTGGGCTTAACAAGAACTGTACCTGTGTTCTTCCATTTCCTTACTATGTTCCTCACAGTGGAAACTGACAGTTTAAATCTCTGAGACAACTTTTTGTACCTTCCCCTGAACAACTATGTTGAATAATCTTTGTTTTCAGATCATTTGAGAGTTGTTTTGAGGAGCCCATGATGCCACTCTTCATAGGAGATTCAAATAGGAGAACAACTTGCAAGTGGCCACCTTAAATACCTTTTCTCATGATTGGATACACCTGCCTATGAAGTTCAAAGCTCAATGAGGTTACAAAACCAATTTAGTGCTTTAGTAAGTCAGTAAAAAGTAGTTAGGAGTGT
Organism: Anomaloglossus baeobatrachus; assembly: GCF_048569485.1. Classification (NCBI taxonomy): domain Eukaryota; kingdom Metazoa; phylum Chordata; class Amphibia; order Anura; family Aromobatidae; genus Anomaloglossus; species Anomaloglossus baeobatrachus. The sequence goes on along the minus strand of NC_134359.1, from coordinate 285,685,656 downwards.
TCAAATCAAGAAATTGATAAGGGTGCCCATACTTTGGCACCGGTCAAATTTTGTTTAAATGCGGATTGCACATTTTCTGTTAGTACAATAAACCTCATTTCAATCCAGAAATATTACTCAGTCCATCAGTTATTAGATATATGAAACTGAAATAGCTGCTGCAAAACCCCAAATTGTTATAAAGAAAAAAGGTTAACATTAATAGGGGTGCCCACACTTTTTCATATGACTGTATATAAGGTGAGATAGTTGTGGGTCCACACATTTTGGAGGACAGCGACTCCTTTTTTTGCATCATCAGGAATGAAGAGGCAAATTTTGGGAACTCTCGTAGAAGTGAATGGAGACAGCCTTGCATGAGAAGCCTATCGGGACCCTCATCAACAAACTGGACTGGAGAACAGTTGCAAAAAGAAATACATGTTTGGAGGACTCAACACATCTGGACATTTCACAGATAGCCTATTGTCTTCAATGAGAACAGTGTAATACTCCATTTTTCCCTTTCGGGACACCGTAGGGAAATAGTCACAGCAGCCAGACACTGTGTGATCCTTTTACAGTCATCCACTTCATAGTTCTGGTAATTTATGGACTAATTATACGGCCATTGTAATTCTTCCTTCAGATAAACAGTAGATAATTGGATATTCATTAGCATATTTAATAACTTATCAGCTTCTTGACAAGGCTCTAGCCTCTAATGAAGGAAGGGAAGGCGATAACAGGAGGGTGCCGTCACCAACTCACTCGTTTGGGGACATTCTGCACATGACATTCATCTTAGCCATATAGTGATAATGACTCATCAAGCATGTGAGCAGTAATTCCTTCCTTGAATGCTTTGCACCACTTTTCTTGCCACTGATGGTTAACCCTTCCACCAATCTGCCTAAGCGCAACACTAAGGCGGGCTTTGCACACTACGACATTGCAGGTGCGATATCGGTGGGGTCAAATCGAAAGTGACGCACATCCGGCGTCGCAGTCGATATCATAGTGTGTAAATCCTTTTTGATACGATTAACGAGCGCAAAAGCGTCGTTATCGTATCATCGGTGTAGGGTCCGACATTTCCATAATTTGGCAGCAGTGACAGATACGATGTTGTTCCTCGTTCCTGCGGCAACGCACATCGCTGTGTATGAAGCCACAGGAACGAGGAATATCTCCTACCTGCGTCACTGCGTCTAACGCCGGCTCTGCGGAAGGAAGGAGGTGGGCGGGATGTTTACGTCCCGCTCATCTCCGGCCCTCCACTTCTATTGGCCACCTGCCGTGTGACGTCGCTATGACGCCGCACGACCCGCACCCTTAATAAGGAGGCGGTTCGCCGGCCAGAGCGACGTCGCAGGGCAGGTGAGTGCATGTGAAGCTGCCGTAGCGATAATGTTCGCTACGGCAGCAATCACAAGATATCGCTACTGCGACGGGGGCGGGGACTATCGCGCTCGACATTGCAGCATCGGCTTGCGATGTCGCAGCGTGCAAAGTACCCCTAAAAGTAAAAAAAAAATGATTCAATTATACAAGCTCCTGAGTGGGTTACCATCGCCCAGGGAAAGGCACCATGGTAATAAAGCACCAAATGCCCCCTCCAAAAAAAAGTACCTTTGTGCCATCCCACACAAAAAAAATGAAGTTTACGCCCACCTAATCCAAGTACCTGGGTTCTCCTTTCCCCTGTCACTGCAGTGACATTTTCTGCATTGGGTCCCTAACGTCCTGTAAATAGGAGGTCAACTGCATCCATTGGCCTCCAGGATGGAGAGTGGTGGGGCAGGAAGACTTCCTACACTACCAGGATCTAACTGTATCAGAATCATATTGACTTCAAATTAGTTCAAAGTGGCGCTCATCTGGTGATTCAGGGAATTCGGTCAGAAGTCCAGGGTATGTGCACTGCCCTAGTCTTCAGTAATACTGATGCCATTTCTTAGTACTGCTTTCTTATTTTCTTTCGAAACTTTGTGCGCAAAGCTTTCCATCTTACGCAATATGCAATTTCTGCAGGGAGGAGTAGCATCCAGTTTCAACAACTCTTCATTCTGATGTATAAGGTTTTTGCACCTTGGTTTGGACATCTTATCATAAGAGCCAAAATGTTAAAAATACTGCAATTAGGGGTCTTGCCATACTTACCAATTCTCCTGTAGGCTTCAGGAAAAAGTTAAGATCCACCAGATTCCTGGATGAGTTGGCAAATATTTGGGTACAGCCAAACCAACTTCTTCCCAAAGGTTACACTTGCATGGTGCCGGGATGCTTATTATCAGAGTCCCTGTATCCGGATGGACATTCAGGAGGCTGCCAAAGGAACATGATCTTTATGATGGGGTTATGGTTTTATAGAAAATCTCCTCCAACATCAAATCTTCTACAGGTTGCCAAATATAGGTGTAGCGCTGTCGACCCTGCACCCCTTGCTCCACTCCCTGTAGTGATGCCCACTCACTCACCACCATGGCCGGACCACACCACTCTACCTGGCATTCCCATGGTCCTCCACATGAGTGATAATTGCTTCCCTCTCCTGGGGTTTGTGCACGCCACACAGGTAATCTGGGAGTGCTCCTAAGGTGTGTGCATGCACCGCTGCCCCTCTGTTAAAGGGCCAGCATGTCATTTCTTGGAAGTGCCTCTCAGCCTGTCTCTGAGAGGCATTGGGTAATTAAGGCGCTCTCCCACTAGGGGAAGTGCCTGATCAACATGATTAATTAGTTCGTGGTTGCTTCCCTAGCCAGCTAGTTTTCAGGTCCCCTTGTCTACTGTGCTTCCCGTTACAGTGTCCTTGCCTATCTCCCGGTCCCGTCTGTACCCGGTGTCTGTGTCGCGGGCGGGGAGGAGGGTGTCAGCACACCGCGCTCACCCCTTCTGCTCGGGTCCGGCAGCTGCTCCTGGTGGCTCGAGCTGTGGGCCGGATCCCGGGGTTTCTCGAGCGACACTCCTCGCCCGTGAGTGAAAGGGGGTGTTTGTTGGGTGAAGGGATTGTTATAGTTCGTGACGCCACCCATGGTTGTGGTGATTGCACCACCGCTGCTCAGTGTGGGGGTCCCGGGGATGGTGATGCGGAGCAGCCAGGTGTTGTGTTGCCCCTCCGTGGGTAGGGGTTGGTGATCCCGGGGCCCGGTGATGAGATGTAAAGTGTAGGGCCTGGAGGGCGCAGGGACGCGGGGGCAGCGCTGTGCCTTGCGGCACTATGGTACTCACTCAGCCTGACACACGGACACAGTTTGTACGGTAAACCAACGGCTGGTAGGACGGTCCCACAGACGGCTGCACCTGCACTCCCGGTAGGTGACGGTGATGTCCCTCTTCCTTGCACCTGTGTTGACTGGTAGCGGTGGATTCCCTCCGGTTACCCGCTCCCCGACTGCAATCTGGGCCGGAGGAGCTCTACACTTTGCCCGCAGGCGCTGGCCCTGAGAAACTGGTGCCGTGGCGGTGGCGGTGTCTCTCCAATACGGGTTGGGCTGTTGCCTTCAATCGGGACTTGGTTGTTGGGGGATCTGCGTCCCCGTCACTGACGGATTTGGCAAATCTGGCGACTCCTAGCCTTGCCGGGGTCCGAGAGGCCCCTGCCCTGGTGCTGACTGTCCTTCGGAACACTGCTCCAGACCACCGGGCACACAGCCAACGGGGTCCTTCCAGGAACTTCCAAACGGTCCCCCTCCAGACAGTCACCGCCGTTGCTGACCTTGCTGTTCTGGCCCTCACAAAGCTGGACCCTTCAGGCTGTCTTTCTCTTCTGTCACTTTACTTGCTTTTCCTCCTTTTCTACTTTCACTTTCACTCTGTCTAGACTACTCCTTCACTCCTTCCACTTCCTCCTCCCTGACTAGACTCCTCACTCAAGCTCTCCCTGAGCTCTTCTGCACTCAAGCCCTGCCTGGGCTAATCTCTGTTGTTACTCCTTCCACTTCCTCCTCCTGGACTCAACTGCACTCAAGCCCTGCCTGGGCTAATCTGCCTGGTTTCTTCCGGCCTCCAGAGTTGTGAGCTCCTCGGTGGGCGGAGCCAACCGCCTGGCCCACCCCCTGGTGTGCATCATCAAACTCCTGGAGGAAGGCAACAAGGATTTGTGGTTAGCTGTGATGTGCCTACCTGGAGTGTGGGGTGTAGTGGTGTGTGACCTGTGTCCCCTGGCTTGCCCAGGGCGACACATTCCCCCTTAGCAAAATGCAGACCGTCCGCGGGCTGCCGTCCTACACCGGTTTTATTTTTCTGAAAAAGATAACATTTGAAAAATCAACATATTTACATTTTTAATCAAAACTCTTCCCAAGACGGGAGGCACATTTACTTTTAACGTTACAACGGTATACGGTCACGGTTTCCGCTCTCTCCCACCCAAGCAACCTGGCCCTGATGCTGCCCCTAAAACCCAGGCAGCACCCCTTGACCCACAGTCCAGCACAAGTTACCCGAGCGGGATCTGTCCTTCCCCTCCAGAGGGTGGCCACCGGTTCCTTTGGTGGCTGGGCCCTGGCCTGCTCTGCTCAGGGCCCTCCCTCCAACCTGCCTCTCCGGAGGCGGCATTGCGGAAACGGTAACGGTACCCAACATATTTACAAGCCACTTAACGTTTGTGGTGCCCTGCTAGTTCACAGGCTTGTCCATGGATAGTTCCCATGCAAAACTTAAACGGTCCCCACGGGGACAACGGTGCCGGCTCCAGCCGGTTCAATCACAAGGCAAATCAACAAACAAATCAGGTGAAAAACTCGGTATAATCATTTTCTTCTTATCATTTCAAACTTTCAAACAAACAACAACACTCTTACATTTGCGGACCCCTTCCACTCATAGAACGGTCTCCCTGTACCTAAGTGGGGGTCTACCTAGGTTGGAACGGGTGGACCTTCGGGGCCCGGTGTCAGTGGTGCTAGCCAGTGGGGTAGAGGGAACAATCGGTTCCTCCTCCCTGCTATAGTGTGGTGCAGGCGGAGGTGCAGGGGGGCTGGGTACAGGTTCATCCCTGGGCACTGGCACTGGTTCTGGCTCACGGTTAACCGCTTCCACTACTTCTTCATCCACGGGTTGTGGGAACAGTATCACTGGAAGGATCACCGCGCCGTTCTGTGTAGGCCAGTCTGCTGGGAAGTCACCCATTACAGTGTGGATTACCTCTGCTGCCTTCTCCACTGGTGGAGGAACCGGTACTTCAGCCTCTGCCTTCAGCGCTAGGGGGCATTTTTTTAGATGGTCCCGGGAAACTGTGGCTAGGGTGTCCCCTTGGTCACGACTGATCTGGTAAGTCTTCCCATCTTCCCATTCTGTGGGTTGTATGACATAAGGGACTTGCTCCCACTGATCATCCAGCTTGTGGGTTTTTCTCTTCCGTTTCAGCACCACATCTCCTGGCTGGAAAGGACCTGCGGACGCCTTCTCGTTGAACCGGTGCTCCTGCTGCTCTCGGCTTCGACTGAGGTTTTTCTCCACATACTCCTGGATTTGCCGGTACTGTGCCCTCCTCCGACTTTCCCACTCTGCCGTTGAGGGGAGTGCTTCCGGGGCTTCCAACCCCATCTCCAGATCCACCGGCAGGCGGCCAGGCCGAGCCCTCATCAGATACGCTGGGGTGCACTTCGTTGAGCTGGACGAGATATTATTATACATGTCGACCAAGTCAGGTAGCTTTTCCGGCCACATGTTCCGTTCTTCCAGCGGTAGCGTCTTGAGGAGCCCCAGGACCAAGTGATTCATTTTCTCGCACATGCCGTTGGTTTGGGCGTGGTACGGAGTGGTCCGGATCTTCTTACAGCCGTACAACTGGCAGAATTCGTGAAACACCTCTGCTTCAAAAGCCGGGCCTTGGTCAGTCAGCACCTTCTCGGGGTACCCATGGGGTCGGCAGAAATAAGCCTGGAACGCTCGAGCAGCGGTTCGACCAGTTAGGTCCTTAACGGGGACTACCACCATAAATCTTGAGTAGTGGTCTACCATGGTCAATGCATAGGTGTACCCACTTCGGCTAGGGGTGAGCTTGACATGGTCCAGGGCAACCAGCTCCAGCGGCTGATGGGTGACTATGGGATGTAAGGGTGCCCTCTGGCTAGTCTCGTCCTTTCTCCTCAGTGTACAAGGACCACACTCTCGACACCAGGCTTCCACCGATTCGCGCATCCCACTCCAATAGAACCGCTTCCTCAACAGCATCTCCAGCTTCTTCCACCCGAAGTGGCCAGCACCATCATGGTATGCCCGCAGGACAGTAGCGACCTCAGCTTGAGGAACGATCAACTGGCATATCTTCTCATGGGTCTTCGGGTTGATCAGCTCACGGTACAGCCTCCCTTGGTGTAGGTAAAGCCGTTTTCGTTCTTTCCACAAGCGTTGAGCTTCAGCTGGAGCGGCAGGGCTATTCCCATAGCACCTTGTTCCACCAGAGTCTTGACAAGGCGTACAGCCGGCGCTTGGTCCTGGGCGTCCTGCCACTCTTGACTGGGCCGCGGGTCCAGATCCACCCTTTGCTGACAGACTTGCACCCTCTCAGTAGGCAGCTGGTGAAACGCAGGCAACTCTATCTCCTCGAGGTCGTCATCCTCGCACCCCTCTTCTGACAAATGGGGCATCCGGGAGAGTGCATCAGCATTTATGTTGACACGACCAGCTCGGTACTTTATGGTGAAATCATAGTTGGCCAGTCGGGCTACCCACCGCTGCTCCAGCGCGCCCAACTTGGCCGTGTTCAGGTGAGTCAGCGGGTTGTTGTCCGTAAACGCGGTGAATTTGGCTGCCGCCAAGTAGTGGCGGAACCGCTCCGTGATAGCCCACACCAACGCCAATAGCTCAAGCTTGAAGGAGCTATAGTTCTCAGGGTTCCTTTCGGTCGGCCGGAGTTTTCGGCTAGCGTAGGCAATCACCTTCTCCTTTCCATCCTGGACCTGGGATAGGACCGCTCCTAGCCCCACGTTACTGGCGTCCGTGTGGAGGATGAACGGGCTCCCATAGTCAGGGTACGCCAGGACCTCTTCTCCGGTCAAGGCCGCCTTCAACTGGCAAAAGGACTCCTCATGCTTGTCCTCCCACGACAGTGGGGCCCCAATGGGTCTACCACCTTTGGTCTGTCCCACGAGGAGATCTTGCATGGGGGCAGCCATCTTCGTGTATCCCTTTATAAAGCGCCGATAGTACCCCACCAGACCCAGGAACTGCCTTACTTCCCTCACTGTAGTTGGTCTCGGCCAGCTCTGGATGGCAGTAATCTTCTCAGGGTCGGGGGCGACACCATCCGCACTCACCACATGCCCTAGATACTGCACTCTGGGTTTCAGCAGGTGGCATTTTGAGGGCTTCAACTTCATCCCGTACTTGGCAAGGGACGCAAACACCTCGGCCAGGTGCTCCAGATGGGCTTCATACGTCTGGGAATAAACAATCACATCATCCAAATACAGCAGGATGGTCTCGAAGTTTAAATGTCCCAGACAGCACTCCATCAACCGTTGGAAGGTCCCAGGGGCATTGCACAGCCCAAACGGCATGCTATTGAATTCGCAGAGCCCCATCGGGGTGGTGAAGGCGGTCTTCTCCCGGTCCTCTGGGGCCACGGCCACTTGCCAGTATCCACTGGTGAGGTCAAGGGTCGAGAAGTAGTTTGCAGTTCTCAGTGCAGCCAAAGACTCTTCAATACGAGGTAAGGGATAGGCATCTTTATGGGTTATCTGGTTGATCTTCCGGTAGTCCACACACATCCGCATGGTACCATCCTTCTTCTTGACCAGTACCAACGGAGCGGCCCAGGGACTACAGCTATCCCGAATAACCCCTGCCTCCTTCATATTCCTCAACATATCTTTGGCACACTGGTAATGTGCGGGGGGAATAGGTCTATACCTCTCCTTAATAGGGGGATGTTCACCTGTGGGAATGTGGTGTTGGACCCCCTTGATTCGCCCAAAGTCTAGGGGGTGCTTACTGAAAACCTGTTCGTACTCCTGCACCACCCTGTGTACCCCGGCCCTGTGATGTGTAGGGGTGTCATCAGTGCCTACATGTAGCTGTTGGTGCCACTCCTTTGTGTCCCCCTGGGGTGGGGAAGTGCTGGGGGTAGGTGGGAGCGTGGATGGACCGGCTTCATGGATAGTGTGAGGGTCCAGGGTGAGCAGCTTGGCAATGGTGGCATACCGGGGGAGCCTGACTTCTTCTTCCCCACAGTTCAACACTCTCACGGGCACTCTCCCTTTCTTCACATCTACCACCCCTCGGGCGGCCACTACGGTGGGCCAGTGTTCGGAGGGCATGGGCTCCATCATCGCAGGGTAGTCACGCCCCTGAGGCCCTACTGCTGCCCTACACCAGATCATCATCTCACTCCTAGGGGGCACAGTCAATGGAGCAACATCCATCACTCTCACTCCACCAATCTCCCCTCCTGTTGAGCTTACATGCTGGCGGTACATCAGGGCGCGGATCTCACGCTGCACAGCCCTCTGCCGGCTCCCCGCCGCTGTGGCGGCTAGCTGTTGCAATAGGTTCAACACATCAGCCATGCAGTGTTCCATCACATTGGTTCCCAGCACTATTTTCGGGTTATGATCACTGGGTTCATTCAAGATCACAATCATACCCTGGTGTTGCAGTTCAGCCTGCCCCACTGTCATAGCCACTTGTTTATACCCCACCTGGGTCAATGGAAGTCCATTAGCGGCAATCAAATTTATACTATTGTCTGGAGGCGCCAGCTCGTCTGTGGCCCAATACTGCTGATACAACGTGTACGGTATGGTAGTTACCTGTGATCCAGTGTCCAAGAGAGCCATCACTGGTATGCCGTCCACAGCCACGGGGATGATAGGGCGGGCCCCGACATATCGGTCTCGCCAGTCCGGGGGGCCACGGTGTTCTACTCCTGAGGATTGGCCCGGGGCCCCAGGGGTTGCTCGTTTAACGGGCACTGTCGGTAATAATGGCCCGGCTTACGGCACTTGTAGCAGATTGGAGGTCTGCTCCGCGGGTTGTTAGCGCTTCTCCGCTGCATCCAGGGAACATCTTCAGGACTGTCAGCAAGCTGTATCTGCACTGGAGGCTGAGATCTGGTCAGAGGTTGTAGCGCAGCAAGGATCTTGGCAAGGTCTCCGTCCATGCGACGGACCTGGGCTGCCAGTTCTTCCACTGTGCTGCTCTGGGCTGCAGGCATTAAAGAGGTTGGTTTGGCTGAGGCCGCCACAACAGGAGCTGTCTCGACGGGCCACGGGACGGGTTCCAGAACTTCAGCAGCTGGGGGCTGTAGTGCTTTGATAGCCCGCTCCTTTAACACAGCAAAGTCCACATCGGGGTGTTCCAGGGCCCACAGCCGAAGTTGTTTGCGATCCTCAGGGGACCTCATCCCCTGCGCAAATTGCTCCACTAACATCTTGTTGCTATCCGCCTCATTAATAGAGTTCACCCGCTTCAGCGTGCGGAGGGCGGTCTGCAGACGTAGAGCATAGTCCCGAATGCTATCTCCAGCTCGTTGCCGGCACTGGTAAAACTGCATCCTCAGCTCAGCTTCAGTCCGGGTCTCGAAGGCAGTCTGTAGCTTCTCGAAGATGGTGGCTACAGAGAGCCGGTCCCCCTCGGCCCAGGTCTCCGCTTCCTGCTCCGCCGCACCGGTTAACTGGCCTAGCACTATCGCTGCACGTTGCTTATCAGTCAGGGGGTACAGCTCTAGCAACGGGTTAAGCTTTTTCCGGAAGGCCTGTAGGGCATCCGGTTTCCTGTCATACCGCGGTAGCCAGGCAGCTCCGGGCGCATAGGGCAAGGAAAACGGCATGACCTGAGCAAGCGCGGGGGCCGCGGCACCTCCCGCCGGTACGACCGGGACCTGGGCAGGCCCATTCCCATCCGCGGGTGCCGCTGCGGCTGCGACCACCGCTCCTCCAGCGGCTCCGTCGGGCGCAGACATCTTGTTTCCGTCCCCCTTAGCTCTTTCCGGCCCCTCCTCTCTCGGGGCGGAGTTTTGGCCTTCGCGCTTCTACTGCTCGAGAAGACGCTCGAGCGGGAACTTTTCGCGCCAAAGATGGCGGCTTCTGAAATTTTTCTGCCGGATGCCTCCGGCGGTCACAAAGCGCACCTCTACCTGACGGCAGAGCGGTAAGATCCTGTTCGTGACGCCAAGTTGTCGCGGGCGGGGAGGAGGGTGTCAGCACACCGCGCTCACCCCTTCTGCTCGGGTCCGGCAGCTGCTCCTGGTGGCTCGAGCTGTGGGCCGGATCCCGGGGTTTCTCGAGCGACACTCCTCGCCCGTGAGTGAAAGGGGGTGTTTGTTGGGTGAAGGGATTGTTATAGTTCGTGACGCCACCCACGGTTGTGGTGATTGCACCACCGCTGCTCAGTGTGGGGGTCCCGGGGATGGTGATGCGGAGCAGCCAGGTGTTGTGTTGCCCCTCCGTGGGTAGGGGTTGGTGATCCCGGGGCCCGGTGATGAGATGTAAAGTGTAGGGCCTGGAGGGCGCAGGGACGCGGGGGCAGCGCTGTGCCTTGCGGCACTATGGTACTCACTCAGCCTGACACACGGACACAGTTTGTACGGTAAACCAACGGCTGGTAGGACGGTCCCACAGACGGCTGCACCTGCACTCCCGGTAGGTGACGGTGATGTCCCTCTTCCTTGCACCTGTGTTGACTGATGGTAGCGGTGGATTCCCTCCGGTTACCCGCTCCCCGACTGCAATCTGGGCCGGAGGAGCTCTACACTTTGCCCGCAGGCGCTGGCCCTGAGAAACTGGTGCCGTGGCGGTGGCGGTGTCTCTCCAATACGGGTTGGGCTGTTGCCTTCAATCGGGACTTGGTTGTTGGGGGATCTGCGTCCCCGTCACTGACGGATTTGGCAAATCTGGCAACTCCTAGCCTTGCCGGGGTCCGAGAGGCCCCTGCCCTTGTGCTGACTGTCCTTCGGAACACTGCTCCAGACCACCGGGCACACAGCCAACGGGGTCCTTCCAGGAACTTCCAAACGGTCCCCCTCCAGACAGTCACCGCCGTTGCTGACCTTGCTGTTCTGGCCCTCACAAAGCTGGACCCTTCAGGCTGTCTTTCTCTTCTGTCACTTTACTTGCTTTTCCTCCTTTTCTACTTTCACTTTCACTCTGTCTAGACTACTCCTTCACTCCTTCCACTTCCTCCTCCCTGACTAGACTCCTCACTCAAGCTCTCCCTGAGCTCTTCTGCACTCAAGCCCTGCCTGGGCTAATCTCTGTTGTTACTCCTTCCACTTCCTCCTCCTGGACTCAACTGCACTCAAGCCCTGCCTGGGCTAATCTGCCTGGTTTCTTCCTGCCTCCAGAGTTGTGAGCTCCTCGGTGGGCGGAGCCAACCGCCTGGCCCACCCCCTGGTGTGCATCATCAAACTCCTGGAGGAAGGCAACAAGGATTTGTGGTTAGCTGTGATGTGCCTACCTGGAGTGTGGGGTGTGGTGGTGTGTGACCTGTGTCCCCTGGCTTGCCCAGGGCGACACATCTGTCCTTCCTAGCCATACCATTTGCCTCGGCTACCCTGGTGGTCCCAGCTTTACTAGTGACTGTATCCATCCACCCAGGCCATGCTATCTGCCTCAGCTGCTCCAGTGGTCCCAGCTTTACTAGCTTGTCTGCCTGTCCGTCCTAGCTGTGCTATCTTCCTCTGCTGTTCCTGTGGTCCCTGTCTATACTAGTGCCTGTACCCTTCTGCCCTGGCCATGCTATCTGATCAGCCATCCTGGTGGTCCCTGTCTACATTAGAGACTCTACCTGTGTGCACCTGTGTCCGTCCCTGTCCTGGATGTCAGCTGCCACAGTCCCTGTTTCTGCCCTGGGAGTGGCACCTGGCCTCGAGGTGGGCACTTAGTCAAGCTCCCTTCCTAAAGGGTAATCCTGGGGTCCACTTGTGGTCCAGTTGGTCCACTTTTGCTGGCTGCTTTACCATCTTCAGCGGCAAGTGTTACAATGGGCTATGCATATGGCAAAGCACTGTGTACATCTTGTGTGTAAATATCTGGGGTCCTGTAGCAATGGTTTAATCTGGGGGACCCCAGCTGCCATTAAATAACCATAATGATCCGGTGATAGTAGAGGCCAAATTCAGGTGACAATGGACTTCCCCGTGTCTGTTTACCTGCCATGTTTGCTGCCTGCCATGGCATCTTGGGGTTAAAATGCTAGCTCCTATTGCTGCAGTTAACATGTATCACCCTCCTGGTATAAAACTGCTACATACATATCCTCCAGATATCTGCCATACATATATATCTTCACCAGGACTCCTGTGGTTTGGCGCGGTATTCAAAACCTGCTTTTCTCCTGCTGTTTGAAACTACTCCTTGCTGCGGGACCGCTGCCTTCCACGTTATTTACATGCTTTCAAAAGGGTCGTTGCTGACACAACCCTACCAGGTGAGTGTTCCTTCTGACATTTACCACCTTTTGTCATACCGGGTAAGACATACCTCCCGACCGTCCCGGATACAGCGGGACTTTCACGCTTTACGTTGTTTGTCCTGTTGCCACGGGCGGGACGGCCGGCTCCCGGGCTCCGCCCACCCACTCTCTCTCCGCCTCCCTGCTTTTTCCTCCTACCATCCTAGTAGATGTGGCATAGAGAGGAGCGCTGCCTGTGCTGCTGCTGGTACAGTAAACTGAATCTCCCCAGCGCTGATTTCCCTCCCCCCCCCCTCACCCCCGGCCGGAGCCTCTCTGTGCGGTCTGTCTGTGCGGTCGGCCGGCCGCCTGTCTGTGCGGTCGGCCGGCCGCCTGTCTGTGCGTGCGGCCGGCCGCCTGTCTGTGCGTGCGGCCGGCCGCCTGTCTGTGCGGGCGGCCGGCCGCTTCTCTGTGCGTGCGGCCGGCCGCTTCTCTGTGCGTGCGGCCGGCCGCCTGTCTGTGCGTGCGGCCGGCCGCCTGTCTGTGCGGGCGTCCCCCGCCGCCTGTCTGTGCGGGCGTCCCCCGCCGCCTGTCTGTGCGGGCGTCCCCCGCCGCCTGTCTGTGCGGGCGCCCCTTGCCGCCTGTCTGTGCGGGCGCCCCCCGCCGCCTGTCTGTGCGGGCGCCCCCCTGCTGCCTGTCTGTGTGGGCGCCCCCCTGCCGCCTGTCTGTGCGGGCGCCCCCCTGCCGCCTGTCTGTGCGGGCGCCCCCCTGCCGCCTGTCTGTGCGGGCACCCCCCGCCGCCTGTCTGTGCGGGCGGCCGGCCAACTGTCTGTGAAGGCGACCGGCTGCCTCTCTGTTCGGGCCGCCTCTTTGTGCGGTCAGCCCGCCACCTGTCTGTGCGGGCGGCCCGCCGCCTCATTGTGCGGGCGGCCGGCCGCCTCTCTGTGCGGGCGAACGGCCGCCTGTCTGTGAAGGCGGGCGGCCGGCCGCCTGTCTGTGAAGGCGGGCGGCCGGCCGCCTGTCTGTGAAGGCGACCGGCCGCCTCACTGTGCGGGCGACCGGCCGCCTCACTGTGGCTGCCTGCGTCTCCGTGCTGGAAGCCCGCCGGCTGCCTACCTCTCCGTGCTGGAGGCCCGCCGGCTGCCTGCCTTTCTGTGCTGGAGGCCCGCCGGCTGCCTGCCTCTCCGTGCTGGAAGCCCGCCGGCTGCCTGCGTGTCCCTGCTGGAGGCCCGCCGGCTGCCTGCGTGTCCGTGCTGGAGGCCCGCCGGCTGCCTGCGAGTCCGTGCTGGAGGCCCGCCGGCTGCCTGCGTGTCCGTGCTGGAGGCCCGCCGGCTGCCTGCTTGTCCGTGCTGGAGGCCCGCCGGCTGCCTGCGTGTCCATGCTGAATGGGTGTGGATGGGGAATGGATATGGGCGTGACTGTGAAATGGGTGTGGTTAGGGGGTGTGGCCTCAAACTTTGTCCCTCTTTTCCTTCTTTAAAAGTTGGGAGGTATGGGTAAGACCCTATTGCGCCTTATTTTTCCACAGCTTTTTCATACATATACAGGGTATACAGGGGAAGTGGCTGGACACCAGGCAGGAGGTGAAGCTCTTTGGCACCAGACCCCCCCCGGCTCATGGGCTGAATAGCATGGCCTGCTGCCTCTGTTGGTGTGCTGTTGTGCCCTAGAAACAATTCCATGCAATTCCTATTGCTTCCATACTGTATTACTTCCATTAGGGCCGCTTTACACGCTGCGACATCGCTAGCATTTGCTGGTGATGTCGAGCGCGATAGCAACTGCCCCCGTCGTATGGCCGATATGTGGTGATCACTGCCGTAGCGAACATTATCGCTACGGCAGCGTCACACGCACATACCTGTTCAGCGACGTCGCTGTGACTGCCGAACAATCCCTCCATCAAGGGGGAGGTGCGTTCGGCGTCACCGCGATGTCACTAAGCAGCCGGCCAATAGAAGCGGAGGGGCGGAGATTAGCGGTATGTAACATCCCGCCCACCTCCTTCCTTCCTCATTGCCGGCGGACGCAGGTAAGGTCAGGTTCCTCATTTCTGCGGTGTCACACATAGCGATTCCGATGCCGCAGGAACGACGAACAACATCGTTCCTGCAGCTGCAACGATAATTGGGAATGGACCCCCATGTCACCGATTAGGGATTTTGAACGTTTTAGCAACGATTCAAAATCGCTCATAGGTGTCACACGCAACGACATCGCTAACACGGCCGGATGTGCGTCACAAATTCCGTGACCCCAACGACATTGCTTTAGCGATATCGTAGTGTATAAAGCGGCCCTTACTTTCAACTTATGGCTCACTAACTATCAGAGCATGCTGAGAGTTGTAGTTTTTCATCAGCTGTAGAGTGTCCGGTTGGATAAGGTCACAGTGCTGCTCTGAACTTGCTGATAATTATACTAGACTGTATATGTCAGAGCTGTTTTTACTTTGCAATCTACATATGTTCCAGATAACATAAGATGACAGACCTGTATAACTATTATATTTATACATCCAGTATGAATCAACAAGGAACCTGTGGGATAAAGATTTACAAAGAGATTGAATACTCATTTATGTAAATTCTTCATTTTTATTTAATTAAACGCATATAAATTTTAAATACCGATCTATAATGTATGCGGCGGTGCAAAGTGGATCCTATAGTGAGCAACAACATTGGGCACAATCCCGGTGCTGATGTGCCGCTCCGGCACAGACCGGGGTGCTCGGATCCAGGGTGGTTGTTGCTCGAGGGGTCCGGACCCAGGCTCGGCACTCACTCCGATCCTTGAAAGGGGATTATATACAGGGGAGAAGTTCATGACGCCACCTGCAGGTTGCGGTAATGGGAGTACCGGCGCTGATGGAAGGAGTACTGGGGCACATGGTGTGGGGCAGCAAGGTGTCAGTCTCTCCGCAGGTAGGGAAGGCCCCGGCATGTGGGGATTTTGGTGAGATGTTTGGGAGCCCAGGGTCCTGGGGAACCAGGTTACTCACTGCGGGTAGTCGTGGTGCAGGATGAGGATTATAAAGCAGACACTCACACTAAAGATAAACCAAAGACTCTGTGCATCACAGTCTCTACAGGGGAGCCCGTCCAGGGGTCCGCTCCCACCGGTGTCACTGGGTAATTCGGAGCCGCCTCCGTGCACAAGTTAGTTCTCTGTGTGGCCCCTTGGCTTGAAGCTGTTGGGACCCCGCTCACTATATTTGTAGTGTAGCTGTGCTCTTGATGGCTGGCACTTGGGATTTTAGTGGGCCGCATTACTGGAAAGCCCTATCCCCGGTGTGCTGTCGCCTTCAATCTCTGAACTCCTAGGGAAGTTCATAAAGAGACTCTCCCTCCCAGGTTAATTATCAGGACGGATGAACTTGCTCCTGACCTAGGGTCCTGTACCCCATCGTGCTCGGTACCGGTCAGTTCTTTTGGATTTCTGATACAGACAGTCCTCCTAGACTATGTCTGTTGCACCCTTCCAATGCCGCTGCCACCGGTCCCCGACTTCTCTGGTCCCGGACCACCGTCTGCGACCCAACCTCGATCTAGCTCTCCGGTAGCTACTACTCCCAGCTCCTCACTCTTTGAGGGCTCTCACTCAACTTTAGACTCAACTGACTGAACTTCAGTCCCACCAGTCTGCCTGAACTCTAGGTGGGTGGCCTTATTCCGCTTATCCAACCCACTGGTGAGTCTGACAGGTTGTGATGTGAGGTGTGATTGGGATTTGTGCTGATGGTAGTGACACCGATTTCTGGGAACCTGGAACCATGGAGTAGAGGCCCTGCACCCTGGGTGACAGGATGCAGTTCCCTGTGGCACCCTGATATACTCAGGGGCACCACATTGGTACATGCCACATACATCATGACACAGCAAAGTCCAGTGCTTGTTTTGCCCTTATCTCTTTTCCTCTCATGTAGGATTGCTGGGTTTGTCATTACGGCAAGGTGAGATCTATACCGCTTTACACAGCCAACATTGAAGGAGTGAGGGCTAATTCCTTATGGTTATAAACCCAATATTTGAACTCCCATAGCAAAGTGTCATGGTGTTTGTGGAAGTAGAAGGGGACAGGGGCGCCTAAATTGGCCCTCAGGCTATTCCTGATCTCAGAGTTACCTCTGAAGGTGAGAATGTCTGAGTCGCCTTCCTGGCCCTGATTTTTTACCCCCTCTCATAGCCCTGGGGAAGGCTAGAAAAGGAGTGTGATTAAATGGAACCTGTCAGCAGATTTGGGGCCTATAAGCTGCGGCCACCACCAGTGGGCTCTTATATACAGCGTTCTAACATGCTGTATATAGGAGCCCAGGCCGCTGTGTAGAACTTAAAAATCACTTTATAATACTTACCTAAACAGTCGCTGCAGTAGAGTTGGGTCATATGGGCGTCTCCGTTCTCCGGTGCTGGCGCCTCCTCTTTCGGCCATCTTCGTCCTCCTTCTGAAGCTTGTGTGCATGACGCATCCTAAGTCATACACACATGCCGGTCCTGCGCAGGTGCACTACAATAGTTTGATCTGCTTTGCTCAGGGCAGATCAAAGTGCACCTGGGCAGGACCTCAATGCCGGCTAGTGTGGATAACGTAGGACGCGTAATGCGTCAGGCTTCAGAAGAAGGACGACAAAGATGGCTGAAAGAGGAGGCGCCGGCACTGGAGAACGGAGACGCTCATATGACCCAACTCCACCGCAGCAACCGTTTAGGTGAGTACTATAAAGTGATTTTTATGTTCTAGACAGCGGCTTGGGCTTTTATATACAGCATGTTAGAATGCTGTATATAATGCTCACTGGTGGTGGCCGCAGCTTATAGGCCCCAAATCTGCAAACTGGTTCCCTTTAAACCCACTGAAATAGACAAACATGGAAAAGAAAAACTCTATCTCATAGCACACTCACACAAAGGTATAACACAATACGTGATAAGGAGGAAAATAAGAGCAGGAAGGAAACAACAAGACAATGGGTGAACTCCACAACAACTCCAAGCACAAAGCAAAACAATCACCAGCAGGACTGGGACACAAGAGCACACAGACCAACACAGCAATAAACTATAGTCGGCGTGGGTAGACAGATTGTACCATCTTAAATATGAGAACAAATGTGATTGGTTTCCAACAACATGTGATCTCAGAAGTGACAAGCAGGCTAGCAGAGGTTAACTCTTTCTAGCCTGACCATGAATGAACACACAGCAGGTTGACACCTGAGCCTGCCTGTGTAACTCAGAAACACAGGAGAAATTATAGGGTCGAGTGTCAGAATCTGTAACGCGCACAGCGTCTGATGCCGCCACAACACTCTGCGAGTTTTAAGCCAAACTCCATGTGACACAAAGATTAACTATTTCTCTCAGGCCCGAGGACGGGTGCTAAGATTTTACTATGATGTGATTTTCATATGGGCTATTATGTTGGCCAATAACAAATTTAAAAGGCCACTTTACACACAGCGACATCACTAGCGATGTCGCTGGTGAAAGCACCCGCCCCCGTCGGTTGTGCGTCACGGGCAAATCGCTGCCTGTGGCGCACAACATCGTTAGTCCCCGTCACACGGACTTACCTGCCTAGCGACGTCGCTCTGGCCGGCGAACCGCCTCCTTTCTAAGGGGGAGGTTCGTTCGACGTCACTAAGCGGCCACCAAATAGAAGCGGAGGGGTGAAGATGAGCGGCCGGAACATCCCCCCACCTCCTTCCTTCCTCATTGCGGGCGGCCACAGGTACGATGTTGTTCCTCGTTCCTGCGGTGTCACACATAGCGATGTGTGCTGCCGCAGGAACGACGAACAACCTGCGTCTTGCAACAGCAACGATATTTGAGATTAGAACGACGTGTCAACGATCAACGATATGGTGAGTAATTTTGATCGTTAGCGGTCGTTCGTACGTTTCACACGCAACGACGTTGCTAACCAGGCCGGATGTGCATCACGAATTCCAAGACCTAAACGACATCTCGTTAGCGATGTCGTTGTGTGTAAAGCTCCCTTTAGGATGATGTTACAAGTGATTAGGATTGTGCTGGTGTCAGGCAGCTGCTGTAAAGCTCCTCAATTTTATTTTTGTTGTGGGGCCCTGGTCCAATATGTATGCTGCTGCCCATTCCTGAGTGTATCGACAGCCAAGGGGGTTCCGCTAGTGTTTTTTTTTTTATGACCAGCGTTAAACATGGTGCTATACAATTCAAACACAGGCAAGAGCAAAACTAATTGATATTGTCTGGGAACACGGCAAGGAGTGTCTAGTCTATCTAATGGTCGTTCAGACCTGGGATAGCTGCAGGGAATCTGAAGAGACTTTCCAAAATGTTGTCTAGCGACTAAAACCTTCACAAATATCACTGGGTTGTGACAACCCTGTCCTATAAATATCTTCTATAATCACTTACACACATAAAGTTACATAAAAACCTTAATAGATAATGTAGCAATAAAGGGAATTTTCAGTGTCAAATAACAGAAACCTTCACAGAGGATAAGGACAAGTTCTGCAGCTTCGTAAAATACTTTGTATTTTGGTTACTTACATTATTCGAAATCTCCATATAAAGTTAGGAGAAGCCCAGACCCCACCCAACAGACTATAGGGTGCTGGAAGTCAATACCAAGAATATACTAAGAAAATGTAATTAAAAAATGATTGCACCATTTGAGTTGCATTTATATTCAGCTCTTTGAAGCACTCTTTTGTAGGACCACCTTTTGCTGCAAATACTGCTGCAAGTCTTTTGGAGTCTGTCTCTCGCTTTGCTCATCCATGGCCTGAAATTTTTGCCCCTTTCTCTTTTCAAAATAGCTATAGCTCATTGGGATTGGATGGAGGCGTCTGTGAACAGCAATTTTCACGTCTTGTCACAGATTTTCAGTGGGATTTTGGTCTGGACTGTGACTGGGCAGGTCACACACATGAATATGCTTTGATAGAAACCCTCCATTGTAGCTCTGGCAGGATGTTTGGGGTCATTGTCCTTTTGCAAGGTGAACCTACACCCCAGTCTCAAGTCTGTTACAGCCTCTAAGGGGTATTTTGCACGTTGCGACATCGCTAGCCGATTGTAGCAATGCCGAGCGCGATAGTCCCCGCCCCCGTCGCAGATGCGATATCTTGTGATAGCTGCCGTAGAGAACATTATCACTACGGCAGCTTCACATGCACTTACCTTCCCTGCGACGTCGCTCTGGCCGGCGACCTACCTCCTTCCTAAGGGGGCGGGTCGTGCGGCGTCACAGCGACGTCACACGGCAGGTGGCCAATAGAAGCGGAGGGGCGGAGATGAGCAGGACATAAACATCCCGCCCACCTCCTTACTTCCTCATTGCAGGCGGGACGCAGGTATGCTGATGTTCCTCGCTCCTGCAGCTTCGCACACAGCGATGTGTGATGCCGCAGGAACGAGGAACAACATCGTACCTGTCGCTGCAGCGAAATTATGGAAATGACTGACCCTACACAGACCACTGATTTACGACGCTTTTGCGATCGTTTATCGGTGCTTCTAGGCTTTACACGTTGCAACGTCATTACCGGCGCCGGATGTGCGTCACTTTCGATTTGACCCCGACGATATCGCAGTTGCGATGTCGCAACGTGCAAAGTACCCCTAACAGGTTTGTCTCAGACTTGCCCTTGCCTTGCTCCATCCATCTTCACCTCACCTCTGACCAGCTCTACTTCCCCTGCGGAAAGAAAACCTCCCCACAGCATGATGCTGCCACCACCATGTTTGACAGTGGGGATGGTATTGATGTTTTGTAATGTTAGTTTTGCGCCACAAATAAAGTTTTGCATACAGTCAAAAAAGTTCTACTTTGGTCTCATCTGAACAGAGCACCTTCTTCCACATGCTCGATTTGTCCCGTTCATGGCTTTTTGAAAACTGCAAATGGCACCTATTACGTCTTGCTTTCAAAAATGGTTTTCTTCTTTCCACTTTTCCATAAAGGCCAGATTTCTGGAGGATACTTGTCCTCCCACCTGATAGAGTCTCCCGCTAAGCTGTTAATTTCTGAGGCTCCTCCAGAGTGACCATGGTCCTCTTGGCTACTTCTCTAATTAGTGCTCTCCTTCTTGGAATATCAGTTAAGGTGGACAGCAAAATGAGGAAAAATCCTCCAAATATTAAATAAATACTCACAGAAAAAAGGCAGCAGATGTAAATCTGCCCAGGCCAAGAAACTAATGCACTAGCAGGATGCAACCAAACCTCCATTAGATGGTGGTATCACAGGTGCAAGAGGAGTTACGGAGGACGGCCATGTCTTGGTAGAGTTGCAGTTGTGCCGCACTTCTTCCATTTTTGGATGATGGATTCAATAGGGCTCCATGAGAGCTTCAAAGCTCGGGCTATTTTTTTATAACCTAACCGTGCTTTACTCTTTTCCACAACCTTATCCCTGACCTGTCTGCTGTGTTCCTTGGTTTTCATGATGCTGTTTGATCCCTAATGTTCTCAGACAAACCTCTGAGGCCTTTCAAGTTGTAGTTATACTGAAAATAAATTATATACAGGTCGACTCAATTTACTAAGTAGGTAACTTCTAGAGACAATTGGTCACTCCGGATTTTATTTAGGGGTATCAGACTATGGGGGGCTGAATACAAATGCAAATCACAATGTGCTACTTAGTGTTGGTAAATCCCAATAAAATACATTTACGTTTGTGGGTGTAATGTGAGAAAATGTGGAAAGGTTTAAAGAATTTGAATAGTTTTTGAAAGCAGTATAGGTAGATATCATTATTAGGTTATTCCCATGTTCATAGCTGGATATTGTCAGATAATGCTTATAAGAACAAACAGTTTTGCAATTTAAAATTTGCAGCCATTCTTTAGATATTAACTTTTTTTTTTTTTGCTTACAGCATGTTGCATAGGAGAGCAACCCTATCTGCTGTCTAGCTTGTAAGCCCTGCACTAAATCTGCCTGGGATTAGGAGGAGGTAACAGCGCACTCCAGCTATCATGGCCTGCTCCAAAAAAGTGCTTACAAGCTCAATAAAAAATAACTTGTAACAATTTTGCATGGTCGGTCTCCAAGGCAACGAGCTGTAAAGAAAAGAAAAGTGTTAATATCTCAAGAACAAATAAAAATTTGACTATGAAAAAAATAGCAAAAGTGCTCATTTTTACATGCACTATCCAATAGTCCTCATTTATGATGATGGGAATAACCCTTTTAGGCTTTTAATGTACTTCTTAGGACATGGTGATGAAGCACACTTTGATAAATGATCAGATAGATAGATAGATAGATAGAGGGATAGATAGATAGATAGATAGATAGATAGAGGGATAAATAGATAGAGGGATAGATAGATAGATAGATAGAGGGAGGGATAGATAGATAGATAGATAGATAGATAGATAGATAAAGGGATAGATAGATAGATAGATAGATAGATAGATAGATAGATAGATAGATAGAGGGATGGATAGATAGATAGATAGATAGATAGAGGGATAGATAGATAGAGGGATGGATAGATAGATAGATAGATAGATAGAGGGATGGATAGATCGATAGATAGATAGATAGATAGATAGATAGATAGATAAAGGGATAGATAGATAGAGAGATAGATAGATAGAGGGATGGATAGATAGATAGATAGATAGATAGAGGGATGGATAGATAGATAGATAGATAGATAGAGGGATAGATAGAGGGATAGATAGATAGATAGATAGATAGATAGATAGAGGTATGGATAGATAGATAGATAGATAGATAGATAGATAAAGGGATAGATAGATAGAGAGATAGATAGAGGGATAGATAGATAAATAGATAGATAGATAGAGGGATGGATAGATAGAGGGATAGATAGAGGGATAGATGGATAGATAGATAGATAGATAGATAGATAGATAGATAGATAGATAGATAGATAGATAGATAGAGGGATAGAGGGATAGATAGATAGATAGAGGGATAGATAGATAGATAGATAGATAGATAGATAAATAGATAAAGGGATAGATAGATGGATAGATAGATAGATAGAGGGATAGATAGATAGATGATGGATGGATGGATAGACTGGAGATCAAAATTAGAGAACAACACACAATTTCCTAAATGTTGCAGTCATTGTGCTGTCCTTTGTGATTATATCCTAACATGAGGAAACGTATTTTAAGCTTATTTCATAAATTGAATTTATTGTAAAGCACATAATAAAAATGTAAAGGAACAAGGATCAAAACTAGTAAACACTTTCAGATCCCTGCAAATTATAGGTGTTAATCTGGCACTTGGCGCTAATGTCCTTAATTATCTGCCAAACCCTATTTAACTGGCAGCCTAAATTTCCAGTTTTTTACTGACTTTGCAAAAACGGTGTGCCTTTCCAAGGTGTCTGAAACCCTCCAGCAGAAGGTTGTCCAGATGAAGGCCAAAGGGGTGACCTTATTCAGCCATAGCAAGAGTCTGTGATTTGGAGATATTGCATCTTTACAACCTCACAAACTATTTCAAGTCCCCCAAGAAGGCTGGTCGCCCTTGAAAGACAAATGCAAGAGAGAACAGGAAAATGTGGAGAATCTCTATGAGTAATCGTGTCATCACTGCAGCTGGAATTGCTCGCCAGTCCAGCACTGAACAGGGTAAGGATCTGTCTCGTCATACAGTGTCACAACGCTTAAGAGCATTTGGACTGAAAGCCCACTCTGCAGTGACCAAACTGGTCATTAACAGAAAGAATCACAAGGCTAAACTCACCTTTGGTGAGGAGTATGTTGTGTGGACACATTTTAATGATGAAAGCAAGTTTAATTTATTTGGGTCTGATGGGAAACATTATGTTCGTCGACAAACTGGGGAAAGATTGAACCCAAAGTGTGTTAAGAAGTCAGTGAGAGCTAGTGGAGGAAGGGTCACGGTTTGGGGAATGTTTTCTGCAGCAGGAGTTGGATCTCACATACAGCTACATGGCAGAGTGAATGCAAGTGTGCATCAATACTTCTTCAACAACACGTGGTTCCTTACTTGCGTTCATCACTCAATCAGGCAGCAACTTTCATGGAGGACAATGCCCTTATAACACAGAAAAACGGGGAAAGCAGAAAACATTGAAACAATGAAATGGCCGTGCAGAGTCCTGATCTAAACCCAATAGAAAACCTCTGAAAAACCTTTGGTGACAAAGTTATGCCCAAGAAACTCACAACAGTGAAAGAACTGTGGAAGAGACTGGAGGAAGAGTGAACCAAAATCATACCAGAGCAGTGTGAGAGACTAGTGATATCCTGTGGCCGCAGATGTGCTCATTCACAGTGACGGCCGGTACATGTCATACTGATTGTGACTGTTGTTACCTTATAATCTTTCTCTGTGCTACAGTCATTGCTGTTCTCTAATTATCATCATCACGTTTTGGATAAAATAAAGGTTTTATGTTAATAAACTTTGGATCTTTTGTAAAACACTGATCTAGTGGCATGGTGCACCCCTTACAAAAAACCTTCACAGTTCATCAATGGAGATTATATTATTTTGGAAAAAAGCAAGTGATCATACATTGTTCTCTAATTTTCTTCACTGTAGATCGATAGCTAGATAGATAGGTAGATACAAGTGCATCACTATAAATTAGAATATCATCAAAAAGTTTATTCATTTTGGGAAATAAATACAAAAAGGGAAACGCATATATTATATAGAGTCATTATACACAGTGATTTATTTCAAGTGTTTATTTCTGTTAATGTTGATGATTATGGCTTACAGCCAATGAAAACCCAAAAGTCATTATCTCAGAAAATTACAATATTATATAAGGCCAACTGAAAAAATGATTTTAAACTCAGGAATGTTGGCCCCTACTGAAAAGTCTATACAGTAAATGCACTCAATACTGCATCAATGTGGCAATGTGGCATGGAGGCGATCAGCCTGTGGCACTGCTGAGGTATTATGGAAGCCCAGGTTGCTTTGATAGCAGCCTTCAGCTCACCTGCATTGTTGGCTCTGATGTCTTTCATAGATTCTTTATGGGGTTAAGGTCAGGTGAGTTTGCTGGCCAATCAAGTATACTGATACTGTGGTTATTAATGCAGGTATTGGTACTTTTGGCAGTGTGGGCAGGAGCCAAGTCCTGCTGGAAAATGAAATTTCCATCTCCAAAAAGCTTGTCGGCAGAGGGAAGTATGAAGTGCTGTAAAATTTCCTTGTAGACGGCTGCGCTGACTTTGCTCTTGATAAAACACCGTGGAGCTACACCAGCAGATGACATGGCTCCCCAAACCATCACTGAATGTGGAGACTTCACACTAGACCTCAGCAGCTTGGATTGTGGCCTCTCCACTTTTCCTCCAGACTCTGGGACCGCAATTTCCAAATAAAATGGGAAATTTACTTTAATCTGAAAACAACACCTTGGACCACTGAGCAACAGTCCAATTCTTTGTCTCCTTGGCCCAGGTAAGATGCTTCTGGCGTTGTCTATTGGTCATGAGTGGCTTGACACAAGGAATGTGACACTTGTAGCCCATGTCCTGGATATGTCTCTGTGTGGTGGCTCTGAAGCACTGACTCCAGCAGCAGTCCACTTCTTGTGAATTTCCCCCCAACTTTTCAATGGCCTTTTCTTAACAATCCTATCAAGGCTGCAGTTGTCCCGGTTGCTTTTGCCCCTTTTCTACCACACTTTTACCTTCCACTCAACTTCCCATTAATATGCTTGTATCCAGCACTCTGAACAGCCAGCTTCTTTAGCAATTACATTTTGTGACTTACCCTCCTTGTGGCATGTGTCAATGACTGCCTTCTGGAGATCTGTCAAGTCAGCAGTCTTCCCCATGATTGTGTAGCTGTTACGTCCGGGTGGTGGAAACACTGGACCGTACACCGGGTTCCCTTGGTGAGGCAGCCAGGCCGGTCACCCCGCCAGAGGGTCTTGATGCACGGCAGCCGAAGCACTACTGGTAGCAAGACAGTCCGTAGGAAGCGGGAAAGTAGCTGTCGCTGAGAACACGGAGTTCCAGAAGGCAGTCCGGGTGACGAGGCTCAGGGTCCGAGGCTGGGTTGAAGGGTCAGACGGAATCCGGAACCTGCTGAGCGAGGGGACGGGTCACCAATCGGAGCCAGGGACTAGAGACTGGCGAAGCTGCAGAGGTGGTGGAAGTTCCGCCGAAGTCACCGTCAGTAGGACTGGAACAGACGTGGTCAGGACCGGCTGGCGTGGCAGGACAGGCTCTGCGAGACAGACAGGGGTTAATACTGGACACAGCAATACGGGGACCTGAACTCCTAGCTAACTAAACACGTAGAACAGGCCCCGCTCACCAGGAAAGAGAATCCTAATATACCCTGTACCTGTCTATGCAATTTCCTGTTTCTAGGTGCTGGCCCATTAAGAGAGGGTCAATGACCGCGCGTGCACCCTAATGCGCATGCGCGAGGCCCGTGTGCCAGAAGCCAGTCCAGGGAGCGGTGCAGAGGAAGCAAGAGTGCCCGGGTGAGTGTCCCATGTCGCAGAGGGGCGCCGGGAGCAGGAAGCAGGACACATGGGGGGCGCAGATGAGGAAGAAGAGGCCGGGACCGGGGTGGTGAGCAGAGAACGCCGCCGGGAGCCGGGAGGCAGACCACGGGGACCGGAGAGCGGGGCACGGGGACCAGGAAGTGTGACAGTAGCCTACTGAACCAGACTAAGGGACCATTTTAAACGCTTAGGAAGACTTTGCAAATGTTTTGTGGTAATTATTCTAATTTTCTGAAATAATGACATTTGGGATTTTGTTGGCTGTAAGCCATAATCATCAACATTAACAGAAATAAACACTTGGAATAGATCCCTCAGTGTGTAATGACTGTGTATAATATATAGGAATAGATCCCTCTGTGTGTAATGACTCTATATACTATATAGGAATAGATCCCTCTGTGTGTAATGACTCTATATAATATAGAGGAATAGATCCCTCTGTGTGTAATGACTCTATATAATATATAGGGTTAGATCACTCTGTGTGTAATGACTTTATATAATATACAGAAATAGATCCCTCTGTGTGTAATGACTCTATATAATATATAGGAATAGATCCCTCTGTGTGTAATGACTCTATATAATATATAGGGATAGAGCACTCTGTGTGTAATGACTTTATATAATATACATGAATAGATCCCTCTGTGTGTAATGACTCTATATAATATATAGGAATAGATCCCTCTGTGTGAACTGACTATATAATATATAGGAATAGATCACTCTGTGTGTAATGACTATATATAATATATAGGAATAGATCACTCTGTGTGTAATGACTCTATATAATATATACAAAGCAAGAAGGCCTGCGGAGACACCATCACATGTTTCTCAACGCTGGCAGGAAACTAGCCAGGTCTTTCACCGGGAAGGAACAACCACGGGAAGGGCAGTCTCCAGTCAAGGAGACCACCTATGCCAAACATGGTATCCATCCACAGAGAGCCGTTTCGGGGTATTTGCCCCTCATCAGTGTGGAGTAGGAATCTGGCTAGTGGGACATTGCCTAGTAAAAGACTATGTGAGCAAGGATGGTTGACCTTAGGGAGATCAACATCCACCACTGCGGAGACACCATCACGTGTTTCTCAACGCAGTGATTCTAGAGCAATGCGCCCTGGGAAATATTCAAAGCAAGAAGGCCTGCGGAGACACCATCACATGTTTCTCAACGCTGGCAGGAAACTAGCCAGGTCTTTCACTGGGAAGGAACAACCACGGGAAGGGCAGTCTCCAGTCAAGGAGACCACCTATGCCAAACATGGTATCCATCCACAGACAGCCGTTTCGGGGTATTTGCCCCTCATCAGTGTGGAGTAGGAATCTGGCTAGTGGGACATTGCATAGTAAAAGACTATGTGAGCAAGGATGGTTGACCTTAGGGAGATCAACATCCACCACTGCAGAGACACCATCACGTGTTTCTCAACGCAGTGATTCTAGAGCAATGCGCCCTGGGAAATATTCAAAGCAAGAAGGCCTGCGGAGACACCATCACATGTTTCTCAACGCTGGCAGGAAACTAGCCAGGTCCTTCACCGGGAAGGAACAACCACGGGAAGGGCAGTCTCCAGTCAAGGAGACCACCTATGCCAAACATGGTATCCATCCACAGACAGCCGTTTCGGGGTATTTGCCCCTCATCAGTGTGGAGTAGGAATCTGGCTAGTGGGACATTGCCTAGTAAAAGACTATGTGAGCAAGGATGGTTGACCTTAGGGAGATCAACATCCACCACTGCGGAGACACCATCACGTGTTTCTCAACGCAGTGATTCTAGAGCAATGCACCCTGGGAAATATTCAAAGCAAGAAGGCCTGCGGAGACACCATCACATGTTTCTCAACGCTGGCAGGAAACTAGCCAGGTCTTTCACCGGGAAGGAACAACCACGGGAAGGGCAGTCTCCAGTCAAGGAGACCACCTATGCCAAACATGGTATCCATCCACAGAGAGCCGTTTCGGGGTATTTGCCCCTCATCAGTGTGGAGTAGGAATCTGGCTAGTGGGACATTGCCTAGTAAAAGACTATGTGAGCAAGGATGGTTGACCTTAGGGAGATCAACATCCACCACTGCGGAGACACCATCACGTGTTTCTCAACGCAGTGATTCTAGAGCAATGCGCCCTGGGAAATATTCAAAGCAAGAAGGCCTGCGGAGACACCATCACATGTTTCTCAACGCTGGCAGGAAACTAGCCAGGTCTTTCACCGGGAAGGAACAACCACGGGAAGGGCAGTCTCCAGTCAAGGAGACCATCTATGCCAAACATGGTATCCATCCACAGACAGCCGTTTCGGGGTATTTGCCCCTCATCAGTGTGGAGTAGGAATCTGGCTAGTGGGACATTGCATAGTAAAAGACTATGTGAGCAAGGATGGTTGACCTTAGGGAGATCAACATCCACCACTGCAGAGACACCATCACGTGTTTCTCAACGCAGTGATTCTAGAGCAATGCGCCCTGGGAAATATTCAAAGCAAGAAGGCCTGCGGAGACACCATCACATGTTTCTTAACGCTGGCAGGAAACTAGCCAGGTCCTTCACCGGGAAGGAACAACCACGGGAAGGGCAGTCTCCAGTCAAGGAGACCACCTATGCCAAACATGGTATCCATCCACAGACAGCCGTTTCGGGGTATTTGCCCCTCATCAGTGTGGAGTAGGAATCTGGCTAGTGGGACATTGCCTAGTAAAAGACTATGTGAGCAAGGATGGTTGACCTTAGGGAGATCAACATCCACCACTGCGGAGACACCATCACGTGTTTCTCAACGCAGTGATTCTAGAGCAATGCACCCTGGGAAATATTCAAAGCAAGAAGGCCTGCGGAGACACCATCACATGTTTCTCAACGCTGGCAGGAAACTAGCCAGGTCTTTCACCGGGAAGGAACAACCACTGGAAGGGCAGTCTCCAGTCAAGGAGACCACCTATGCCAAACATGGTATCCATCCACAGACAGCCGTTTCGGGGTATTTGCCCCTCATCAGTGTGGAGTAGGAATCTGGCTAGTGGGACATTGCCTAGTAAAAGACTATGTGAGCAAGGATGGTTGACCTTAGGGAGATCAACATCCACCACTGCGGAGACACCATCACGTGTTTCTCAACGCAGTTACCATCCTTGCTCACATAGTCTTTTACTAGGCAATGTCCCACTAGCCAGATTCCTACTCCACACTGATGAGGGGCAAATACCCCGAAACGGCTGTCTGTGGATGGATACCATGTTTGGCATAGGTGGTCTCCTTGACTGGAGACTGCCCTTCCCGTGGTTGTTCCTTCCCGGTGAAAGACCTGGCTAGTTTCCTGCCAGCGTTGAGAAACATGTGATGGTGTCTCCGCAGGCCTTCTTGCTTTGAATATTTCCCAGGGCGCATTGCTCTAGAATCACTGCGTTGAGAAACACGTGATGGTGTCTCCGCAGTGGTGGATGTTGATCTCCCTAAGGTCAACCATCCTTGCTCACATAATCTATATAATATATAGGGAGGATAGATCACTCTGTGTGTAATGACTTTATATAATATACAGGAATAGATCCCTCTGTGTGTAATGAGTCTATATAATATATAGGAATAGATCACTCTGTGTGTACTGACTCTATATAATATATAGGAATAGATCCCTCTGTGTGTAATGACTCTATATAATATATAGCAATAGATCTCTCTGTGTGTAATGACTATATAATATATAGGAATAGATCCCTCTGTGTGTAATGACTCTATATAATATATAGGGATAGATCACTACAGTTAGGTCCAGAAATATTTGGACAGTGACACAATTTTGGCGAGTTGGGCTCTGCATGCCACCACAATGGATTTGAAATGAAACCTCTACAACAGAATTCAAGTGCAGATTGTAACGTTTAATTTGAAGGTTTGAACAAAAATATCTGATAGAAATTGTAGGAATTGTACACATTTCTTTACAAACACTCCACATTTTAGGAGGTCAAAAGTAATTGGACAAATAAACCAAACCCAAACAAAATATTTTTATTTTCAATATTTTGTTGCGAATCCTTTGGAGGCAATCACTGCCTTAAGTCTGGAACCCATGGACATCACCAAACGCTGGGTTTCCTCCTTCTTAATGCTTTGCCAGGCCTTTACAGCCGCAGCCTTCAGGTCTTGCTTGTTTGTGGGTCTTTCCGTCTAAAGTCTGGATTTGAGCAAGTGAAATGCATGCTCAATTGGGTTAAGATCTGGTGATTGACTTGGCCATTGCAGAATGTTCCACTTTTTTGCACTCATGAACTCCTGGGTAGCTTTGGCTGTATGCTTGGGGTCATTGTCCATCTGTACTATGAAGCGCCGTCCGATCAACTTTGCGGCATTTGGCTGAATCAGGGCTGAAAGTATATCCCGGTACACTTCAGAATTCATCCGGCTACTCTTGTCTGCTGTTATGTCATCAATAAACACAAGTGACCCAGTGCCATTGAAAGCCATGCATGCCCATGCCATCACGTTGCCTCCACCATGTTTTACAGAGGATGTGGTGTGCCTTGGATCATGTGCCGTTCCCTTTCTTCTCCAAACTTTTTTCTTCCCATCATTCTGGTACAGGTTGATCTTTGTCTCATCTGTCCATAGAATACTTTTCAAGAACTGAGCTGGCTTCATGAGGTGTTTTTCAGAAATTTAACTTTGGCCTGTCTATTTTTGAAATTGATGAATGGTTTGCATCTAGATGTGAACCCTTTGTATTTACTTTCATGGAGTCTTCTCTTTACTGTTGACTTAGAGACAGATACACCTACTTCACTGAGAGTGTTCTGGACTTCAGTTGATGTTGTGAACGGGTTCTTCTTCACCAAAGAAAGTATGCGGCGATCATCCACCACTGTTGTCATCCGTGGGCGCCCAGGCCTTTTTGAGTTCCCAAGCTCACCAGTCAATTCCTTTTTTCTCAGAATGTACCCGACTGTTGATTTTGCTACTCCAAGCATGTCTGCTATCTCTCTGATGGATTTTTTCTTTTTTTTCAGCCTCAGGATGTTCTGCTTCACCTCAATTGAGAGTTCCTTAGACCGCATGTTGTCTGGTCACAGCAACAGCTTCCAAATGCAAAACCACACACCTGTAATCAACCCCAGACCTTTTAACTACTTCATTGATTACAGGTTAATGAGGGAGACGTCTTCAGAGTTAATTGCAGCCCTTAGAGTCCCTTGTCCAATTACTTTTGGTCCCTTGAAAAAGAGGAGGCTATGCATTACAGAGGTATGATTCCTAAACCCTTTCTCCGATTTGTATGTGAAAACTCTCATATTGCAGCTGGGAGTGTGCACTTTCAGCCCATATTATATATAGAATTGTATTTCTGAACATGTTTTTGTAAACAGCTAAAATAACAAAACTTGTGTCACTGTCCAAATATTTCTGGCCCTGACTGTATGTGTGTAATGAATCTATATATAATATATGCGTTTCCCTTTTTCTATTGAATTACTGAAATAAATTAACCTTTTGATGATATTCTAATTTATTGAAATGCACTGGTAGATTATTGATATCTTACATTCTCTGCTAGGGATATAGTGATGTAAGAATCTGTACAATGTTCCCATTTGTGAATGATACGTGCTCCACACCACCCATAATCCTGTGCATTAGATATGACGGATCCTTCTTGAGCTTATGAATATATAATAGATTGTATTTAATTATCATCCAATGTTCTCCACTTTCAATGCAGAATGTTCAGAATGTTAAGAATTTTCTTTCTATCAATAATCATCTTGCAACAAATAAGCCCACTGGGTCTCCCGATACAATGCCGAGGTTAACAGCATGCTTGATAAATTATTAGAATTTCAATGGGTAAAGATAGTTTTCAATCACTGGGTTCATTACGCAGTTTCAACGATGTTCTAATTTAATCAGAAACACTTTTCCTAAAAGAGCGACTAAACATTGAATCTGATTTTATGTATTTGACAGGCACTTCAATGCCTGTCGATCGGTGGTCTAGGTCCTGAGATCCCCACCAATTACCCAATAAATCCCCAAACAAAGCTCAGCCTAATAGTCAGAAATACAGATTTAATGGAAAACACAGTCTACCAAGCCAGTGCTTTCCATTAAATCCATATCCCACAATGTGTGTGTCCTCAGACAGGAGCTTCGTGCTCCTGTCTGCTGAGCTGGGCACTGTTTGTCTATTGAGAGAGAAATATGAAAAATCAGATTTAAGGTTTAGTTACTGTGTAAGGAAATGTACCACTCGGACTGTAAAAGGGGACCCAGCACGATTTGAGAGTGGCATGCATCATATTTATTCCGACTGTACTATAATACAAAATGAGATTTTTAGCAAATTATTGATCAATTCTTTGAGCCACCCCTGCCACGTCACTCTATATTATGTATTTCATGTGCCATGCGACCTCCTAGATAAATATATTAAAAGCAGAACCATATTGAAGCACACATACCTGTAACCTATATATAACCGCTTCCAAGTCACAACAAGAGGCAACTGCGGATAAGAGGCAGCCCAGGTCCCAGCGTGTCCAACAGACGCCACACACACCAGGCCAGTATCAGAACTGACCTTCACAGTGCCAGACCAGCAACCATAAATAAAGGCGGACCAGACCCAAGTATGGCGCTTAATTAGCATTGCCTATGTAAAAGTGTGAAGCAGCTGAATGTGAACAGCCACCAATAGGAGGAATATATTGCAAACCAAAGTCAGACGCGCATGGCATGGTGGTGGTCAGCCACCTTTAGACCAATGTAGCATAACTACAACCAAACCGAGAAAGGGGAGCCAGCACTATATGAGAGTGGCATTTTTAAAAAAAATTGTGTAGTTATGCTACAATGGTCCGGTGGATTACCACCACCACGCCATGCACGCCTGTTCTTGGTTTGCTAAATTCCTTCTGTTGGTGGCTGTTCACACTCAGCCACCTCGCCCTTTTCCACATGCATTGTTAATTAAGCACCATACTTGGGTCTGGTTGATTTTTAGTTGCTGGTCTGGCACTGTAAAGCGATATCGTACGCAAAAGCACCCGCCCCCGTCGTGCATGCGATTTCGTGTGATCGCTGCCGCCGCGAACATTATTGCTTTGGCAGCGTCACACGCACTTACCTGTTCGGCAACGTCGCTGTGACTGCCGAACAATCCCTCCCTCAAGGGGAGGGACATTCAGCATCACAGCGACGTCACTAAGTGGCCGGCCAATCAAAGTGGAGGGGCGGAGATGAGCGGGACGTAATATCCCGCCCACCTCCTTCCTTCCGCATTACGGCCGGTGGCAGGTAAGGAGACGTTCCTCGCTCCTGCGGTCTCACACACAGCGATGTGTGCTGCCGCAGGAGCGACCAACCACATCGATAATCAACCATTACTGATTTTTGGTTTTGGGACGACCTCTCCATGGTGAACGATTTTCACCATTTTTGAGGTCGCTGGTAAGTGTCACACGCTGCAATATCGTTAATGACGCTGGATGTGCATCACTAACAACGTGACCCCGACGATAAAACATTAACAATATCGTAGCGTGTAAAGCCCCCTTAAAGGTCAGTTCTGATATTGTCCTGGTGTGTGTGGCGTCTGCTCCACATGCTGGGACCTGGGCTGCCTCTATTCACAGTTGCCTGTTTTTGCAACATGGAAGCGGTTATAAAATGGTCACAGGTATGTGTTGCTCTAATATGGTTCTACCTTTAATGTATCTAGGAGGCCGCATGGCACAATGAAATATAAAATATAGAGTAGGACCCCCATTGAGATCTGACGTGACATGGCAGGGGTGGCTCAAAAAATTGATCAATTGTTTGCCAAAAATCTCATTTTTTTATTTTAGTACAGTTGGAATATATCTGTGAATTTAGATTTTTATTTGGTGCATGCCACTCTCAGATAGTTCTGGCTCCCCTGTCTTACTCTGACTGTAATTATCTTATGGTGTATGTCCCATATTGGTGTTGTGATACTGGTTACATCTGAGGACTAGAGTTGAGCGAGTACCTAACTATTCGTTCTCGGTATACTCATAACGAGTACTGTCTACTACTTGAGTATTCGTTCCAAATAGCGTGTGCAATGAAAGTCAATGGGGAAAAACTCACAATGTAACGAGTAACCCAAATGCTGTCCTATTCGTGCTAGCGGCGAATAGTGTGAAATTCAGGTTACTCATTACATTGCAAGTTTTTCCCCATTGACTTTCATTGCACACGCTATTTGGAACGAATACTCAAGTAGTAGACAGTACTCGTTATGAGTATACCGAGAACGAATAGTTAGGTACTCGCTCAACTCTAGTCCGGATCCGTGCTTTTCTTAACCAAGAATCTGCAAAAACATTAGTGCATGCCCTCATCATCTCCCGCCTCGACTACTGCAACCTCCTGCTCTCTGGCCTCCCTTCCAACACTCTTGCACCCCTCCAATCTATCCTAAACTCTGCAGCCCGCTTAATCCACCTCTCCCCTCGCTACTCCCCAGCCTCGCCACTCTGCCAATCCCTTCACTGGCTTCCCATCGCCCAACGACTCCAGTTCAAAACATTAACCATGACATACAAAGCCATGCACAACCTGTCTCCTCCCTACATCTGTGACCTAGTCTCCCAGTACCTACCTGCACGCAACCTTAGATCCTCACAAGATCTCCTTCTCTGCTCCTCTCTTATCTCCTCTTCCCACAATCGTGTACAAGATTTCTCCCGTGCATCCCCCATACTCTGGAACGCTCTACCTCAGCACATCAGACTCTCCACTACCGTGGAAAGCTTCAAGAGGAACCTCAAGACCCACCTCTTCCAACAAGCCTACAACCTACAATAGCCCTCAGCCCAGTAGACCACTGCGCAACCAGCTCTGTCCTCACCTATTGTACCATCACCCATTCCCTGTAGACTGTGAGCCCTCGCGGGCAGGGTCCTCTCTCTCCTCCTATACCAGTCTGTCTTGTACTGTTAATGATTGTTGTACGTATACCCTCTTTCACTTGTAAAGCGCCATGGAATAAATGGCGCTATAATAATAAATAATAATAATAATAATTGCTCGCGCTTTTTGGAACGAATATGCGAATATTGACAGTATTTGTTATGAGTATAGCGAGTACGAATAGTTAGGTATTCGCTCAACCCTACTGGGGAAATATTGAACCCTATTTGGTGAGCAGAAGGCATTGACGTCCTAGAACCTGTAGATCGAGCCGGCAAAATATTGTTCCTCCTATGTGTTATGGTTCAGCGTTATTCGAGGAGAGAGGGGAATATTGGGGCTGCTAGATATTTTTAGGGCCCAGCATACATGATTCCACCTTATTGGTCCTCTTGTCGCTAAACCTGAAGATACTCTGATAGACATGCCCGTCCCTCAGGTAGGTATTCAACAAGTTATGTTGGTCTAAATAGGAATCGGCACAAAACAATACGGGGGTCAAAGAGAAAGGCAGGTGTGAAAATTTACAGATAGTTGCACTATGAATGCTATGCACATAAAATATTTACAGTCGTCTTAGTAGTTGTGCATATCTCAGCTTTTTCTGTAAACCATAAAATAAGAAGCAGAGATGAAACACAACAAATGCGTCACAAGAAATATCTGAGAGAAATATTTCCTTTAAGGCAGAAATCCAGAAAACATGAACACTTCGAATGCTCAGCCTTACGTCGAAAAGCGGCAGAGTCTTGTGTAAGTCACAGTTTTCTACACTGCGCATTTACTGAAAAGGAACACATTATCTTCAGATTACAGAGGGACACCACTGATTTCAAGGAAAACCAGTTATCACCTATCCACGGAATAAATGTTAACTTGTCGATCGACAGTTGTCGTACTGCTTTGACCTGCACCATAAGAGGCACTTTGCACGCTGCGACATCGCTAGCCGATTGCAGCGATGCCGAGCGCGATAGTCCCCGCCCCCGTCGCAGATGCGATATCTTGTGATAGCTGCCGTAGCGAACATTATCACTACGGCAGCTTCACACGCACTTACCTGCCCTGCGACGTCGCTCTGGCCAGCGACCCGCCTCCTTCCTAAGGGGACGTCCGTGCGGCGTCACAGCGACGTCACACGGCAGGCGGCCAATAGAAGCGGAGGGGCGGAGATGAGCGGGACGTAAACATCCCGCCCACCTCCTTCTTTCCTCATTGCAGCCGGGACGCAGGTAAGGAGATGTTCCTCGCTCCTGCGGCTTCATACACAGCGATGTGTGCTGCCGCAGGAACCAGGAACAACATCGTACCTGTCGCTGCAGTGAAATTATGGAAATGACTGACACTACACAGATCTTCGATTTTCGACGCTTTTGCAATCGTTTATCGGTGCTTCTAGGCTTTACACGTTGCGACGTCGTTACCGGCGCCGGATGTGCGTCACTTTCGATTTGACCCCGACAAGATCGCTGTAGCAATGTCGCAACGTGCAAAGTACCCCTAAGAGGCACTTTTATTTCCATAGGGATAGAGCGACATTGCTCGAATGTCGTTCCATTCATTCCTGATTGGGCTACTGAGTGCTGCGCTCAGCTTTTCCTGGAAGTCTTAAATTGGATGAATGGAGTGGCGGTCCAGCATGTGCACTGTTGCTTCCTTTGGCAACAGGGATAAGTGTCCTTTCGGGTTTATGACAACCCGCCAAAAATGATATATACTGTGTGTGTATATATATTACACAGTCTCATCTCATCATGTATATTACCGCCCTTTATTAAGTACTGCCCTCTCTTTGTATGTAGATCACTTTACTTTACATATTGGATTCTCTTATTATTTTTGTTATTTATA
Organism: Anomaloglossus baeobatrachus; assembly: GCF_048569485.1. Lineage (NCBI taxonomy): Eukaryota > Metazoa > Chordata > Amphibia > Anura > Aromobatidae > Anomaloglossus > Anomaloglossus baeobatrachus. The sequence continues at coordinate 285,649,053 of NC_134359.1, read as the reverse complement.
CTGCCCTGTCTTTATTTAATAGTGTCCTCTCTTGTTATATCCATAATGAAATGACCGCTAGGGAGCATGAGAAAACTTTTTTTCTAACGGAGGGGGCTGATGGATTGGCCTTCTGGTCAGATGCTATTCTATCAGCAGTCATTTGATATCTAACAATAGAGGATTATTTAACAGAGGGGGGCTGGGATTAACAACCATAATGAGAATATGCTATGTAAGGGATGGTGCTTTATATAACAAGAGAGGACACTATATAAAAAGGGACGGCATCATACATAACTAGAGGGAATGTTATGTAATAAGGGACAGTATTATATATATTTATTACAATAAAGGAGGAAACTATGTAATTAAGGACAGTTCTGTATATAACAAGATATTATACTATATATTAAGGGACTATACTATATATAATAAGGCTACATTTTGTGTGAAGTGTTAGGGGTACTTTGCACACTACGACATCGCAAGCCGATGGTAGAGATGCCGAGCGCGATAGCCCCGCCCCCGTCGCTGCTGCGATATCTTGTGATAGCAGCCGTAGCGAACATTATCACTATGGCAGCTTCACATGCACTTACCTGCCCTGCGACGACGCTCTGGCCGGCGAACTGCCTCCTTCCTGCCCAGCGACGTCACAAAGCAGGCGGACAATAGAAGCAGGGGGGCGGAGATGAGCGGGACATAAACATCCCGCCCACCTCCTTCCTTCCTCATTGCAGCCGGGACGCAGGTAAGGCGATGTTCCTTGCTCCTGCGGCTTCACACACAGCGATGTGTGCTGCCGCAGGAACGAGGAACAACATCGTAACATCGGTCCTTCCGAAATTATGGAAATGACCGACGCTACACCGATCATACGATTTCGACGCTTTTGCACTCGTTAATCGTATCAAAAACGATTTACACACTCCGATGTTGATAGCGACACCGGATGTGCGTCACTTTAAATTTGACCCCATTGACATCGCACCTGCGATGTCGTAGTGTGCAAAGTACCCCTTAGTGTCCAGCCCGATTTTACATGAAGTGACTTACTGGTGACGTCTCATCTGATTAGTTGTTAGTTGTTTCTTCTCCATCTGGTCAGACCTTCATGCCAACATCTTCCAGCCATGCCTTGTCTTGTCACACTGATCACTGTAGCCGTGAAAATAACAATGTCACCTATATTTATCACAGGGTTTGATGGGATCACGAGAGACAGGGGATCCTAAACTGGCCCTAAGGCTACAGAAACTCTATCTGACCCTGACCCCAAAAGTATATCTATGTTTGGGCTGATTTCCTTGCCCTAACTCCTAAACAACTCTGGTCTAGTGGCCCTCCTCCCACCACCTAGGAGAGGGCCAGGACAGGAGAGGTTAATCCCACACAAATAAACAGATGGGGGAAAACCAAAACTCAAACTCACAGCAATCACTCAGAGGTTATAGACAATACAAGATCAGGAGGAAACTAAAGGAAGGGAGGAAATAATCAGACAACAAGGTATTTCCACAACACTCTAAACAACACACAGAAGTTCACCAGCAACTGGATAACCAAGCACAAGGATTGGGATCGCATAAAGCTATCATCGGCATGGGAGAACAGGCTCCATCATCTTAAGAAAGGCGGAGTCGACTGTGATAGGTCTCCTACAAGAGGTGACTCGAGCAGCAATCCACAGGCTAGCAGAAATTAACTTCTGCAAGCTTGATTGCTAACAAGAGCACAACTGGTCAATGCCCGAGCCTATCTGTGCAATCCAAAAGTGGCATCGTGTGAAGTATTTGACTCTGCTATGTGAACAGCGTCAGATGTAGCCCTGACACTCGGTGAGTTTTGAGCCAAACACCATGTGACAATATTCTATATATACATTTGTCTTCTCAATGAAAAGTCCCCTGCATACAAATATGTACCAAACCAGTAATATACTATCGGCCACACACCATTCAAAATATAAAGCCAGCACTGTGCCCAACATTAACTATAGTTTCTGTCGCTTTAGAAATATTAAATATTCAGTCTCTCTGTGACTCCCCCAAAATAAATTTGAAGGCTATGTGTACACGTTGCTTCTTTGTTGCATTTTTTCCACATGATTTTTTTGCAAGACACATGCAGAGTTTTATAGTACAAGTGTAGCACCCAGGGATATATGGTACTCGGTTCCGGGTAGTGTCTCTATGGGGAATGTCACGATGGTGGCCATTACCCGGTTGCGTGCCCTGGGCCCTTTTTGTAATGGGGAATATTTACAGGGGATTTATGAATAAAGTTATTTGTGACGCCACTTGCGGTGTTGTAGCTAAGTGTAGGGAGCCGCCGCTGCAGTTTTTGCTGAGGCTGATGGAATGTGCAGCTCTGATGACTTGGGCCATCCGCAAGTAGGGTATTACCGCAGCAGGTGTATGGTGTAGTAAGCGTTGGAAAAAGGAGTCCAGACAGGTATTCAGTGCAACTGGTTTACTCACTCTTTGGATGTCAACTGGTTGCTCGAGGCCGGCTGGTTTCGCCTCCAGGTCCCCTTCGTCCCAGTGCCAGTCTGGTTCTCTGGTACCTTCTTCCCCTGCACCTATCTCTGGTAAGTGGGTCCCCATGGTATGCAACACTGGGAGTCCCCGGTCTGTGGTTTGCCCCCCTCTGTCCGCCTGACAGTAGCGTGAACCCTGTGGGGTTGGAGTCTCTGGTCCTGTCCCTGGTTCTCCCTTTGCTACTGAGTCTTCGGATTCTGATGGTCCCCTTTGCTGTGCAGGTGTTAACAGGTCGGCTTGAAGCTCTTTCCTGTCCTAGAGTCCTGTACCCCATCGGTGCGTAGTTGAGGGAGTACTCCACCGTACTCCACCGGAAACTACCTCTCCTGGGTCCCAGGTCACCGTTAACCCGAGTCAGGATGCTCCACAGTCACACCCTCCACCTTCACCATCTTAGACTGACTTCAACTCACTACTCTCCACAGTCTGCCCCTTCCACCTGGTCAACTAGTGGACTGGAGTGGCTCCACCTCTAGGCGGCCATCCATTGGTCCCACCCAGCTGGGTACCATTGTATGGGGAATTTGTTTGGGTAACTGGGATTACCTGGGTTTTTCGTGTTACCGGCACTGGGGTTCTGGGTCCCTAAGGGGGTAGGCCCTGCATCCTGGTGGAGATGCAGAACTTTGCAGCACCCTGATGGCTTCAGGGGCACTACACAAGCAAAGAGAATGAGATTCCTAAAATCTCATGCATATGTTGCTTATTTTGGTGGGGAAAAATACATAAAAAATCTTTTTCCTGCTAACACATCAGGATTTGCAGCAGAATTTTCTACTGCAAATACTGAACGTGTGCACATAGGTTTAGTTCCTGTCCTGTGTCGCACCAACATACACACTCATTATAAGTCCCTGATAGCGTCATTATGAAATAGGGGGTGGGGGAAGATGATATTAGAGTCTTATAATGAATTTGGGTGTGGGAGAGAATGCCATTAGGTACTTAGCAAAATTTGGACTTGGTCCCCCACCTACATGTGAGTCTGTATGGACCCTTGTAGCATTCTAGATCCTATAAAGATACGTGTTTGCCCCCTATACAGTGATGTCCCCCATCCTGGCCCTTTCCGGTATTATATCCGTCATCCTATACTAATATCCCCCATTTTGAGTCCATTCCTGGCATAATGTTTGTCATTCCGGACCCCTTCCTAGTATAATGTGCCCCATACTTGGATTCTTCCTGGGATAGTGTCTCCCAACCTGGGCTCCTTCTTGGTATAATCTGCCCCATCCTGGTCCCCTTCGTGATATAATGTGCCTCATCCTGGTCTCCTTCCTGGTATATTGTGCCCCATCCTTGATACTTTCCTGTATATTGTGCCCCATCCTGGGTCCATCCCTGGTATAATATGCCCAATCCTCGTATAATGTACCCCATCCTAGGTCCATCCCTGGTAATAATGTGCCCCATCCTGGTATAATGTGCCCCATCGTGGGTCCATCCGTGATTTAATGTGCCCCATCTGGGTATAATGTGCTTCATTCTTGATCCATCCGTGATATAATGTGCCCCATCTTGGTATAATGTGCTTCATTCTGGGTCCATTCCTGGTATAATGCGCCACATCCTGGCCCCCTTCCAGGTATAATTTGCACCAGCCGGGTTCCTTTCCTGTAAATTTCCCCTTCCATTCTGGGTCCATAACTGGTATAATGTGCCCCACCCTAGTGTAATGTACCTTATTATGGGTCCATCCCTAGTATAATGTGCCCCATCCTGGTATAATGTGCCTCATTGAGGGTCCATCCCTGGTATAATGTGCTCCACTCTAGTTTAATGTGTCTTATTCTGGGTCCATCCCTAGTATAATGTGCCCTATCCTGTGTCCATCCCTGGAATAATATGGCCCATACTGGTATAATGTGCCTCATCGTGGGTCCATCCCTGGTATAATTTTAAAGAATTAAATAATACCAAAATTACATTTTTTGGGTGGGGCATTACCATGAACAATGTCATATCTATCCCATAGTATCAATAAAAATGTTGTCTTGCCCCGCAGAAAATTCGCCATCACACAGCGTCATCAACCGAAAACTAAAAACGTTACGGGTCTTGAAAATTGGCGACACAACCCCCAACATTTTTTTTTTGCAAACTTCCAATTTTTTTTTTTAACTACTAAAATAATTAAAAAACTAGAAGCTTGGTATCACAGTAATTTTACTGATGAGGAGAATCATATTGCAGAGTAATTTTTACCACAAACCGTATACCGTAAAAACAATTTCCCCAAAAACATTTCAGAATTGTGGGGGTTTTTTTCACAATTTCCCCACATTTGGAATTTTTCCACTTTGTACAGTACACTATGTAAAATGAATGTTGTTGTTCAAAAGTACAACTTGTCCCACAAAAAATAAGCCCTCATATGTCTATGTGAACGGAAAAATAAAAAAGTTATAGCTCTGAGAAAAAGGTGAGGAAAAAATGAAAACTCAACTCTTATCCGAGCGCTGTCTCAAGGCGGCGCTCCGCAAGACGTGGCGGTTCTGATGAACATTGTCGTCATCCTTTGCTGTACTTTACTGCTATTCACAGTTGCCGAACCTGCATTCATGGATCATGAATTACGACGGAGATTTGTGGGAACATTTTTATAATAAATAGGTAAACAAGGGACTGTATGGGTGAGTCTTTAGTCAAATAAACTAGTTTTTTCTCTGTGTGAGTTTTTTTTTACTTTACTCTTACTGGGTTAGTAATGGCGGTGTCTAATAGACACCTCTCCATTATTACTAACCCTTGGACTTAATGCCAGCTGACATTACACAGCTGATATCAACCCCCCCCCCCAAAAAAAACAATATTACCCTGATTGACGACACACCAGAGCAATCAGGAAGAGCCGAGGCAAAACTCCAGAATTGGTGCAACTAATAGATGCCCAAATTCTGTGGCAGTTGCCAGCTGCTATTTTTAGGCTGGGAAGAGCCAAATAACCATGGGCCTTACAAGCCTGGTAATACCAGTCCACAGCTGTTTGCTTTACCTTGGCTGGTTATCAAAAATAGAGGGGACCCCACATCTTTTTTTTTTTAAATATTGTATTTATTTATGAAGTTAAACAAGACTAAGGGGCTCTTTGCACGCTGCGACATCGCAAGTCGATGCTTGCGATGCCGAGCGCGATAGTCCCTGCCCCCGTCGCAGCAGCGATATCTTGTGATTGCTGGCGTAGCGAACATTATCGCTACGGCAGCTTCACATGCACTTACCTGCCCTGCGACGTCGCTCTGACCGGCGACCTGCCTCCTTCCTAAGGGGGCGGGTCGTGCGGCGTCACAGCGACGTCACACGACAGGCAGCCAATAGGAGCGGAGGGGCGGAGATGAGCGGAACGTAAACATCCCGCCCACCTCCTTCCTTCTGCATTGCAGCCGGGACACAGGTAGGAGATGTTCCTCGCTCCAGCGGCTTCACACACAGCGATGTGTGCTGCCTGCTGGAACGAGGAACAACATCTTACCGTCGCTGCACCGGCATAATGGAAATGTACCCCACACCGATGATACGATAATGACGCTTTTGCGCTCGTTAATCATATCATCAAGGATTTGCACACTACGATGTCGACTGCGATGCAGGAAGTGCGTCACTTTCGATTTGACCCCACCGACATCGCACCTGCGATGTCGTAGTGTGCAAAGCCCGCCTAAGAACAACCTTTAATGCAACATGAAAGGCACTAAAGAGTGCAAGTGTGCAAACCCTGCTCTAGTCTAAGCTCTCCCTCCTACATCAACTCTCCCTGAACTGCTTCTAGAGGACAGTGTGCCGAGCATTGCACTCCTTTGTTTCATATAAGACCTGATAATGTGATATAGCTGGTCATTCACCGTAATGCCAGTAGACAACATGGCTGCGGCATTACAGTGTAAGGCAAGCAATCCCCGTGTTGATTAGCTAACAGCCTAGAAACATGTAGGGTAGGGATTCGAGCTATCAGATCACCTCACTTATCTAACTCTTCTCGTTTTGCCCTTACAAAATTTTCTTCCGAATCTGGTCCTTTATATTATGTGTTTATACCTTCCATGCATAATAGCACTCTGTACCTGTACTGGTACATAGTGACCAAGTTCATGCAGCGTTATGTGATATTGATGAGTGGACCATATGATACAAGCACTTTTTACTATTTACATTTTGTGCCTCCCCTATTTCCTCATTGAATTGTGTTACTCTGTAATGTATCATATTGTTTGGAGATGTTCCCTCTGAATTGCTAGAGAATATGTTGGCGCAATATAAATAAAAAATATTATTATTATTATTATTATTATGAAGGATGTTAGGCCATGGGGGCTCTGGACTCCATCCCCAGAGAGAATCAGTGCGTGTGTATGACTTCGGGCGGGGTATGCGACATTTACTTTTTTCTTCTGGTTAGTGTCCATCACCCCGCAGCCAGTCCCTGTCGTAGATGTAGTAGACAAACATGTTGTCATACTAGGTACGGGGATGTACCAAGCGAATGGCGAAAGGGAAGGGATGGGAAACCCTGTGTCTAGGGAAGGGAGAAATGGTGACCCCCTGACCAAACCTCACCTCACCACCCTAGATAGGTTCAGCACCTATGCTCCGAGAACGATACCAAACACTAAGTATCACTCATGCTGAACCCTAAATCGGGAACGGGTGGAATGAGCTGTTCGTCAACCTCACTAAACACTAGAGAAAACACAAGAGGGACACTCAGGGGAAAATGCATGAACTACTTATCCACAGATGACTCAGGTAGACGTTCAGCAGAGTTTCAGCCACAATACCACAGATGAGTACAAGCCACATGCTTGCAACTAGAGCTTGAATGAGCTGAATAATATCACCAGCACCAGTCCAGGGAAGATGGAAGTATTTAAACACATGGAGAATACTGATAATCAGCAGCTGGATAGAAGGGAGAACTCCGCTGGGTTTTAAAGGGGAAGAGATGAAAACCCAGCAGGAAAGCTACCTAATACAATGAATAATAGCAGCAGCAACTAAAGAAAGTTAGGGAGCATTATTGCACAGCCAAACGCTGTGACCATCGATTGCCAGAAACCCCATGACTGTCTGTCACCAGTGACACATACTTAAGGCCACTTTACACACAGAGATAGATCTGTGGCAGATGTGTGGTTGCAGTGAAATTGTGGACAATCAGTGCCAGGTTTGTGGCTGTGTACAAATGGAACAATATGTCCATGATTTCACTGCAACCACAGATCTGCCAAAGATTTATCTCTGTGTGTAAAGTGGCCTTTACTCTTGGCAAACCAAAACTGTTTATTCTTTCCACACTATGGCTGACATGGTCTCACTCCTGACGGTTCTGCGGTTACTGTGTTTTTGGGGTACTCTCACTTGACCTATCCCCGCTATCTTGGATCTCGCCCACAAGCTGCCGGACACCAGTGTCTCCATTCCCCCATGCTTCTTCTCCCCGTTGTCCGCTTCTGGGCCCCAATGGCTGTCTAGACGCACAATTTCCCTGAGCCTGCCGAGGTGAGCCGTGGGCTCCGGACCTTTAAGAGGTTACGTCAGAGTTCTCTGACACCATGCCATGTCTTTACTCCTTCGAACCCTTCTGCAAAAACTGGCCCCTCAGCTCTCTCTGTAACTAAAAAGTTACTCTCTGCTCAACACTAGTCCACCCCGCAGTGACCCGAACCTGACATTAACTGTTTCTGTTACTAACAAAGCCTAACTACATAACATTCTTATACTTATTTCACCCGCTGAATGTGTTCTGACTAAGAAGGAATAAACTACCGCTATAAGTCTTTTTGGGGTGGCTTAAATCTCTTGTGAATTAAACGAACAAGCATGCTAGAATTTTATAATTAAATTTTATGTCGCTGACACAAGCTAAATCAATGAACATCAATACTAACTTGATGGAAGACTGTTCCTGACGAAAGTGTCAGGTTTGACGGTGTAATTAGAGAAAAACATTCCTAGAAACTGAAAAAAACCAACCTCCTGTTGATGGAACTTTCATCTGTATGATATAAATTATGTATATTTACAGAGTGATGTGATGGAGCTGTGTGTCTAATTGACTCATTAACACGCAGTACTGCTATTTATCGGAGCTCATTATCACATGAATTGCATTGTATGCATATATTAGGGAAGTTATTCGGTTGATCATTTATGAATAAGGTATTAATATGTAGATTTATTTCAGAAATGTGGATTTTGGAGGGCAGTTCGAGCAATTAAAAGCTTTAAGTCACTCTAATTGAGTGGGAAATAGTAATCGAGGAAAAAGGGTCAGCTCAAGAGAAAGACAGTAGAAGGCATTTTAATATGGGATGATATTAGGACCATATAGTAGAGGAGGTTATAAGAGAGAGGGGAACAATACAATGAAGAGATGAGAAATGTTTTCTATTGATTTTAAAACATGCAAATACCTTGTTTTCCCGAAAATAAGCCCTACCCTAAAAATAAGCCCTGGCAGGAATTATCAGCCTTTTTGGAGTAAAGCGGGCTTTACACGCTGCGACATTGCTAGCGATGTCGCGAGCGATAGCACCCGCCCACGACGGTGGCGCGTCACGGGGTGATCGCTGCCGTAGCGAACAATATCGCTACGGCCGCGTCACACGCAATTACCTGTTCACCGACATCTCTGTGACCACCGAACAATCTCTCCTTTAAGGGGGAGGTTCGTTCGGCGTTACAGCGGCATCATTAAGCGGCCGCCCAATAGAAGCAGAGGGGCGGATATGAGCATCCGGAACATCCCACCCACCGGCTTCCTTCCTCATTGCCGGCGGCCGCAGGAACGATGTTGTTCTTCGTTCCTGCGGTGTCACACATAGTGTGCTGCCGTAGGAACGACAAACAACCTGCGTTCCAAATGAGGAACGATTTTTTAAAAATAATCGACGTGTACATGACGAACAATTTGACACGTTTTTGCGATCGTTACTAATCGCAAAAAGGTGTCACACACAACAACATCGCTAATGAGGCCGGATGTGCGTCACCAACACCGTGACCCCGACGATATCTCGCTAGCGATATCGTTGGGTGTAAATGGGCCGTAAGGCTTAACTATAAGCCCTACTTTGAAAATAAGCTCTAGTTGCGGTTTAATACTGAAATGTCCATGCAGCTAAAAAAGTTAAAAAGTACTGCAGGACACTTCATTATAGACACCCCCAAAAGAAAGAAGAAAGAAGACCCCACAATCATACTCACCAGACTGCGAACGGGAGGACCTGTGGTGGAACGCATCAAGGATCTGCGGTAGAACGCACACACGCACATCAGATCGCTTGCACACGCACACATAAGATCACACCCACACACATCAGATCGCGCACACACACACACACACACACACACTCAACATCTGTTGATACCGATTGCTTCTGGCCGACAGGAGAATCTGGGATATAGTGTAGTGGAGCGTGAGGACTTGCGGTAGAACACTCTGGGGAAAAAAAGGATGCAATAGTCGAAACAGTAATGGAAATTTGTTTTTAGATGAGCTAATGTATATATACTTTTTAAAAAATATTCCTGTACATTTTCTCTTCTAATAACTAATAATGAGCTAATCAACCAGAATTCAAAATTAAAATTTAAACGTTTACCCAAAATTGACCAATAAATTTGATTTGAATCAAATTTTTCAATGTGAACCAAATGTGTCTTATTATGTGTCGGGTTTTCTCCGGTATTTCCATGTGAAATGAGAAATTAGAGATCTGAGAAAAAAATATATACTAATACCACCACTCACCTATCTTGCCCCCAAAAGCTTCCTGCCTTGTCATCCAACCTTTCCGGTGTCTTGTTTTCCTGAGATATCACAACAGATGACCTCTTCTAGACCATCACCAACTGTGCCTCCAGAGCCAAACATTGTAATGTTACAATGTTCCAATATTATGACTTGCGCCAGCCGTGGTTTAGTCGGAGTCAAAAGTGCCACTTGAAGAAAGGAAGAGAAACATTAGATGAGTGGGAGTTACGGCCACAAAACAGATGAGTATTGTTTTTCTTAACCATTTTCCAGACAACAGGATTCCAGCAAAATGGCGACCATTTTTCAAAATTTGCACAAAGTGAGGTTTTTTTTTGTAAAATGCCCAGCAAATTTTGGTTGTTCTTTAGTGACACAAAAAAAAAATAATTAATAGCAATAACAATAATACATCATATATTTAATAACAGTAATGATAAACAAAGTGTGCCCCTTTTTCTGGAATGCAATGCTCCACTTTCTTCAATTGACCTTTCATTTTAACCCCTCAGGTACAGGGTAGGGACCAAGAAATGTACCTTAGGCCAGAGAATGTCCTCTGATGTGTCTTACGGACACATGCAAGGAATGCAGTGACACACAGAACAGCCTCTATATGGGATGGGTCCTTTGACTGCTGTCCAAATAGCTGGCAGCATAACTCACCTGTAAAACTGAGCCTTAAGACAGCCTATAAGTACTGCTTACATTCAAGCCTTTCACCAGTGTTCATCTTAAGGTTCCAAGGACAGGTGTATAGAAGAAACACCGAAAGTAAGTGATCTGAATTTGGATTTCATGTGCTTACATGAGAAGTGGATTCTACAGCAAATAGATGGATGATAGTCAAGCAGCTTTCATTTTAGATTTAAGATATTTCAATTTCAATTTTTAAAATGTAAAATACTTGAAAATTAGAATTGCAATGATAAATTTTGAAGGTGTGAACACTTGCCTCTACTAGTTGTTAGATAATCTGACTTTTTATGTGACTTTTACCAATATTCTAAGTATTCAAATGAATGTGTACTAGATTGATACTATATGTACATGAGCAAAGAAGGAGGTTAACTAAATTTTAATAATTTTATCATTTTGATAGTTTAAGATTAGAAGATTCCTAATAAGACAGGAAAATATTTTTAAAGGGGTCATTCACCTTATTTTAAATAGAGGTATATATTTGTTTATGTAACATAACATGACAACTAATGTTCTAAGTATTCAAATAAATGTTTACAAGATTGATACTATGAATACATGAGCAAATAAGGAAGTTGACTAAATTTGACTAATTTTATCATTTTGATAGTTTTAGATTAGAAGATTCCTAATTAGACAGGATGATATTTTTTAACTGGGTCATTCACCAGATAACATGAGAGTAACATGAAATTTGGGAATGGAGAGTTGAATGGTAACATTGTTGGATTTGGGGAGGGGGATAGAAATGGAAGGAAAGGGAAGGAGGTAAAGGGATATTATTTGGTCTTATATATTCACCTTTATGTATTATTTGGACTAACGCATGAGAACCAAGTGGTGGTCTAAAGTCAGTTATTACTATTGTTTTTTGTTTTATTTGGGGGGGCGGGAGAGGAAATTGTCGATTAATCTTAATGCATCTTAAGACATGATGATTTTTTTTATTTTTTTAAAGGGGTCATTCACATTATTGCTTTAGATACTTTTGTGTCATATATATATATTTTTTATATATATATATATATATATATATATATATATATATATATATATATATTCACTTTTATGTATCAATCATTCAACCTAACCCAAGAGAACCAAGTATTGGCCCAAAGTTAATTTCTTCTTCTGGGAAGGGGGAATGTGCTAATTTGCAAATGTACAATAATTACAATTTTACAATTGAGCCCTTCAAGGACCCTAAAATTACGCAACTATTGATGGCACACAAATGCTTGACTTATAGTTAAAAGACTCTGTAACTACTGCCCCAGGTTTAAGGTTGACGTAAAACCTTTACGCACTTGACATAATTTACGATACGAAGCTCTCTAAAGACACTTCTATATTTGTAGGAATTAAGTCGATGAACCTTGGTTGGTTCCTTGAAGGTCTCGTCTCTTTCGTTCTTTTGAGTTGCTTCTTCGACTTCTAGTAAAAATCCAAAGTAAAAAAGATAAATAAATGAAAACAGCGATTTCGGCTTAGTTTATAGATTAGATTGTAGATTTCAATTCCGGAATGTACAAACGTAAAGGTATTCTTTGATTTAATTACATTCACTTTAGATGATAACTTCTGGAAAAAAAAAATTCTAGAGTAATTTAGATAATTATACTCATTAACGGATTATAATTATGTCTCCTCTACAGAAGGAACGGAACCACAGTTTTCACCGGACAGCCACGTGTCTGGAAAGATGGGGAGGAAAGGGGTAATATCCGTTTTGGTAATAATAGCAAGCCTCCTGCTTTCGAGTAAGTATTCACAATGTTTTTGAAAAATAGAAATTTTTGTAGAGTCAATAGACTAAAGCTAAGCAGGAATATATTATAGTTTAAAAGGGCATATCAATATATATAATTAATATCAATGCTTTCCTTACGTTTAGATCATGGATCAAAGGGTCAAGCACCTGAGGCATCTGTAAGTTTGAAGCCAAAAAATAATTTTAATTCTAAAAATGTTTTCCAAATTATGGACCTATAGTTCTAATACTAGTTTCCATATGTGATCAATTAACTCGCCCCAATTTTTTCAATATAATACTGAATAAAAGGTTAGAAACATTAAGAAAAGACAGTGTAAAAATATGGAGAACACAATTTATTAAGGGCACTAGTGTCCAGGACTTAAAAAGCAAAAACAAGGCTTTATTTTTACTTCCACCAACAACGCCACATGTTTCTTCAGGTTATGTCAGGTATTGCAGTTTAGCGCCTTGAAATGAATCGGGATGAGCTGCAATACTATACATAACCTGTAAACAAATGTGGCGATGTTTTTGAAAAACAATCCAATCCAAAAACATTTTTTATGTTTTTTTTAATGAACTCATCTGCAGTTTTATGGGAGATAAAAACTAACTTTATCAGTGCCGGTATTAGTAACTGAAAACAAGGAAGAACTGTTGAGGAGAACAGTGGTCATATAAACTCGATATGGCAGTAAAGTGCAAAGGGGCTAAAAACCCACCAGAAATTTCACTAGTAACAATAAAGAAACTTGAAATAGTTGACTTAAGGGGTTTAGAAAAACTTGACAACTTTTGTCCAAAACTAGCGCCACCCCTGTTCCCAGGTTGTGAGTGGTATTACATTTCAGACCTATAAAATAAAAAAATATATAAATTAAAACATTAATTGAAAAGAGTAAATCAATAGGGACCGCAAAAATTAAAGGGGTTTTGAAAAACTTGACAACTTTTGTCCAAAACTAGCGCCACCCCTGTTCCCAAGTTGTGAGCGGTATTACATTTCAGACCTAAGAAAATAAAATAAAAAAGGATAAATTAAAATATTAATTGAAAAGAGTAAACTAATAGGGACGACAAAAATTAAAGGGGTTTAGAAAAACTTGACAACTTTTGTCCAAAACTAGTGCCACCCCTGTTCCCAGGTTGTGAGCGTTATTACATTTCAGACCTAAGAAAATAAAATAAAAAAGGATAAATTAAAATATTAATTGAAAAGAGTAAACTAATAGGGACGACAAAAATTAAAGGGGTTTAGAAAAACTTGACAACTTTTGTCCAAAACTAGCGCCACCCCTGTTCCCAGGTTGTGAGTGGTATTACATTTCAGACCTATAAAATAAAAAATATATAAATTAAAACATTAATTGAAAAGAGTAAATCAATAGGGACCGCAAAAATTAAAGGGGTTTTGAAAAACTTGACAACTTTTGTCCAAAACTAGCGCCACCCCTGTTCCCAGGTTGTGAGCGGTATTACATTTCAGACCTAAGAAAATAAAATAAAAAAGGATAAATTAAAATATTAATTGAAAAGAGTAAACTAATAGGGACGACAAAAATTAAAGGGGTTTAGAAAAACTTGACAACTTTTGTCCAAAACTAGCGCCACCCCTGTTCCCAGGTTGTGAGTGGTATTACATTTCAGACCTATAAAATAAAAAATATATAAATTAAAACATTAATTGAAAAGAGTAAATCAATAGGGATCGCAAAAATAAAATGATACT